>NW_022196913.1:30753417-30786897 GCF_008632895.1 Mastomys coucha
GGCCATCTTACTGAAGGCAATCTACAGATTCAATGCAATCCCCATCAAAATTCCAACTCAATTCTTCAAAGAGTTAGAAAGAGCAATTGGCAAATTCATCTGGAACAACAAAAGACCCAGGATAGTGAATTCTCCTTTCTATGTACTGAAGTAGCAAGAACCATGTTTGCATTCCAAAAGAATCCAGGATGTGTTGTTCCTCTGAGGCAGCAGTTGTAAAAGTCCGGATTGTCTTTTAGTTCCGTTGCTATTGTCAATACGATTTAGGTATAACTAGTCACCGAACACATGTCACAATGACCCCCTTATAAAAAAATGACTTATTTAAAATCTGGGCTTTGAGGAAGTTAAAATCTGAAATCCCCTTTTTCTTCTGTTTAAAAATATATCAAAACATTCCATTATTCTGCTAATTGACATGTAAGTCATATTGTCACACATACAGTAAAGTATGATGTAAATTTAAAATTAAGTAGCTTTGCTAGATATAACAAAAATAAAAAACTTTAAAAATTGATCAGAATTATTTCCATTGTGTTGAGTTGATCCATACACATCACGTTATGATTCTTTTTGTAAACATCCTTTACTCTCACTAATTCCAAAAGGGATCTTCAGTTCTCACAGGTTCCTCCTACTCACTCAATTAACCTTCACTTATCATACTTATATATAGTTCTGTGGTTAATTTTATAAGGCTTCAGATGAATCAAAATAAGGACAAATGAGATTTTTGTACTTAAAAATATACTGGGTCAAAGAAGGCAAAGTGTTGTAGTTCTTTGATTCATTCACTGGGACACAGAGGCAGGTGAGACTTCCTGAGTTTAAGGCTAACTTATTCTACCTAACAAGTTGCAGGTTATCCAGGGATAAACAGTGAGTGTCTGACTCATAAGAGTCTAAAATAATATATATGTCAAGTTGTTGTGTGAAAGGAGATATTGGCAAGTTGCAATAGATGCTAATGTTAAACTCAGAGTCATTTTATTTCACTGGGACAGTTGAAAATACCTGGAACTTTCATGTAAACATAGCGGTTTTCTGATTTCACTGGGTGGGTTGCGAGTGTATCTCAACAGGGATGTTCAGCTCATCTAGATCAAAATAGCAGGGGAGTTGGCATGGTAAGACTCTTTGTGTCTCTCTTTTCCAGAGCAGAATTTTATTTTGGAATTTTGAAAGTATCTTATTCCTGAGAGAAGACTTTTTTTTTTTTCTATGAAAAAAAGGGGGGGAATTATTTTCAGTATCTTTTAACTTTTTATTTATTTTTTATGCATTTTACATCATATAACTCTCTTTCCTCTTCTCCCTGTTGACTCATATATGCTCTTCACCCAGGAAGCCACCCTCCACAAACACACAAGCAAAACACACACACACACACACACACACACACACACACAAACACACCAATACCAACACTACCAACAACAACAAGAACAACAACAAAGGATAAAAACATCTCATTGTGGAAGCTGTAGTTTATAACAGTACATCTGAGAGTATGTCCATCTACCCACACATCTTTCCTTGCAAATGATCATTGCAATGAGTCATTGGTCTGGTTTAAGATCTGGCTTCTGTGACATCATCTATTTTGAATCCTTATTGGGATGCCTACAAGTTATCCTGTTGTTCCCTTGTGTCAGAAGAGTGGGATTGGCCCTTTCATGTGTCCCAAAAAATTAGCAGATAATATAGATTTTGTAGTGGTCCAACTCAGAGCACTGGATCTGGGCCTGGGTAGTAGCTGAGCTGGTCAGCTCTCCAGCACTGCTCCAGCTAGTCCATCCAATATTGCCATCAACATGAGGCAGGGTTAGTTCTCCTGCTCTCATTCTTTTGGGGCCTGCTCAGCTGCATGCCTCCAGAGCCAGCTCCAATGTACTGCTCTATTAAGGGGTGGGGTCCACTCTCCCAAGAGCTGTAGACTGTGCGGGGCTGGGCTAGGTCTCCCACTCTGACATCCTTAGGGCTGGTTCATCCTTGCCTTCACCATCATGCTCATTTCCACTGAGTGGCCACAGATAGTGCAGGGCCACTAAGTACCACAGCCAATGAGGGGGCAGGACTAAGTCTCCTGCTCTCATGACTCCAGGGCCAACTCTCCTGACTATTGCAGGTATTCAGAGAGGGAGGGGAAGGGAATCAGAACCATACCCACACCACCTCATGACAGAGCTCTCTCTTACCTGCTCTTACCCTCAGGAGTGGTTCACCTGGTGACTACTCCACCATGACCAGCTCGACTCTGCTGCCCAGATGAGGTGCAGGGTCCCATCTCCTCAGTGCTGCAGCAGGTGAGGGGCAAGGTCAGCTCACCAGTTCTCATGACCTCAAGGTCAGCCCTCCCAACTGCCTCAGGTGGTGATGGGTGGAGGGGCAGAGGGCATTCTCTCCACCACCTTCCCAGGCCAACTCATAGCAGACATGTGGTGGGGTCAGCTCTTCCACACTCATGCCCTAGGGGCTGTCTCACCCACAGCCCTGTCCCCATGACCAGTTTTATTGTGCTGCCTGGATGAGGTGCATGGCCTGCTCTCCTAGGTGCTGCTAGAGAGGTGAGACATGGGGCCAGATCTCCAGAACACTGCATCCAGTGAGGGGCAGAGCCAATTCTCTACAGCCCTTAGACATCTAGTTCTCCTGAGCAACAGCCCCAACCAGGGGCAAACCCGTATTCTCTATTGGCAATACAAGACACAGACATTGACTCTGATCTTGCTGCTTCATAGTCATGGACTCAGACATGGTCCTTGGTGGCAGCTTGGACTGGGACCTCATCATGACCCAAGATGGCAAGGCTGGGTATTCACAACACACTATGCTTGACTCTCCAGTTGTATCTCTCTTCATAATGGTCAAACTGATCTACTTATCTTCCTTTCTCATCTGACCACCACATGTTGACACAATTGCTCTCATTGTATGCTGACCTCATGGTGAATCTGTCCCTGGGTAACATCCTTCATCGATGCTGTGTGCTAAGGCAGCAAATAGGTGTCTATGACCCACCTGTGCCATGCACAGCAGGACAGGCCTGTGGGAAGCATGGAAGTGCAGAGATTTCTGTCAGTCTTCTGTATTGTGTGAATATTCTTGAAGATATCAGGACTGAATGGTCCATCTCTAGAAACAGCAGCTGTGGAGACACCCTAGCATAGTAACTATTTGCTTAGTATTGTTTTGATGTTTCAAGCAAAGGCAATAGAAACAAAAACTCTCCGGTCTATTGTACTTTCTATTCTGGATAAAACTTGATGATCTTATTATCTGGAATATTCAGCAGAATATTTGCTACCTAGGATCACAGCAAGTCAAACATAAAAATGTCTTTTGGATTCACTGTGAAAATTGAAACAGAGGGAAGTTATGATGTTTTTAATATTTAATAGAATGCAGGGAAGTTGAATGTTTTTAGAAGATCCAGCCATGCCCCTTTGGCTTGCTATTATGCATGCTAGTTGATGTATGTGTTTTTAAAACAAACACAGTGACAAGATGAAGCACAGAGGCCTCATGGTCCACTTTGAGGGTTAGATGTGAAATATTCACATGCAATTTTTAATCTGTATTTCTAAAGGCCACTTCAATTATCATACATCTGTATATATGCAATGTATGTATATACATATATAATTTTTAGTCTATGTAAAAAATGTGCAAAGGGCTATATTTAAGCTTCTTCTATACAGCAGTGGATAACAATTCTCACCTTTCAAGCAACAAAAGAATCTAATTATTACAAAGAATATGTATGTGTATGTTTATTTGTGTGTATACACGCAGAATATTTATTTGTATATTATAATATGCATATTATGATATGTATAGTATATGTATATTATCATATATATAATATATATTAAGGCAGTAATGTATTTGTACACAGTGAAAATCAAATTGCTTTAGTAACCTAAATGGGTTAATGTATTTTTGATCTATATTTGAATATGTGTAAGATCTGATTTTCTTCAAAATCAAACAAATGAAAAGCTTGCTGAAATGACAGTAGTGAGAATAACCAGCCATATCAGTCTAATTGCTGTAATCAGTCTTAACATTAACTTATTTTTCTTAGATTCGTAGAAGCAGTGCATAATATACTCCTACGAGCTTATCGACAAAACACCACTCTGGTGTGGATTATTTCAACATGTAAGATCAAAGTAAAACGTTTTAAAATATTAAAAGCATTATATTATGCTTCATTTATAAAACTGATGAATGAGAAGGATATTGGTTCAGTGTTATCCTTGGGGTTTGACGTGGTTTCCATGAGTACACAAATCATGTAATAAAGAAAACTTTTAGGCTTTGAAACCTAATGGCAAGCTAAGAGCTGCCTGTTTAAAGTGTGGCCCACCCAGTTCTGAATGATCATGGGAGAGGTGCACTTTACCTATTTAATTTCTCAGTATTTTCAGAGCTTCATGACAATATAAACGTGAGTTCCTCTGATGGTCAGGGAACCTCTGCTGCAAATGTTCTTGAGCATACTTGTCTTCCCTTTCTGTAGCCATCACTTATTAGTCTACTTGATTTTTTCCCCTTTCACAGTAATTGCTCATTGCACAACCTTATCATGTCACATCTCAGTCCTCCAGCCATCTAAGTAATACATAGAAAAGTGGAACATTTTTCTCTCAGTTATATTTTAAAAGAGCTGACAGTTCTCTATGTTGAATTAAAAGGTATAATATTTGAAAAAAATGGACAAACACAGTAAAAAAAAGTTGAGATATAGTTTTCTAGAATAGAGTTCCAGGGACACTAAGACTTAAAATTATCAAAACATTAAATAGGTATTAAGCTAATAGGATGATCAGAATTACCACATTGTTTGAGTATGTTTAGAGAGCTATTATGGCAAAAGTGATGATTCTCTACCAGTTATGGTAGAGAATAACTGGTAAGGTAGGCAGGTAGGACTGAGGGTGTGACTGTGTGATAGTGTGTTTTCTGTTAAAAAATCAGCCCTACACACAAATTTTTTAAATATATTATTGTTAATGAATTATTCCTAATATAATGGTAACAATGAATATATCTAGTGTGTATTTCTTTACCTTATGCTATTTCACAATATCCACAAAGAAGAAATAACATTTATCCAAAACTGCACCTCATAGATGAGCAGTTAAATGATCTACCTTTATCTTCTATGCTAATCTGTCTACCTCCGAGTCCCTTCCTGTGATACCTACTTGCATATTATTATTGATGTAGCTCTTCAGACCCCTTCTTCATGACTTCAATTCCTCCATCCTTCCTCTGATCTGCCTCTCCTCTTCTTCCTTGCCATTTCTTATACTGGTGGACATTTCAACCCCTTTTATTCTGTCAAGCCACTGGATGATCACCATTTATTGACAAGGTAGAGAATAACTGGTAAGAACTATTTACACAAACTTGAGCAGGAGATTCTTGGAATAGGTATTACAATGTTGTGTCCAGATTAAAACAATGTACAAGGACAGAGAAATCAGCATTTGAATAACCCAAGGGCACATTTTACACAGCATACAAAACATTATGCCTTCATATTATTGTGTGTGTGCACACTTAGTGTAAATGTCTATAGAGTCCAGAAGAAAGCATGAAACCATTAAGAACTAAAGATAAAGTTGTTTGTGTGTTGCTATGTTAGTTGTGAAAACTGAACCTGGTCTTCTGCAAGAGCAGTCAGTGCTCCTTAACACTGAGCTACATCACCAGGATCTTAAGCTAGATTTTCATCAGCAACAACAGCAAAATTCAGGAAGCTTTTAGCATGGTATATATGTAGAAAGGCAGATGATAAATGGTCTACCTCTAAAAAGTTGACAAGTTCTATATCCATTTGTAGCTATCCAGTTGATCTTTTCAAGGATGTATTTCTTAAAAGCCAGATTTCTATCATGTGGTGGATACCAATAAGTATTTATGACTAAATTAACCTTTTTTATTGATATTTATATTCTCTTCATTGTTCCAGTTGAGTGAATTTCTTGACATTGAGGCACACCCTACATCATACATCTATTACAGAAAGCTTACTTGCCACAGTGCTCACTTATAGACAAGCCCTCATATTTATGTGTGTGAAGAAAGAAATATAGTTACTATACCAACTTGACAGAAACTAGAATTACCCAGAGGGTGGGTCTCTTGGCATGTCTGCAGGAAATATTCTAGATTCCATTGCCATGAGAAGACCCATGTTGACTGTGGGTAGGGCCATTCCCTTTGCAGAAGATCCTGAATTACAGGAACTGTAGAAAGCCATAGGAGCACCAAGAAGCATTCATGGCTTTGATTGTACTGTGACCAGCTGGTTCCAGGTCTTGCTGCCTTCACTTTTCAACTCTACCTTGATAGGTGAGAAAAATAATGTCTTTCACTCTTACGTTTCTTTTGTCTGAGAATTTTTATCACAGCTATTGAAAAAGAAACTAAGATAATTTTAAAGTAGAAAACCCCAAACTCAAACACACATGAAAGAGAAACTTGGAGCCATAAAAAATAGATCTTCAATACTTCAAAGTAAGAATTTGTAACTTGTTAAACACTTTTCCTTAGTGATCCACTGCTTCCCCGACCTATGGTATTACCTAACAGTGGATCACACATACTAGGAGCAAACACTGCATTGGTTTTGTGCTCCTACAGATCTGAGTTTTCTTGGTATGAAGGTAATTAACAGTAGAATGTAATAACTATTTATATAACATTTGCCTTTTTATAGATAATAATCTTTTGATAATTTAATATACATGAGAAGATAATCACAACTTAAATATAATATCACTTTCTTCAAGGAGCCTGAGATCCCAGGGATATGGGATTGGGAGTCTGGAAAGCAATCAGCTTATAGGATGCACAGCTGTGGTAACTAGAGTTGATAAAAAGAAATCTATTCCCCTAGCCTGATCAACCTCAACTGTGAATAAAGCACATTGCAGCCCTGGAAAAGGCTCCCTAAATCCACACAGGAATTAGGGTAGTGTGTTCTGTTCTCTGACCATTACCCTTTTGGACTCTGAGCACAGCATTAGTATGTCTAGCTGTCTGTCATGCTGTGAGAGAAGACTTGTGATACACAGGCAGTTTATGGTTGCTGGCTAACTAGCCAGCTAGCACCAAAGATCACATACTGTTCTATCACTCCCTAGATGGGTACCACGGGGAGAGCTTTTCCTTAGCCTTAGTTTCCAGTAGGTTGCCATGACAACATAATTAATTCTAATAAGAGTAATTATTTCAGCAAGCTACATTATGATGGAGTAGGGTTTTGGTTTTCACCTAGTCCTGTCTGGAGTAAGCATGCATTTATTCAGGTATCCAAAACTAGACCAGCAATTCAAGTGCTGTAAGATTGGCCATCTACTGTATGATATTGTATTTACATTTAATACATCCCTTCATTTTTCTTTATTGTATGCTTGTACTCTTCTTTTTGAAGTATTTTTTCAGTTCTGACATTAACAGGCTACAAGAGGTCACTTCCCTACTTAGTCCTATTACAATCTTTATTAATTTTCTAAAAAGCTAGTTTATGTCATTACTAATCAGCTTTTGGTTGAATATAGAGATTAAAAATAAAGAAGTTTGGCTAATTTGGTGAAAAAGTCTAAATGCATACAATTTAGTTAATCACAAGAAAGCATGGATCCACATCAATTTTGAAGAGAAAAATCCTTCAAAATCAATTTACTTAAAATGTTACAAATTCCACTTGTTTAACAAAATTCTAGTCTATAATTACAAAGTTATTTTTAATTAAAGAGTGTAATAATTTTTTTCTGTATTTCCTATTAGTGGAAACAAGGGAAAGGACCTGAGATCTCTAAGTTGAATTTTAAGAGAGAATAGGTGTATTGAATTGGATCACATTTCTTTATATTTCCAAAATAAAACTTGAGAAGACTGAATAAATTCAACCTTGGCAATCCAAACATTATCCCTCTTGGGCTGTTGGAAAACACAGAGCATATCCTTAAGCCACTACTACCCATCACTGTTACAAAGCCTTGTTATAATGCTTAATCAAGACCTCATTTGCCTTAGTTTGGTATTAGACACAACAAATTTTATTGTGTAGCAATACTAATATTTGAAAATTAAATTTCAGTTGAAATTTTACTATAATATATACTACAGTAATACACACAGAAAAAGGCACAGCTCTGTGTGTCTGTGTGTATGTGTGTGTGTGTGTGTGTGTGTACATATGTGTGTATGTGTGTCAGTAAGTCACATTTTTCAGTAGCTTATGTGACCTAACTATTAAACCTATGTGAAACTGAAGTTTTCATGTCAATCCAGGCATGGTGATTCAGACATATTCCTTTTCCAACACTGAAATGGAGGCAGGAAGATCAGGGATTTAAAATCAACTTCAACTATATTAAAAGTTGGAAGTTAATCTGAAATACATGAGACTTTATCACAACAACAAAGAACTCAGCCTCAAACTCAGCCCCACTTTACTGAATTCTCTGTTTCTCTTCTGCTATAAAGCAGAGGCAAAAGTATAGCTCATAGAGTATCAATGAGAGTGTAAAGTGTACCTGTGAAATGAATAAGGCAACTGGCAGACTCATTGTCAACAATAAGGAAAACATTATCCTTGGAATAAATTATAAGGCATTAAATACTTTTGCTTAATTAGAATTTCAAAGTAATCCATAAAGGAGAGAGAAAGAGAGAGAGAGAGAGAGAGAGAGAGAGAGAGAGAGAGAGAGAGAGAGAGAGAGAGGAAACATAATGTTTTTAGGAAGGATCATTGCTTTATATAGAGAGTAGAGCTAAGTATTAAGCCTTTCTCAGAGGCCTTTTGTTGGTGTTGCTATGATCAGAAGCATGTTTGTAGGTAAATTACAGAAAATCCAAAACAAGAAATAACCCTTGACCTAATCTCATCCACCTGATATCTTACTGCAAGGACTTTGCTATATTGGCTGTGTTGTCTGTTCCCTTGACTCTCTGTTGTCAAAATAGTCATCTCAGCCAGGCTAAGTGTCTTCTATCAAAACTTTTCTCTTAGAGACCATTAACAATAAACTAAAATGGTGGACTTACACACTTATCACTCCCTGGTCATCAACATTCAGTTTCTATGGACCAACCTAAGGACCAGTGATGGCAAAGATGCAGGCTCAAGGTGACACATATATCAAATGGGCACACTAACTGTCTATTAGGGTATGATTTCTCCTAGACTCTGTAGATATTTCCCCAGAAATGATCTGAAAGAGCTATATTCTCCTCCATACCTCCCTGCTTGTAAGTAGAGCAAGTCTAGTCATTTTACCAAGCAGATTGACAGCATCTGGACACAGTCCATTGCCCATATTCCTAAAGTAAATAGTAAGTGTGCCTACCAGTTACAAAGATATGATGCTCAAAAGACCCACCGCTATGAGTGAGAGCCAGATTAGAGAACAGGAATGATTTTTGTTTTTTTTTTTTTTGAAAAGTCATTCAATAAGCACTCTACCATGCCTATGACAAATGTTTTGCTGAGAGCCATAGACCTTGGCAAGCTTATGGTACTTCTATGTTTGAAAATATTAAGCAAAAATAAAAGCAAATGCTTACTTTCTTTCTTCTTTCTTCTTCTTAATTTTCAAAGTTCCATGTGACTAACATTTTTCTTAATCTTTTTAGCCCAATAAAAGTGGTAATGTTTAAATGGAAAAGAAATTTCCATTTCTACTTCTATAAATCATAAAACACCATCACTAAATAATGTGTTCAAACTGGTAGAAGAGAAACTATCAAAGTTATTACTAGAAAGTCAGACAAGTTTCCTAGTATTCATGCCAACAACTGCTTAATATGAAGAGTCCAAGGACAAGAAGTTTAGGCAAATATTTCCCCTTAGAATGGTTATCCAGAGGACACACACAGTATGTTTTCCTAGGAATAGATGCTCTTTCAGTCTATTCTTGTAAGTACTTGTTAATATTAAAATATGAAGACTTCACTTTACTCTTAGAACAAAAGGTTATGATTTTCTGCCTACATTTTACTAAGAATACTTGGACAAATCAAGGTTCCTGATAAGCCAAGAAGCCAGTGAAAATTAAAGGCTAGCTCTCAGTAAGTACCTCACCCTTGCCTTTCAATACCTTTTGGAGTCCTCCTTGAGAGGTGAACTTCTAGGTGTCTAAGAGGCATATTTGCCAGGACAGTGATGCCTCTTCAACACTTAACTTAGCCTGCACAGACATTTACCCTCCTTTACTCAAAATCACCCAACCAGCCTATTTACAAGTTAAATCTTTAGGGTATATGAAGTGGCATCTGAACATTAATAACAGATCTCCTCTCTCCTTAGCTCAAGAAATATAATTTTAAACAGCCTGTGCAACTGTTATCTATAATGAACTCATTTCTGGTGGGGAAAAAATGTCAATTGAATTCTAGGAGATATGTCTTACTTTTTAATTGTTGCTGATAAATGTTCTCTGATTCATAGTTTATGAGCTTTTACATTACCTGAGAATACAAAAACAAAAACAAAATAAACATGATCTGTAGAACTGAGGAAGCTTTGTGCCGAAGTCTCTAGAACCCTTGCCTGTGCCCATGATGATAAATACATCATTTTCTTGCATGAAACTTTGGCAACAAATAGCACAGCCTGGTCTTTTCCAGCTCCGTTATTCTGTTTTAAAAAACACTGACATTTTCTTAAACAGACATAATTTACAATTTTAAAGAGCACAACAGTGCCTTGGTGTTTGAAGGCCAGAAAGCAAACAAAAGTCCATTCAGTTCGATTATTTTTTCTAAAGGAGAGTCCCGTGCTTAGTGAGTTCGCTATAGCTTTAAGGCCAAAGAGACCGACCAGAGGGAGAACAGAGCCCCAGCACAGCAAGTGAAGGTCATGAATAACTGGTCACATTTCATGGAGAGTAAGAGCAAGAAGGGACTGAGCAGCAAAGAGTCATGACCAATGCAATGATTTCTGAGGCATCCTTTGGCCCGGACACAAGTGGTCCATGTTTTTTTTCTACCATCCCACTAAGGGAAAGATCAGCTTTGTGGATGTGTCTGTACTTCAGAGCTCTGTCTAACAGGCTTTTCTGTAAATTTCACACAAAGAGAGCCTTACTAGTGTCTATGTATCTGGATCAATATCTGGAGCAACATTCGATATCCAGTGGGGTCAGCTCAGCTCAAGTAGATAAATGGAAGGCTGTGTAGGATGATACCTGTGTGTTGTTTGAAGGAGACCTTGGAAGCAAAGGTCATGTGTAAAGGATAAAACTCCTAAGCTATTATTTGCAGACCTCCTCATGAGTTGCAGTGTCCTGGTAAAGGTTCTCTTAGAGTATTTTCTAGTAATCTTTGCTTAAATGGCCAATGTCTTGTCACTGGGGACAATGGTGTCTGAGAGGAAATAAGTGTGTGCACCTGTGTGCATGTCTAACTTTTCCTAGGCAGACATGAACAAATGTTTATGTATCAAAGATAAAACACCATGATATATTAAAGCAAGAATTCCCCCCAAGTCTGACTTGAGACATCAATGAGTTTATTGGATTGACTTACAGAGCACAGATGAGGAATTACAGGACCCCAAAACATCTATGTCTCGATAGAGTCTAACCACTTCATAAATGTTGGCATCGTAGAAGCTGTCCCAGTTTTAGTTAACCTTCCATTTTATACTCACATGTGCAAGCACATGCACTTGCACACACATCTCCAAGATCATTTTTTGCTTTAGGGAACAGGGGAGAGTAATGACTAAAATCATGGTGGCCAGCCCTATACCATTGTTCTTTCTTTTGCCTTGTCCTATAGTGCTTGTTAATACCTCTGTCACCATCACAATGAACCCAGCTGTCACTGCATGTTGTCCTTTTCTAAGAAAATGTGTATTCAGTTATTGTTACTCCAAGATGGAAATGAGATAATCATGTAATGTCTGGAATTTAAAAAAACAAAATAAAACATTTTTCTCTGTTTCTCTGTGTGTCTTTTTTTCTGTGTCTCTGTTTCTGTCTCTGTCTTTGTCTCTCTTTGTCTCTGTCTCTGTCTCTCTCTGTCTCTGTCTCTCTCTCTCTCTCTCTCTCTCTCTCTCTCTCTCTCTCTCTCTCTCTGTGTGTGTGCAACATAATGGAATTTTAGACAACAAGGTACAGCAGTAGTGGTCCCATAAAATTAATTGAAAAGTTCCTATCATCCAGTGATAGTACTATCATCTAACATTGTAGTATGATGTATTACTCATAAGTATCTTATATAATGATGGAAGGAAGCCTGTAGTACAGGCTGAATAGATGTATAGCACTCACAATTATGTGCAGTATATAATAGCTGATAATGACAATAAATGATAGTGTTACTGAATATTTACTCTACTACATATTTTATTTCTTTATAGTGGACTCCTAATCATTTTAAAAACACTTATTGCAGAATAGATTTCTATATGTTGTGCTACACCAGCAGCAGATTCATCTTGTTATTCTCTTTCTCTCTGTCTGTCTCTGTCTGTCTCTGTCTGTCTCTGTCTCTGTCTCTGTCTCTCTCTGTCTCTCTGTCTCTCTCTCTCTCTCTCTCTCTCTCTCTCTCTCTCTTTCTCTCCTTTCTTTGAGGGTTTGATGAAACTGAGCCTGGAGCTTATATCCCAACCAATGGTCCCCAGCGATTCTCTTGTTTGTGCTTTGCAATACTGGAATTACATACTCACACTTCTCCGCCTTCATTATGTAGGCAATGGATTTCCAAACTCAGGTCTTCATGCTTATGTGGCAGTCACTAGACACTAAGATTTCTCTCTGGAACCCCTTTTGTTTTTTCATCATAACAATTTCTCTTGTGCTTCACTTAAACTCATATTTGATTTATCATAGTTCTAGGAAAAAGGAGCTATAACACATGTAATTGGGATATGGAAGTACTAAAGGGAGACACAGGAAGGGAAAGGAGGGAAGACAGGAGAAGAGAGAAGAGAATTAATCCCTATATGGCTATACAATGGTATATATGATATAATTCATAAGTAGACTATATATTGTACCATCTAGATTCATGCATGCATATTCCATGATCTTAACACAGAAATCTGCATTACTTAAATACACAGAGCTCTATTTGTGTATGTTTCTTTTAGATATACAAATTATATGTATATAAACATAAAACTCATATAGATAGATAGATAGATAGATAGATAGATATAGATAGATAGATAGATAGATAGATAGATAGATAGATAGATAGATAGATACATGCATACATACTTTGAAGCATACAGATTTTTTGTATGGGATATTTACACACAATTTTCCAACAGTAACATTTTTGTTTTTCTTAATATTTTTCTGTATATGTGTTTGTTATCTATCTTAAAATATCCGAAGTGACAAAAGTTCAAAATCCAGGGTGAGACCATTCACTTGTTCTTGTATTATACAACAAGCATGATCCATACATAGCTCTGAGTCAAGCCTTTCCATTGATTTTTCTCATACTCCATTGATTCTACAAGAACCAGAAACACAATGATAGATACAAGGACAATTTCAATCACTGTAATGCTAGAAATAATATCAACAAAATGTAAAGGTCATTCTGGTTCATCTGTATTTCTGCCTCATCATCCTCAAGTCATAGCAGATGCAAAACATTAGGAGGAAATGAAGAGGATTCAATTCCCCTGGTATAGCTAAAGCTACAGAGCTTGTTGAATTGGATGCTGAGGTGTGTGAAGGCTGGAACCAGCCTGTTGGTTCTTAACTTGGGTGACTTTGCCTTCCTACTCCTTATCCATTTTCGTGTCAACCTCAGTAATTTTAACTGTTACTTTCACCAAGTGATTATCAGTCCCCTGCTCCACTGAGTGTGGCACATATGTGTGCATTTATTTGTATGTATATACTCATTTTTACAGGTGTTCTTGCCTAAGCTTGTGTATAAGACCAGATATCTATGTTAAGTGCCTTCTTCTATTGCTTTATATACATGCAGGGTTTCTCCCACCACTTCTGGAGTTGGGTCAGCTATAGTGGCTGGCTAGTGAGCATTGGGCATCCACTGGATTCCATGCCCATATCTCCAGAGTTACTGATGCTCTGTCATTCTAAGAGTTAGTTTATATCTTCAGAAAAGGACTCCTGTCAGCACAAGTCAAGATTTTTATTCTCGACTTGAGCAATGCCTAGCATGAAGTTCTGTCCTATATGAAACCCTAAAGTACTATCTGGTATCTTGAATCAAGAGGAATCAGTCTTGGAATTTTTTGGTTAAGTTGGTCTTTTAGTTTCTTCCACTCTGGGTGTTGTGGACTTCAGTGTAGGATTTGACATTGCCCGCTATATGGCCTATTTTTTCTAATGTTTCAAAACTGAAATATTCATTCAATTTTAGTATGGTTCCAACTTATTAACTTTCTCTAAATCATCTTTTCCCTAAAATTAAAACATAAATGAAATTATTCCCTACTAATATATTTCTGTTAACTTCCCTTAAGTATTTTCTCAATAATCTATTGTGAAATGATCTGAGTAGCATATTTTTCAATTCATCATGAATGAAACATCTCAGGAATCAAACAGAAGACAGGAATCAAACAGAAAGATGAAACTGCCATCCTTTGTCACTCACCTCTTTGGCATTCTTCAAATACTTTACAGCTTTTCCCAGTTCCTTGGAGTCAAATGGTTCTGTAACATGACCTGGCAGTTAATATTGTCCTGGAAATGGAGAAGGCATTCCAATAAAGACAGTATTCCAATAGCTCTCATGCCTACCTTTTACACAGAGAGTTTATTCTGTACATTTATGTATCTACACATATATGTATGTATGTATGTATGTATGTATGTATCTATCTATCTATCTATCTATCTATCTATAACTTATCAAGCTCTAAACACTATGAAAAGTATTAATCTCCTGGGAGAAGCTAGCAAATAATTAAAGGTATGCCTACTGTCAGTGCACACCTAAATCTGTTCTCCACATACTTGTTCCAGAAAATTAAGCAGATCCAAGGTCCTCTCTGGTGAAGTTACACACATCTTAATTCCTACAACATATGAGTGTGTTATGTTTCAAGCAAAGAGAATCTCAGTTGCCTAGGAGGTTAAGCTTGTTCATCACTTGATTGGAAGAAAGGGGAGACTGTATAGTATTATGTGAGCTGCATACCTAGGATAACCCTAATGATTTTAATGGTAGACGTACACAAAAGATAAGGTGAAAATACTGCCGCATGGAAGGAACTGAGCTTGTTCATCCTGGCTTGGAACATGGAAGAAAATACTAGTAGCCCAAGACATTAGGTGGGGTCTAGAACTAGAAAAGTAGAAGACATAGACATCTTTCTTCTAGGCACACTCAGATGAACACTCTCTAATGAGCTGATTTTTTTAAGCCTTAGAACTCTAGGCAAGAGATATGGGTTGTTTGAACCTACTAACGTGATGATAGTTTGATAAAGAATCCACACAAAGCAATGCAAACTAGTGTATAAACTTTAAGAATAAACAAAATACAGAGCGGGACTTCAGTGGGACTTTTAGCCTAACTTGGATTTTTTTGTGTGTGTTTGCTTGGGTTTTTTTTGTTTGTTAGTTTGTTTTTATTGGATATTTTCTTTATTTATATTTCAAATGGTATCTCCTTTCCTGGTTTCCCTCCCCTCCTGGAAACACCCTAGCACTGCTTCTGTGAGGGTGTTCCTCTACCCACCCACCCACCCACCCACTGACTCCCACCTTTCCTCCCTCGATTCCCCAACACTGGGGAGTCTATCGGGCCTTCATAGGACCAAGGACCTCTTCCATTGGTGCATACAAGACTATCCTCTGCTACATATGCAGCTGGAGCCATGTGTACTCCTTTGTTGATGGCTTAGTCCCTGGAAGTTCTGAGGGGTGGGGGGTCTGGTTGGTTGATATTGTTGTTCTTCCCATGGGGTTGCAAACCCCTTGAACTCCTTCAGTCCCTTATCTAAGTCCACTACTAGGGACCCCAAGATGAGTCCAATGATTGGCTGTTAACATCCACCTCTGTATTTGTAAGACTCTGGCAGTGCCTCTCAGTGCCATATCAGGCTCCTTTCAGCATGTAATTCTTGGCATCCATAATAGTGTCTGGGTTTCGTAACTGTATATGGGATGAATTTCCAGGTGGGATAATCTCTGGGTGGTCTTTCCTTCAGTCTCTGCTCTACACTTTACGTCCATATTTGCTCCTATTAGAATTTTGTTCTTCTTCTAAGAAGAACTGAAGCACCCACATTTTGGTCTTCCTTATTGAGCTTCATGTGGTCTGTGAATTATATCCAGGTTAATTTGAGTATTTTAGCTAATATCCACTTAACAGTAAGTGCATACCATGTGTTTATTTTCTTTTGTGATTGGGTTACTTCATTCAGGATGATATTTTCTAGTTCTGTCCATTTGCCTAAAAATTTCGTGAATTCATCATTTTTAATAGATGAGTAGAACTCCATGGTGTAAATGTACCATAATTTCAGTATCCATTCCTCTGTTGAAGGACATCTGGGTTGTTCCCAGCTCCTGGCTATTATAAATAAGGCTGCTATGAACATAGTGGAGCAAGTGTCCTCATTACATGTTGGACCATCTTCTGGGTATAGCTGGGTCCAATTTTCTGAAGAACCACCAAACTCATTTCCAGAGTGGTTGTACTAGCTTGCAATCCCACCAGCAATGGAGGAGTGTTCCTCTTTCTCCACATCCTTGGCATCATCTGCTGTCACCTGAGTTTTTGAATTTAGCCATTCTGACTGGTATAAGATAGAATTTCAGTGTTGTTTTGATTTGCATTTTCCTGATCATTAAGGATGTTGAACATTTCTTTAGGTACTTCTCTGCCATTCAATATTCCTCAGTTGAAATTTTTTTTGTTTAGCTCTGTACCTCATTGTTAAATAGGGAAATTTTATTCTCTGGAGTCTAACTTCTTGAGTTCTTTGTATATATTGGATATTAGTCCTGTATTGGATGTAGGATTGGTAAAGATCTTTTCTCAATCCGTTGTTTGCCTATTTCTCTTTTTGACAATGTCCTTTGCCTTACAGAAGCTTTGTAATTTTATAAGGTCCTATTGTTGATTCTTGATCTTACAGTGCAAGCCACTGGTATTCTGTTCAGGAATTTTTCCCCTGTGCCCATATGTTCAAGGCTCTTCCCCAGTTTCTCCTCTATAAGTTTCAGTGTATCTGGTTTTACATGGAGGTCCTTGATCCACTTGAACTTGAGCTTTGTACAAGGAGATAAGAATAGGTCAATTTGAACTCTCTTATGTGCTAACAGCCAGTTGAACCAGCACTATCTGTTAAAAATACTTTCTTTTTTCCACTGGATGGTTTTAGCTCCTTTGTCAAAGATCAAGTGACCATATGTGCCTAGGTTCATTTCTGGGTCTTCAATTCTATTCCAGTAATCTCCCTGCCTGTCTCTGTACCAATAACATGCAGTTTTTATCACTATTGCTCTGTAATACAGCTTGAGGTCTGGGGTGGTGATTCCCCCAGAGGTTCTTTTATTGTTGAGAATAGGTTTCACTATTCTGGGTTTTTGTTATTCCAAATGAATTTGCAAATTGCTCTTTCTAACTCTGTGAAGAATTGCGTTGGAATTTTGATGAGGATTGCATTGAATCTGTAGATTGCCTTTGGCAAAATGGCTATTTTTACTATATGAATCCTGCCAATCCATGAGAATGGGAGAGCTTTCCATCTTCTGAGATCTACTTTGATTTGTTTTTTCAGAGACTTGAAGTTCTTATCATATAGATCTTTCACTTGCTTGGTTAGAGTCACACCAAGGTATGAAATATTTTTTGTGGCTTTTGTGAAGGGTGTCATTTCCCTAATTTCTTTCTCAACCTGTTCATCCTCTGAGTAGAGGAAGGCCACTCATTTGTTTGAGTTAATTTTATGTCCAGTCACTTTGCTGAAGTTGTTTATCAGCTTTAGGAGTTCTCTTTTGGAATTTTTGGGGTCACTTAAGCATATTATCATATCATCTGCAAATAGTGATACTTTGACTTCTTACTTTCCAATTTGTATCCCTTTGACCTTCTACTGTTGTCCAATTGCCCTAGCAAGAATTTCAAGTACTATTTTGAAAAGATAGGGAGAGAGTGGGCAGCCTTGTCTAGTCCCAGACTTTAGTGGGACTGCTTCAAGTTTCTCTCCTTTCAGTTTAGTGTTGGCTACTGGTTTGCTGTATATTGCTTTTACTATCTTTAGGTATGGGCCTTGGATTCCTGATCTTTCTAAGACATTTAACATGAAGGGATGCTGAATTTTGTGAAATGCTCTTTCAGCATCTAATGAAATGATCATGCAGTTTTTTTCTTTGAGTTTGTTTATGCAATGGATTACATTGCTGGATTTCTATATATTGAACCATCCCTGCATCCTTGGGATGAAGCCTACTTGATTGTGGTAAATGATTGTTTTGATGTGCTTTTGGATTCAGTTGACAAGAAATTTATTGAGTATTTTTGCATCAGTGCTCATAAGGGAGATTGGTTTGAAGTTCTCTTTCTTCGTTTGGTCTTTGTGTGGTTTAGGTATAAGCATAATTGTGACTTCATAGAATTAATTGGGTAGTATACCTTCTATTTCTATTTTGTGGAATAGTGTGAAGAGTATTGGTATTAGGTCTTCTTTAAAAGTCTGATAGAATCCTCCACTGAACCCATCTAGTCCTGGGCTTTATTTGGTTGGGAGACTATTAATGACTACTTCTATTTCTTTAGAGTTTATAGAACTGTTAAGATGGCTTATCTAATTGTGTCTTAACTTTGGCACCTTGTATGTGTATAGAAAATTGTCTATTACATCCAGATTTTCCAATTTAGTTGAGTGTAAACTTTTGTAGTAGGATCTGATGATATTTTTTAATTTTGACAGTTTCTATTGTTACGTCTCCCATTCATTTCTGATTTTATTAATTTGTATACTGTCTCTGTGTTCTCTGGTTAGTCTGGCTAAGGGTTTATCTATCTTGTTGATTTTCTCAAAGAACCAGCTCCTGGTTTTGTTGATTCTTTCTACAGTTCTTTTTGTTTCTATTTAGTTGATTTCAGACCTGACTTTGATTATTTCCTGCCGTCTACTTGTCTTGGATATATTTGCTTCTTTTTGTTCTACAGTTTTCAGGTATGCTGTCAAGCTGCTAGTGTATGCTCTCTTCAGTTTCTTTTTGGAGGCACTTAAAGCTATGAGTTTTCTTCTTACAATTGCTTTCATTGTGTTCCATAAGTTTTGGTATGATTTGTCTTCATTTTCATTAAATTCTAAATAGTCTTTAATTTCTTTCTTTATTTCTTCATTGACCAAGTTATCATTGAGTAGAATGCTCTTCAGTTTCCATGTGTATTTGTATTTTCCCTTGTTTTTGTTGGAATTTAAGAACAGCCTTAGTCCTTTGTGATCTGATAGGGTGGATGGGATTATTTCAATCTTCTTGTATCTGCTTAGGCTTGTTTTGTGGCCAATTATATGGTCAGTTTTGGAGAAGGTACCATGAGGTACTGAAAAGAAAGTATATTCTTTTGCTTTAGGGTGAAATATTCTATAAATATCTGTTAGACCATTTGATTCATAACTTCTGTGAGTCTCACTATGTCTCTGTTTAGTTTCTGTTTCCATGATCTACCCATTGCAGAGTGGGTGTTAAAGTCTCCCAGTATTATTGTATTGGGTGCAATGTGTGCTTTGAGCTCTAGTAAGGTTTTTTTTGTTTTGTTTTGTTTTGTTTTTGTTTGTTTTTTTATGAATGTGTGTGCATTTGGAGTATAGGTGTTCAAAATTGACAGTTCATCTTGGTAGATTTCTTTCCTTTGACTGGTATGTAGTGTCCTTCCTTATCCTTTTTGATAACTTTTGTTTGAAAGTCAATTTTATTTGATATTAGAATGGCTACTCCAGCTTGTTTCTTGGGACCATTTGCTTGGGGAATTGTATTCCAACCTGTTACTCTGAGGTACTGTCTGTGTTTGTCACTGAGGTGCGTTTCCTGTATGCAGCAAAATGCTGGGTCCTGTTTCTGTATCCAGTCTGTTAGTCTATGTCTTTTTATGGGGGAGTTGAGTCCATTGATGTTAAGAGATATTAATGAAAAGTGAATGTTGCTTCCTGTTATTTTGGTTGTTAGAAGTGAAATTATGTTTGTGTGGTGCTTTTCAAAAAAACAGGGGGGCCTGGGCTGCGGCCTTGGCCTGCCTGGCTGAGGCTCTCTCTCTCTCTGGTGACAGGGGCCCTAGTGCTGGGGCCCAGGTCTCTCTCTCTCTCCCGGGACTAGCCTGTTTGCTGCAATGTGCCATAATTAAAAAGGAGGCAATGTATGAATGAGTTATTTTATTGTAGGAAGGAGAAATATGCTAGTTAAGTAAAGAGAAAGAAAGGAGAGGAAGGAGAGAGAGAGAGAAAAGAAGGAGAGGGAGAAAGGTAGAGAAGAAAACAAAGAGCAGAGAGGAGAGAGAGAGCAAGAGGGCAAGAGCGAGAGGGGTAAGAGTATGAGGTAAAAGAGAGGAGTAGGAGAATAAGAGAGTGAGGAGGGGACAAACCACCCCTTTTATTGTATGGGGTGTGGCATGCCTGGCTTGTGGTCAGATGACTGTGTGTAAGGTCCAGCTAGAATGTTGGGAGTTTGAGACAGTGTCTGCCTGATAGAGTACACATCTCCTGCAGGGGCAGCTGTGAGGGGTCTAGGCTGAAATCTGAGCCATTGGTACCAGGAACAATTCACTGAACTCCTACCATCCCTTCTGGGCAGATGCTCAGTGGGTCTCCGGGGTTCCAAGGTGGCTTTGCTCTACTGGACTCTGGCTGTCAGAACTGCTCACTGCCCCACAGTGTGGCTATCTTCTTTTGGGTTTGTTAAAAAGATTACTTCCTTGCTTTTTCTAGGGTGTAGTTTCCCTCCTTGTACTGGTTTTTCACATCTAGTATTCTTTGTAGGCCTCGATTTGTGGGAAGATATTGTGTAAATTTGGTTTTGTCGTGGAATATCCTGTATTCTCCATTTATGGTAAATGAGAATTTTGCTGTGTATAACATCCTAGGCTAGCATTTATGTTCTGTTAGGGTCTGTATTCCACCTGCCCAGGATCTTCTGGTTTTCATAGTCTCTGGTAAGAAGTCTGGTGTAATTGTTATAGACCTGTCTTTTATGTTATTTGACCATTTTCCCTTACTGCTTTTAATTTTCTTTCTTTATTTAATGTATTTGGTGTTTTGATTATTATGTGACAGGAGGAATTCCTTTTCTGGTCCAGCCTATTTGGAGTTCTGTAGGCTGTTCTTTTATGTTCATAGGCATCACTTTCTTTAGGTTAGGAAAGTTTTCTTCTATAATTTTGCTGAAGATATTTACGGGCCCTTTAAGTTGGGAATCTTTGCTTTCTTCTATACCTATTATCCTTTGGCTTGGTCTTCTCATTGTGTCCTGGATCTTCGGGATGTTTTGGATTAGGGGCTTTTTGCATTTTGCATTTTCTTTGACTGTTGTGTCAATGTTTTCTAAGGTATCCTCTGCCCCTGAGATTCTCTCTTCTATCTCTTGTATTCTGCTGGTGATGCTTGTATCTATGACTCCTGATCTCTTTCCTAGGTTTTCTAATTTCAGGGTTGTCTCCCTTTGTGATTTCTTTATTGTTTGTATTTCCATTTTTAGATCTTGAATAGTTTTGTTCATTTCCTTCTCCTGTTTGATAGTGTTTTCCTGTAATTCTTTAAGGAATTTTTGTGTTTTCTTTTTTAGGGCTTCGACATCTTTACCTGTGTTCTCCTTTCTTTCCTTAAGGGAGTTATTTATGTTCTTCTTAATGTCTTCTATCATCATCATGAGAAGTGATTTTTAGAGCTGAATCTTGCTTTTCCAGTGTGGTGGTGTATCTAGGACTTGCTATGGTGGGACAAGTGGGTTCTGATGATTCCAAGTAACCTTGGTTTCAGTTGCTTCTGTTCTTAAGCTTGCCTTGCGCCATCTGAATATCTCTACTGCTCCCTGCCATGGCTATATCTGACTGGAGCCTGTCCTTCATGTAATCCTGGTTGAGTCAGAACTCCTCAGAGTCCAGCTGTCTCTGTGATCTAGGATCCTGGGATACTGTGATCCTGAGATTCTGAGTGTGTCAGAGTTCCTGGGTGTCAAGCTGCCTCTGTGACCCTGAGATCCTGGTGTCACCAAGCTCAGGGGGCTGTGGGACTGGCTGCCAATTCATACTCAAAGTAGAACTGTGCAGACTGGAAGGAACTGGAGCCACTGGTCAGGGGTAATTCCTGTGTCCCTGGATCCTGCCGGTCCCAGTTACTCCCTGTGGTGTTGGAACAGATGTGTTCTTCTCACCCCTGATCCTATGATCCTGAGCATGCTAGAGAACCTGGGAGTGGATCCTCCTATGGGGGATGTGTGACTGGCCACAGAGTTCAAGCCCAAAGTAGACCAGCGCAGACCAGAAGGATAACTTTTTTTTAAAGTGCCATAAGGCATACAAATATACTAATAGCTAAGAAACGTATAAGCAATAAAGTATTCCAACAGTGAACATATAACTTTAGTCAAGAAATATGATTATTTTTGGGCAAATAGACTGTGTTCTTATGCAAATGTTCCACTCAAACAGCAAATCTCTGCATTCAACTGCATTTCAGGGAGAAGTCACTGCATTTCGTAGGTTACTACTGGCTCTTTTACTAGAGTGGTTTTCAATATGGCTGACTACCAAGCTTTGATCCCCCAGTGGGGGGCACTTATTCTAAGAGGAGTTTTAAGTGGGCATGACATGCCTAAGGTTTCTAGAGAGGAAAGTGTTTGTTTTCCTTGAGGCTAAGGCTTTAATTTGTCTTTTAGTTTCTCAGTAACTTCATGGAACCAAAGCCTGAGGTAGAGAAGAGAAGTGATTGTATTCGATGAAATGGACAAATAATGACAGAATAAGAAATCCTGTTAAAATGGTGGATGTGCTGCCGAGGGCAGGACTGATGTAATTATAGTAAAATACTACTTCTCACATATAGCTCTGAAGTAGAAAGCACAGCAACTTACCTACCCTTAATTAGCTGTATTTAGTATTTTTATGGCCACTGAACACAGTGCTTGATTACCATATATTAGCATATAATTTGCATATGCTCCTCAAGGTATTTGGTTTTATTGCTATTACCTTTTGTGGCCCTATCTCAGTAATGACTCTAATGGAATACAAAGAGGAGATTTCTGACTCAATTTGCTTATAATCTTGAGAGTTGCACAGTAGAAAAATTCTGCATTGGAATATAAAATCCTTCAAAAACATGGCTTTTCCTTATTAATGTGCTCAATTGGCATAGGTCCTTACTGGGAAGGCCCTAATGAGAACATTCCCTTTCATTCTGGCCTCAATAAAACATTTCATAAGTAAGGCTTGAGGTATAAATCTTTCGTGTTTATTTAAAAGAAAGTTGCACACAGAATTTAATGACTCTTATCGGCCTATCAGCAGTAAAAGACCCAGAGAAAGAAAACTAACAGCTGTAGCTAAGAACTTGGGGGAGAGGTCAGAGGTCAGTCTCTGCATCTGCATTTGCTCAAAGACTGAGGAAAAGAGAAGGGCCTCGGCTGTAGCCAGTCAGCACTATTTTAGGTTATGCTGCAATTGACTTAATTACCAGTGTCCCTTTTGCTCTGGGGTACTACAGTGGGCTGTAAATCAATACCTAAGGTCACATGGCTTGAAATACTAGAAAAGTCACTCCTTGTGAGATCATTTGGTCTGGTGGCCCATCCTTTCCATCTTTAGTGTTCGACGTCAGAGAGATAGAAGGGTAGAGCCTTTACTGAAGAACCAGAGACACCTTGAGTGGAAAGCAGACTTTTGGAATCCAGGGAGCTCTGCAACAGGGATAAAAACTCCAATCTTTCTGTGTAGATTGTCCCCTGTTTCAGTGATTTAGTCTTTAAATTTTATCCTCAGTGCTAAAGTTTAATTACATAAATCATTTTTTTTGCCAATTTGAGAGAAAACTGCTTTTGTGTGCATATGTAATTCAAAATTAATTTCAATGCACTAATCATCATTTTTCTGTCAACATGCTTTAAAAGTTTCTCTATCAGATTTTATGAGGTAGGGAATGTTGGCTCTCATTTTTATAAATGGTTATTAGTCTTTTTATTGGAGACTGGTTTTGTAGACGGAGATAATACTTGGAAGAGGTAAAATACAAAATGAGAGAACAAGTATTTCAAAGAAAAATAGAATTCAACTAACTTATTTGATGTTTCAAAGAACAAGAAATGACTTCTGTTTTGTTATTGCTGTTGTTTGTTTTTTTATTTTTTATTTCCTGGAAAGGGACTGTATGAGAGGTAGTGCTGTGGAATGGTTCACAGGGCAGTTTAACTCCATCTTCACAGGACAACTATATCAGGACTATGGCTATCCCAGTTAGTATATAATTATGCCTTCATGTGCATGACTACTAGACATCCCAGAGACAGAGATGTTAAGACAAATGAAATAATTATACTGAATTTGCCAGATGGAAAGTGAACCTCATAATAGAGACAACATCTTTAAGTATTGATATCTTGGGGCTTTACCCTACGCATTTAAATTATCTTTCGTTCTTTAAGTTTCAGTATGTATTACACATATTAAAATAGGTTTTGGAAGCAAGAAGGGCTATAATACATACAAGCACATAGATACACACAATACATAAAGAGAGAAAGAGAGAGAGAAAGAGAGAGAGAGAAAGAGAGAGAAAGAGAGACAGCATAAATAATTGCTAAAATTCTCTCTTCTTTCTTGATGTTTTTCTTTACAGTTAAAAGTTTTAGGGTTTAGGACATAGTTTAGTGACAGCATTTGCTACTATCCACAAAACCCTGTTAGTCCTTGATGATTCAATAATAACAACAACAACAATAATAATAATAATAATAATAATAATAATAATATCATCATCTTCACCATCTAACATATTTCAGAGCTCTTTAATTCTGTCCAACTTTTCACTTCACTTGCTGAGTTTGATTCTTTTAGCAAGTACTTCCTTCTGAAAGTCACTAGTAAAAGGATCTTTTTACTATGCATAAATACCATATGATCATTACTCTACCTGACTATACAATTTTGAGCAGGAATATCCCTTAAGAGCCATCTAGTTTTGTGAGGAATGGAGGAACAGACATAACTATTGCTACAAGGGCTCTGCTGGAAGGAATATGGCTGTCTAGTAACTAATTTCTTTGTAAAGAAACTTTCTAATAATTAAGAAACACTGTTCAATGCCTAGCTTTAGGGTGGCAAGTATTTATGTACCTAATTATCTCTACAAAGGTTCCCTCTAATAGTGCAAATTCTATAACCTTCTCAGACTGGATAGAAGGAGATTTTGCCAGAATGAAATGGTAGCACAGTATAGCAATGGATGTTTGCCTGGACTTCATCAACAGAGAAATGTGAAATTGAAAGATGAGATTCTTTGGCTGTTCTCTTATCAAAATTGGAAAAGCTTTTCATCCTTTTATCACAGTGATGAACACACATATTACCGTGGCCATTCAGACTGTAAAGCACAAGTCACAATGGAGAGCAGTAGCTTCACTAAGAATAGAGGTTATGCTGCCCTGGCTCCTCACTGCTAACCTTGCCCTTGGGGACCCACTGAGCATATGTACATTCCATCAGCCAGTCTGCCACCACATAATGGCTCTCCAGGGTTTCCACATTACCCAATTTCAAAGCTGAAAAGATGCTCATAATTGGTTAGTTTGACCTTAGACAAGAGCAGCTCATGTTTTTGAAGATTCTCTCATGTATAGAATTGAAGTAGAGACACATTCCCAGAATCAGGATTATACTTGCGTAAAGCACATTGCTCTCTAATTTTTTTCTTCTGGTAGTCTGTTGCTCAAAACAAAAATAATATTAATTATAAAACCCTTCAGCAGAACATCTCAAACTTCTTCCTAAACTAATGTGTTTTTGCAACCCTTCAAATAATCCAGAATTACTATCTTTATGTTGTTGATAATAAAATTAATACATATTAATATATGTATACATACATATATATAATGATTTATAGAGTAATAGACTCTATATGAATAGAAAATGTTAATGAGAAGTAAAGACATAGATCTAATCACATGCATTTTGAAAATACTTATTGAGAATCAGGGGCAAGATCCCTTTCACTATTATCAAATAGAAGTTATCTAAAAAAATCATAATATCTCTTACCTGTTTTTACAAAGTTAGAAGAAAATACTGTTAACACAAGTGACACAGCTATACTAAAGAAGGAGCAAAAGACTGACCAAGCTGTATCTGATTTCGAAGTGTCAAAGCCAGAGACCATTTGAAATTCTCTAGATCGATTCAGTCTTGTGTTATAAAGTACTGAGGTTCCCATTTATGCACAGTGGCAACCTGGTGACTGAAGGGAGGATACAAAGATGCAAAGGATTGTAATGGGAAGCACACCAAGACCCTAGGGCTTTCCATTGAGGGCTAAATCAGAAGGTAATCGTAATGCAAAAGTGAGTGCTAGTGGGACAATACATAGTGTCCTCCTTCCTATAGCACCTGGACAGACAATAACAGATGAACAGCTTGCCCAATCAACTGTACTATTTACAAGTTAAAAATCTTGCTGTGGCCTTTCTGAAATAATCTCTGTTGCTCTTAAGATGAATGTTATAGAATAAAACATCTGAGTGACACAAAAGATAAGTTGGCTGTCATGATTCTCTTTTCAAGGCAATCAATACACAGTATTATGTTTATCTAGTGATAAATTTCTGTTGGTCATTTTATTTCAACTGAATCTCATGCATATGTATATATATGTATATAGTCTAGAAATGGAACAATGGAACACTTTCCTAGGGCTTTTGCTTGTTCATTTGTTTTTAAAATTGTCATCAGTTAACCAGGTGACTTTGAGAATGGTGTTCACTCACTTAATTCAGCTTGAATGAAATGTGTATAAAGCACAACTGCTTTCAAGTTGAAGAAAACTGTTACTGGTAGGGTTTGCATCTCCTCTATCTACTTTGAAATGCTGTTTAATATATACAGCACATATTATTTATCTATTAGCTCCATATTTTTCAAAGAAAAATAATAGTTAAGGTGGACAAGCTTCAAATCATCCATTTGTTAAGTTTCTTCCAAATCTCTGCTTGGCATGGAACAATAATGGTAAGGACAAGATGAATGCATGGCCCAGGCCATGTCTGAGCTCAAAGGGCAGGAAATGAGTCGAGGTTTCTCCCACTCACAGCACCATATATAGCACTTGCATTGAGAATCCAGCAGGCTGTTAAGCAAACCAATGTGGCCTGATTGGAATGTGGCCTGATTTCCTCCATCAAACCATCAAACATGTCACTTTGCAAGTCAATGGACAAATCTTAGTCTCAGAACAGAAACCATAGCAGTAACAAGCTCACAGAATTGTCACAACCTTAACTGACTTAATTCAGATAAAGTATTTAGAGCCACAGCAGGCAAACAATGATCAGTACATAAATAGTAAAGAGTAGCAATCACTATAATCAAACTGATGAGTGTAAAATGTTTAGAGATTTATTGAAGGATATATAATAGCTTTTTAATGATAGCATAAAGGAGTTTATCTATAATACTGTGGCAAAATAGTAAATGTAATGAAATTTTTATTGTTTGAGTTTTATGTTGGTTCTGTTGCCAAATTCTTGATTTATAGTATTGATGCCAGAACCTCAGAATGTAACTGTATTTGAAGTCAGAGAATTTGGATAGGCTTTTGATGTTCAAGCAAGGTTGTTAAGATGAGTTGTAGACTAATCCAACTGGCAAACACAAATAGGTGACACTTAGAAACAGGAACGTGGATACATAAAGAGCAATACCTTAAGTATGCTGGTGCACAGGAACAAGACCAGAGGAAGCTTCAACTGGAGCATACCATCTTCAAGCTAAAGACAGAGGCCTTAGGAAAAATCAAACCTGTCAGCTCATTGGTCCTAGAATTCCATTCTCAAGAACTGTGAGAAATAAATGTCTGTTACTGAAGCTATCTTTTAAATATTTTGTTAGAGAAATCCATGGAAACCAATACAGAATATGTATGATATTTAATGAAAACATTAGTTCAAGTAACAATGTTTATAAAACTAACACATTTTGCTGGGTGGTAGTGGCACATACCTTTAATCCCAGCATTTGGGAGGCAGAGGCAGGTGGATTTCTGAGTTCAAGGCTAGCTTGGTCTACAGAGTGAGTTCCAGGACAGCCAGAGATATACAGAGAAACCCTGTCTCAAAAAACCAAAAACAAAGAACAAGAAAACAACAACAACAAAACCTAACACATTTTTTATTACCAAGATTTAGTTATGTTTTTGTTGTTTTTGTGATCAAATACCTGAGAAAACAGTTTAATAAAGACAATAATTATTTTGGCTTATAATTCAAGGGTATTTATCACAGGACTTCTGATGGTGAGGCAGTTGGTCACTTTGCATACACATTTAGGAAGCAGAGAGAGATGAAAGCTACCCAGTCCACTTTTCCTCCTTTTATTTAATGTAGAGCCCTGCTCATGAGATATTGGCACCTATATCTAAAATAAGTCTTCCCTCATCAAGTCACTAAATCTTGAAACTCCATCACAGACATATTCAGAGTTTTGTCTTTTAGAGAAATTGTAGATCCTGTCAGGTTCACAATCAATATTAACTCTTACAGTAACTTAGCTTGTCTTACAACATCCTTTTCAAAATTAGTTTTTACAATACAGATAATGGATCACAAAGTGAAGAATTATGAAATAAGCAGAATGCAACATAAAAAAGTTGATTCCCAGTTTTAACTTGTATTCAAAATGCATAATGAACCTTATCATCCATGTATTTCTAGGTATAATACACATACCAGGGATAGGTTTGATCTAACATACCAATGGTCAATAGTTATCTACCCTCAAATGGAAACAATAACTAGCACACAAGTTTATTTATGCTTTAACTACCAAAGCGACTCACTTCCTTGGTAGAAATCTGACCTAGAATCATACACATTGATTGTTTCAAACACACAGTATGATTTAACATTGAAATCAGAGCCTCCTGTGCTGTACAAGCTCAGCAAATACTCATAAGCTAATTTGATATGCTTGATTAATTATGCCTCAGATAATAAGTTTTATAAGCCAGATACACATGATTTCACTGAATGTAATGAATTCTAATTTTGAGTCAGGTCTATATATGACCAGTTAGAAAGTGAAATAATATTTATGATAGTTCCAGGCACTGTGCTAAATATTTCTTTATGTAACCTTATTTAGTTCATTTGACACAGATTTATTTCCATACTCAGTACCACATACAAATTTGTGTTTAATTCCCACAGCTGTGTGACAGAGAATATAAAAATGAGGATTAACTTTACCTGACAAATAAAATCTTTGAGTCCAAAGGTTAATCCATATTAAGCTGTAGTTTTCCTTAATTTCCTGAAGACCTCTGTAGTTCCTTAAATAAGAACTGGAGGGAAATATATTATGGAGAAAGCTTATAATCACAGTACCTGCCTGGAGTGCCTTTGCTGTACTGAGCATGTCCTTCACTCTATAAATGGGAATCAGGCTACCTTGAATTCTTACGTTGTATTGCTGTCGATTTGTATTCAATGTGCTGATTATCTCCTTTGTACTTTCATCTTTCCCCAGGCTGTCTTTTGACCTTGCACTTTGTTTTGCTAATGTGCACTACCAGGATAAGTTCACATAGACTCAACTGGCCTCACCAGAGCTGCCAAGCTCTCAAGAACCTGGTGAAGTTGAACCACCTTCACCTGGACATCCTGTCCCCTAATTCAGTACTTCTCCAAGTGACTTCCAAGAATTATACACAGTGGTAACAATGTTCTTTATTTTAAAATGTTATATTTATTAAGAAGCCCTAAAGCCAGGGCTGAATTATTGTGAAAACTCAGTTCCAATTGATGACTCAAAGTAACGTTACCCATGGGCAGAGCTGCTCATATGAGGGAGTGTCTCAGCAGACATGTGGGAGGCAGATGGTGACTGCACCACCCAATGGGTACAAAAAAAAATAAAAAATAAAATGTTATATTTACATGTTTGAAATTCTTATTCTAAAATGTTATATTTACAGGTTTGAAATTCTTGCATGATAAGAATTTTGATTTATTTAGAAAAAACATAGAATAAATAGAAAATATTTTATTTTAAACTTTTAATGTTAGATTTTATTGATTCTTTTCATACAATATACTCTGATCATAGTTCCCCTCTCCTCCAACTCTTCCAAGATCCTTCCCACTGCCCTCAACTTCCCAAGTCTAGACTCTTTTTGTCTCTCTCCTACTAAAAAATACATAGGCAAAAAGTAAACAATAGAAGTAAACAAGAATAGGACAAGGAAGTTAACAAACAATAAAAAAGGAGCCAATGTAAAAGCACAAGAAATACATACAAGTGCACATACACACACACACACACACACACACACACACACACACACACACAGAAATCCCACATAAACACAAAATCAGAAGCTATAATATACAAGCCAAAGACCAGTAAGATAAAAGCTACCCTCAAAAAACAATAGGACACACACACACACACACACACACACACACACACACACACACCCCTCATCTGCTGCTTGACATGGAGCCACTCTTAAATGTGGCTAATATACCCAGTGAGGCTTCATTGTAGAAAGGTAGTTTTACCTTTTCAAGCAAAGTTAGTTAAAGATAGCTTCTTGGTTAGGGCTGGAAACTCATGTCCTTTCCTCCCCATCTCAGCACTAGGGCCTAATCTAGTTTGAACCTATGCAGGTTTTACGTATGTTGCCACAGTCACTTTGAGTCCATATGTGTGTAAGTCTTCTTTGTTTAGAAGATATTGTTTCCCTAGTATTACTCATTCCCTTTGGCTCTTAAAATATACTTCTATCTTCCTTGTCTACAAAGTCGACTAATCCCTGACGGAGGCATTGATGTAGCCATCCCATTAAGGATGGACTACTCAAAGGTTCTTACTTTCTGTCCAGTTTCTATTTGTGGGTCTCTGTATTTGTTACATTTACTGCAGGAGTATCTTGGTTAGGACTTTATTGCTGTAAAGATAAACCATGACCAAGGCAACTTTTAAAGCTAACATTTAATTAAGGCTTCCTTACAGTTAAAGTTTAGTTCATTATCGTTATGACAGGAAGCATGGCAGTATCCAGGCACATGGTGTTAGAGGAGCTGTGAGGTCTAACCTTGGTCTGAAGGCAGTCAGGAGGAGAATCTTCCACAGTGGGTGAAGCTTGAGAACTAGGAGACCTCAAAGTCCTCCCCCACAGTGACATACTTCCTCTGATAAGGCATCCCTACTTCAATAGGCCATACCTCCTAACAGCTCCATTCCCTGTGGGCCAAGCATTCAAACCCATGAATCTGTAGGGGACAAATATATTCTAATCACCAAAAGAGGAAGCTTCTCTGATACTGGCTCAGTGAGAGTGATCTATGAGCACAGCTAAGTGTCAGTAGGAGCCATTTTAATGTTATAACCTTTTATGAGACAGGAGTGTTTGCTTTTCCAATATGTCCATGAACTATCCAGTCTCAGGTTATTGGCTGCCTGAGTAGTATCATACATGGGTTCCATCTCATTGAGTAGGCCTTAAGTCCAATCAGATAGTGGTTTTGTCTGTGTCCCACATTTTTTGTTATGATTGTACCAGTGTATCATTCAAGCAGGTCACCACATTCAAAAGTTTTATAGTTGGGTTGCTGTTTACTGTATTCCTGTGGTAGCATGCAGGATAAATTCCAGTACCATGAATACTTCACTAGGGTGAAGGCTCAAGATAGGCATGAACACAACTTCTCTGTGTTCAGTGAGTTCTGTAGTTGTTGTCTTCAGCAACACAATCTTACCATCAATATGTGGAGAACAACACTTTTTTTTTTTTACTTTTCTTTGTATAAATAATGTTATTAATATACTCAAATTGAATGCAGTAAAATTTAAGTTTTGTAATTTAAATAATCAATGTGATTTGAATAAATTTGGTGTAAATTAATATGTCAAAATTAGTGATTTTTCTTGAATCCAATGAACATATAATAGGTTATAATACTGATGAGCTACAGAATGGTTTGCCACATAGAAGAGAAACCTATAATTTTCCTCTGTTCTATGAATTCTGGGGGCCAAATAGGAAAACATTCTTGGTAGAGCCACCATGCTGTACCAATATTATAATATAATATGCTTTTTAGAGTATGTGCCATTTTCTCATTCATCTTTCATCCATGAAACTGTATGATAATATATAATGTGCAAGTACTAATGTACAATTTAGAAAATAATATTTAATTATTTCTTTGAGAATTTCATACACTGTAATTTAACCATACTCATGCCCTTCTCCCATCTGCTTTCAGATCCACACCTCCTTTCTACCCACCCAGATTTGTGTTGGTTTTCTCTTCTTTAAAAACCCTTTGGGACTCCTTTGTGTTATCCAAATACCCTTTAGTATAAAGCCTGTCCTGCAGCATGGTGGATTTACCAAGATTTTGTTTGCCAATTTAGCCTCTAGAGTTAGCTCAGTGTTTAGCTCTCTATCTGGCAAAGTCATGTGCAGGTCATTGGAAACTGAGCCTTATAATATTTCATGTGATATGGAGTGATAACAATGCCTTTTGGGGGCATTGTTACCTACCTGCCTTAGATAAGCTAGAAATTTAAAAGGATAATTCACCCTCTACTTAGGAGGCATTTAGGAAAAAATACTGGATGAGACATAATTAAACATTTTTTGTCAGTTATTAGAAATTGAAATTTAAGTGGTATTTTTTTCCTCTTCTGAAATTTTGCCCACTATTAAACTGGAAAGTGGTTATTTGAAAGTAAAGATATAAAAAATACTCCTTTAGCTTCACTGGTCCCAGTTGCTCAGCTTTAAATTTCTAAGAAACTTCTTTTCCTCTAAATTTGTAACTGGTGTTTTTAGTCCCCTTTCAATCAAGCATACTATGTAACAATGAACTCATTTTTTCTCCCACCACTTTCTTTACTGTTTTACTCTCCACAAGGCTGAGACCACACTCACAGTCACATTGATCTTTTTTATTAGATATTTTCTTTATTTATATGTAAATTTCTCATTTCCCAGTTTCCCCTCCAAAAAACAAAGAAACAAACCAAAACAACAAAAACAAACCCCTGTTGCCTCCCCCCTCCCCATGCCTGCTACCCCACCCTCTCCCACTTATTGGCCCTGGCATAACCCTACACTGGGGCACAGAATCTTCACAGGGCTGAGGTCCTCTCCTCCTATTGATGATCGAATTTGCAATCCTCTACTATACACAGTTTGGCGGTTCCTCCGGAAATTGGACGTAGCTCTACAGGAGGACCCAGCTATACCACTCCTGGGCATATACCCAAAAGATACTGCAACATGCAATAAGG
>NW_022196913.1:30787347-30822648 GCF_008632895.1 Mastomys coucha
AGACATCTATTGAACTGAGTACAGGGTCCCCAGTGAAGGAGTTAGAGAAAGGACCAATGGAGCTGAGTACCCTCGGAGCTCCCAGGGTCTCAACCACCACCCAAGGACTGCACATGGAGGGGTCTGATTGTTCTGGCAGCATGTGTATAGTAGAGGATTGCACACTGATCTTTTAAGTAACAGTATTCATAGGACTGCTTTGATGGCAAGGAAGATCCCATGTCAGTGTTTGTGCCTACCTGAACACTTACACAACAACATTCTCACATATTTGAGGACCTAGATTCATTTGCAGTAGCTCGTGGGAAGCAGGACTTAAAAGGGGGAGTGCTTCACATCCTAAATACTGATAGCAATAAACTTTCCAGAAAACATGAAATGTCAGGCATTTGCAGAGACATTTTGACTTTTATTTTAATTGCTCTGTTTTGGGAGTTTTATTCGAGCCTTATGATTTAATGGCACTTTAATAAAGTGGATTATAAGATTATCATTTACACTTTAGGCAGAATACTGGCGGGACCCAAAAGAAGAATCATATACAAATTAACTTTACCTTTCTAAGACCCTGGGTATAATTTTGGAATTTTAACTTTCTTTAAGTTTGTATCCCTGAAAAAATTTCAACATAACCCTATATAGCAAGCACCTAGACACAATATTTTATATTTGATTCTTGTGTCTTCTAAAGCTAGGCTTATTAATAGAGAATGTCATACAATGTATTTTGAACCTGTCCAAACCCCTGAACTCCCCTGTTCCATCATCCTTTGAACCTTCCCATTCCTTTCCACCCAACTTTGAGTTATTCCCCATATCTTCTTTTCCCATTGAGTCTAGTGTGTGTTGCCACAAGAATCTTTTGATTGAGGATTTCTCTAATGTGTAGTCTGCATACAAGGGATTACACCATTAAAGAAAACTGACTCTCTCTGTCTCTGTCTGTCTCTGTCTCTCTGTCTCTCTGTCTCTCCTCTTTCTGTCTCTGTCTCTGTCTCTCTCTCTCTCTCTCTCTCTCTCTCTCTCTCTCTCTCTCTCTCTCTTTCTCTCTCTCTCTCTTAGCGGCTATCAAATGATAATAGCTCCTCAGCTGGTTTTAGACTTACATGTTGACCTCTCCTCCCCCATACTGGGATATGGTCTGGCTGGAGTTTTCCCCTGCCTCTTCCATATTGTCAAAATCACTGTGGGTTTACATATGCATCTTCTATGTTGTACCTGCAGAAGAGTTTCCTTGACATTATTCGCCACTCTGGCTCTAAACAATCTTTCTTCTCCATCTTCTGCAAAGATTCCTGAGCCTTGGGGTGAAAGGTATATATAAACACTCAATTTAGGGATAGGAGCTCCATAATTTTCTATTTACTGCACATTGACCAGTCATAAGTTTCCATGTTTTCATCTATTGCAATGAAATGCATCTCGAATATCCCTAATTATAGCTGAGAGATGCTGTGATCTATGTGCATAGCAACAAGTCTTATTTGTGTGTCTCAACCTATGATAAGGAAACACAAGCATACCCTGCACAACAATTAGAGCTCTTACCTGAATGAAGTATGGTTTCTAGTTGTCTTACAGTGTTGTGCCTCTGTTAGCCAGGGTTCAGCCAGAGGAACAGCTTGGTAAGAGATGTGTGCTGAGTAATTAGGCTATGTGATGGAATTCTGGCTCAACAAGTCTAAAATATATACGGCAAGCCATCAGAAAAGTCTCTTATGTTTTTAAATTTTTATTTCTTAATTTCATTTTGATTAGTAAATAATTCATGCATCTATTTAAGGGGCACAATGTGATGTTTTGATATATGCTTACAATGTGAGATAATTAGATCAACTTAACTAACAATTTACTACCTGCTATTTTTACCTTTAATTTTTTTATTATTTGAAATTAAAATATAATTATCATTTTCCCTTCCTCTTTCACAACTCATATTTCAGCTATATACTCCCCTTTTTTTCTCAAATTCATGGCCTCTGGCCACTTTTTTCTTTAGTTTCTGTATAATCTTCTCTATGTGCTTGGTTATTAAAGTGTATTACCTCAGGACTGACCAATTGGTATTAGGTAACTAATTGGGGGACTCTTTCTTGGGGAAGACTATTTCTCCCTCTCTCAGCATTTCTTAGTTACCAGCAGTAATTGCCTAGGTTTGGATCACTGTGAGATTCCCTCCTTCTATGTTTGAGTTTCTATCAATATTACCCTTGTTCATGTAGCCACATTGTTGAGACTTCATAGTTGATATTTTTAAGAGACATTCTCATAGCAGATATCTGTTCCTCTGGCTCATACACTGGTTCTTAGGTGCAGGAGGTGTAGGATGCAGATGTATCAGTTGGGGCTGGGCATCACAGAATCAGATCACATCTCCACATTTTGACCATTTGAGGTTTTCTTTAATGGTCTCAGATGGTTGCAAAGAGAACTTTTCCTGTTGAGAGCTGAAAGCTATACTGGAAAAAGGTTGAGATGAAGTAGTAAAGTGTCTGTTGTAGGCTCTCTCTAAGTTCCATGACTCCATGAGCTAGGTTAGCTAGGTTTCCAGTATCAACCTTGAATTACTTCTTGTTGAGCATATCTTACATCCAATTAGGGGAGTTTTGGTTCATCCAAGACATGAGTAGCACCATGGTACATTTAGGGTTGATGTGCTATGATAGTTGTTGCTATAATCTATAGGTGTTATAGCTTGGAAGGACTTGGTTGCCTCTCTCCCTTGCAAGCTTTCATAGCACCATCTAGTAGCCTAAAAGTGAGCTCTTAGACTAGAGGCTTTCAGATGAGATTGAATTAGGATTCACTGGATCTTGTATAGACACTGGGAGGTGTCTTCAGCAATAGGAATTTATTTTCAACTTCTTGAAGACAATGAAAGGCAACACGAATAGCCTATGATGTTTTAGGAATCTTGGCAGATTCTAAACAACAACTTGTAAGGGAGATTTACATTCCTGACACTTTATTTTATTTTTTCTGTATCTGATATTCTATGGCTTTTGGAGAAACATTGCTAACCCAGAAAGGAAGATTTTGTTTAATTGTGTATGTGTATGCATACGTATAGATATGAATCTAATAATTTTACAAAAAAATATATTTCTGATGACTTTTTAAAAATTGCTCTTACTTTCCTCCCTCCTCCTTCTGTACTGATCTCCCTTCCCACTCCCAGTCACCACCCATCTTCCCCTTTTACCCTCTTCAAATTACATTTACCATGTTATTCTACCTTCTGTTGTCCTCCCCACTTTGATCCCATTTTAATTTCCCATTTTCTGTGCTTAATCCAGATTATATACTTACATCAGAAGATTATGAGCCACAGATGGTAAAGAACATGCAACATTTGTCTTCCTGGTTAGTTCAGTCAATGACATATTTTCTAGTTACATCCATTTGGCTAGATATTTCTATTTTCCTTCTAACTGAATATTCATGGTGTATATTTACTATATTTCCATTTGTTAGTTAAAGACCATTTTTGCTTTTTCCATTTCCTATATATTATGAAAAGTAATGAACATGGCCAAGCAAGAATCTGTGGAGTGAGCTCTCCAGTTCTTTGGGCATAAACTAAAGAATAGCATACTAGGTTGATTGTATGGTATGCTTGGTTTTGGTCTTTTCAGGGTTTGCATACTGATTTCTATAGTGGTTGCATCAGTTTTCAATACCATTAAGAGTGACTGAAGTTTTCAGTTTTCCCACTTCCTCTATAGCATTTGTTGTTGGTTAGTTTTTTGATCTTCACCATTCTGACTGGGTTAAGATGAAATCTTAGAGTTGCTTTCATTTGCAACCCCATAATTGCTAGGGGTGGTGTACATCTTTGAGATATATCTTAGCCAATTTTATTTTATCTTTTGAGAACTGTTTAGTTCCATAGACCAGTTTTTGAATAATTCATTTTAAAATTTATTCTGTTTGTATATTCCATTAATTCTAGTTAGTAATATTCTCTCTGATGCATACCTGACAAAGAGTCTCTCCCATTCTCTTGACTTCCATCTCATTCAATTTATTATTTTCCTGGTGTTACAGAAAGTTTTTTGCTTTGTAAGTTTAATATGACTATATTATATCTCTGGATGTCTATAATGGTCATTCCTTCAGTGTTGCTTTTGTTTTTTGTTATTGTTGTTCAGGATTACTTTGGTTATCTGGGGGTGTTTTCAGGTTCCATATGAATTTTGGGATTGATTTTCTGTTTCTATGAAGAATGAGATGGGTAGTTTGATTGGTATTGAATCGAATTTATAAGTGACTTTTGGTAAAATTTTCATTTTTATAGTATTAAATGTATGAATCCTGGATAATGGCTAAATTTTCTAATATTTATTTTTTATTAGAGATTTAAATTTTTATATAGAGGTTTTTTATTCCTTTACCTCAGTGGTTAGTTCTATTCCTATGTATTTGATTTTCTTTGATGCTGTTGTGAATTTTTACATCTCTGTGCTCACTTTCTCTTTGTTCATATTGCCTATATAGAATAGCTATTGATTTTTGTAAGTTGATGTTATGTCCTGCCTTTTTGCTGAAAACATTGATCATTTCTAAAATTTCTCTGGTGTAACTTTTGGCATCTCATATATCATATGAGAAATGATCTAGACATATGAATAATTTGCCTTTTCCCCTATTTCTTTCTCTTTTCTTCACTTCTCTTTTCTTATTGCTTCAGCTAGTGCTTCATGTACAATAATGAGAAGAGGTGTTAGTGGACAGCCTATGCCATTTCCGATTTCAAGGAGATTGCTTCCATCTTTTCTCCATTTAGAACAATGTTGGTTGTAAAACTTTTTATATAACTTTTACTATATTGAACTATGGTCCCTCTAGCCATATTAATTGTTGGGCTTTTCTTATGAATAAATGTTAGGTTTTTTTATATTTATTAATGTGATCAGGTTACTTTTTCCTAATGATCCATTATATGATGTATTATATTTATTGATTTGCATACATTGAGCCATCCCTTGATCTCTGCATTGAAGTCAATAAAGCCAACTTGGTCATAAAATATTAACTTGGTCATAAAGAATAATATTTTTAATGTATATCTGTATTTGGTTTGCAAGCATTTTATTGAGGATTTTTAAATCTATGCTCATAAGGAATAATGACCATTTTGTTGTATCTTAACCTGATTTGGATATTCGGGTTGCACTGACTTCATGGAAGGGTTTTGGGAGTGCTTATTTTGTTTCTTTTATATTCCTTCCTTTCTTTCTGTTATTTTTTGTTTGGTTTGTTTTATTGTTGTTGTTGTTGTTTCTTTTTTCAATATAAAAACAATTAGCTGTAGAGCTTCTATGGAAGTCTGGTAGAATTGTGCTATGCATCTATCTGGGCCTGAAATTTGTTTTACTTGGAAGCCTTTTATTACCATTACAATTTCCTCATTTTTTATAGATATGTTCAAATAACTAATCTTTTTTTTTGGTTTAATTTCAGTGGTTTGAATGAACCTAAAAATTTCTTAATTTCTTTTAGTTTTTCAACTTAATAAAGATTTTTATAGTATTTTCTTATAATATTCTGAGTTTCTTTAATGTCTATCGTGATTCATTGAATCACAATTATTGTGCTCATTTCTGGTTCTGTTTACCATTTTATATATATGGTTTGTTTTGCCTACATTTTTCCCTGTGGATAACTTGTGCACATAATGCCTTGGAGGCTTGAAAACACTATCAGATCACTTAGAACTGGGGTTAGAAAGGGATGTGAGCTATGATGTGTATTCCACGAAACAATTCGGGGTCCACTGAAGGAGCAACCAGTGCTCTGCTGAGCCATCTGTTCAGTCCTCATCTTTACCATTTTTTTTTAATTGTGTGGTAGAACATTTCCAGCAGTTTTTGTTTGTTTGTTTGTTTGTTTGTTTTGGGGGGGGGACAGGGTTTCTCTGTGTAGCCCTGGCTGTACTGGAACTCACGCTGTAGACCAGGCTGGCCTCAAACTCAGACATTCACCTGCTTCTGCTTTCCAAGTGCTGGTATTAAAGGCGTGCGCCACCACTGCACGGCATCTTCCAGCAGTTTTTAATCTCATGAAACATTATGATTCTTCACAGTCCCATTCTGAACAGCCAGCTACTATTACTCTGTCTGACTTTAACTTTGTCCCCTGTAACCCATACCAACCCATTTTCCATGCATCTCCAGCCCTTGCCTCTTGAGTACAAATACCCTTATTTTTAGGGAAGCCTGTTCACTCATTATCAGAACCAGAAGTAAAACCTAGAATGATCTCTACTATTGACAACCCACTGATTAGGGATAGTTAACTTTTCAAAGAATCTCTACACCAGATCTAAGATTTGATGTTTAATTGAATGACTGGATACTATGACTTTGCAATGATAGTACATGAAAAAAAAAAAACCAACAAAAACAACCAAACAAAAAACAATGAAAACAAAAAACAAACAAACAAAAAAACATGGCACCATGTGTGTACCAGGCAATGTTGTAATAATTTTTTATACTTACTCATGTACACCTTATGAGAAATTCCTTAGCAACTGAAGACTGGGATAAGAAGATAAACTGAACCTATACTCTAAACCTTTGGTCTGGTTCCAGGACTAGGTACGCTGCAACCATGATGTCACTGATTCTGACATTTTAGTGATTTAAAGTCTGAAATGTTCCCTATTGCTTATGTCAAAGGGAAAACTTATTCTCTTACCACAGTTTCTCAGACTCTAGTGTGGTTATTCTTTTAGTTGATATGTCTTTAGTTTTAAGGCTATGATAATCCTGGGAAATAAATTTTTAATTGCTTCTAAAAGTAACTAACAAAAAATACACTAATTTTATATTGTCCCAGTTATTTTTCATTCTCAACTGGACACAGCACAGTATCTCTGGGATTTTGGGTGCACGGTTGTCATCTAGTGGTATTGTTCATTTCATTCCACAGGATGAACAAAGAATTGTGCAACCTGGACAAATAACACATAAAGAGGAAGCAAAGGTATCAGAAAATCTTATTGACAATTGAAGAGAGATGGTCCCATGGGAGAGATAAGTGGCAGCCATGTGGATACTGACTCAAGTAACTCAAAGTGTCTGTCCCAGCGTGAAAGTAAGAGGTACAGATGGTGAGAGCTGGAAACAGAGAAACATAAGCCACAAAGAATAAAGAGGAAAAAGTGACAATCTTTACTAGAACAAAGAGCCCCCATCAAGGAGATGGAAGGGGTATCAGAGGAGAGAGTTAACATAGGAGCTCTTGTCAGACTGTGTATAGGCTCCTGAGTATCTCACTTCCAGGGTTTCTCTCCTTCCCCCTGATTGGTCCCAATAGCCATAAAATTAAAAATTTGTAAATTTTACTAACTAAAATGTGTAAAAGATGAAATATCCTCACAAGGTGGCAGAGGACACAACCTCAAAAGCAAAAAGAAGCCTTTCTTAATGGGGTCATCCATGGTTTTCCAGATGGAACAAGTTTCATTGATCCTCTTTTACTAGTGTCATCTCAGAAGAAAGCCTAAATTGCCAGAGTCAGATTGGGTATGGGCATGTCTGTATGGGGATCTTCTATAACTGGGACCAATATAGGAATACATACTCAGAACATGGAAGGCATCATCCCACAGGCAGGTGGCTATAAGGGAATAAAGAATCTAGCTAATGACCAGCCTGTGAGCAAGCTAGCATAGTGGTCCTCCATGTATTTATTTGTTTGTTTTTCTTTTCTGTTTTTTTTTTTCCAGCATCAAGTTCCTGTTAGAGTTCCCATCGTAACTTCTCTGAACATTGGGCCATGACCTGGATTTGTAAGTTAAATAAACCCTTTCTTCCCCTAATCTCCTTTAGGTAGAGTGCTTATCATAACATCTGACAGAAAACTCAAACTTCTATGTAGTAAGAGTTGACATTGTTTCATCTTCATGTACAACACCTGTACTTCTAACCCATTTGTAAATGAGTTTTAGTGCATTCTAGGTATGGGACAGTGAAGAGTTTATAATCTAATAGAAGTAGCTGCAGAGTTTAAAATCCTCCTTCTTGTATTAAAAAGATTTTTTTTGATCCAGACAATTTTTTATCTTAATGATTGAGAATCAAATTGGAATGGACAATAGAATAAGATGTGCTTGAAAGTAAAATATGAATAGAAAAAAATTATCAGAACACCAGTTCATAAAATCTGGAAATTATTGAGGCACTTAATTTTTTTTTTTATATTTTTCCCCAAAACTAATCACTAAAGAAAAGAAAAACTCTTCTCAGGATTACTGTGTTTTATAGAAAATTTTGAAGACAGCCAGACTGCCAGATGTGTGGAGACAGGCTGTATTACAGGTCCTGCTGACCTTCAGAAACCCATAAGGAAAAAAACCTGAGCAGGCACTTGTAAATGTTGCTATATGTGCTTTCCTACCAAAAGGATCTGTCCTGCACTATGCCAAGTAAACTTCTACTCAAAATCCTGGCATTCTCCCGCTACCCTGACCTTGGGATACATAAAAAATGAAAAGGAGTGATTGCAGAATGTCACCCCCACTTCAAACTGCCCAGGGGAATGCTTGTACCCCCAGCATTAAAGCTCCCAAGAAGAACATCTCATTCTCCCGATTATTACAGCTTTAGGAATTGGAAGGCTAAAATAAAACTGCCACAAGAAACCCACAGGTTTAGGACTAGAAATGTTGCTATCTGTCCATTGCATCTATCTTTCTCAATGGCTTAGAAAATTTGCCTCAAATTATTAAACATTTTCAATACATAAAAGTTTATGGGAGCAATATGGAAGACACTATTGTTGAGAAGCAAATGTTAACTTGGTATGCCTTCTTTGCCTTAGATCATTTCAAAGCTATAAAACACCAAAGCCCCTGATTTTCTTTTTCTTTTACACAGGACCAATTTAGGGTCATAAGTTTTGTAGGTGGGTTGATGTCCCCATCCCTCACTGGGGGTCCTGTCTGGCTACTGTAGGTGGTCTCCTCAGGTTTCATACCTCCCACTGTTGGGCATATGGTTAAAGCCACCCTCATTGACTCCTGGAAGCATCCCTTATACCAGATCTTTGGGACTTCCTAGAGATTCCCAGCACCCCTTACCCTTGGCAGCTGAATATTTCCATTCAAATACTTGGTCATCTGAGTCTTCCTTCTAGCTCTTCTTATACCATTCCTGCCCCCTTTAACTCTCCCCTTCCCTCTCCTACCTAGGTCTCTCCCTCTCTCTGCCTCACTTGACTATTTTGTTCCTGCTTCTAAATGGGATTCAAGCATCCACAATTGATCCTTCCTTTTTGTTTACCTTCTCTGGATCTGTATCACAGATATTCTATGTTTTGTGGCTAATATTCATTGACCAGTGAATACATACCAAGCAGAGACTAAAAGAATGGCTGACCAGTAACCAACCCAACTTGAGACCTGTCCCATGGGCAGGCCTCAATTCAGGACACTATCAGTGATGCTACGTTGTAATTGCAGACAGGAGGATGGCTATCTTCTGGAGGCTCTACCCTGCAGCTGACTGAGACAGACACAGATGCAGCCAAACATTGGGTAGAGGTCAGGGACTCCTATGGAAGAGTTAGGGGAAGGATTGAACGAATTGAAGTGGATGACAAGCCCATAGGAAGACCAACAGTGTCAACTCAACTATACCTCTGGAAGCTCCCACAGACCGAGCAACCAACCAAAGAGCACAAAGGAGCTGGAGCTGGACAGAGTCCTTACCCCACAGCACATATTAAAAACAAACCTACCCACCCACCCACCAACCAACCAACCACCCACCCACCAACCAACCAACCAACCAACCAACCAACCAACCAACCAACAAACAAAGAAACAAACAAAAAAACAATAAAACATCAGCTAAAGCTTTACTTATACACTTGCCCTAAAGAAATGGTTATTTCAAATATTGTGTATATCTGTGCTCAGGCTGTCAGTCTAACCATCTTTTCATCCATCAACCATCAACATTTCACCTGGATACATGAACCTGAGTGCTTGGTCTCACACACATACATACATTTTTTTAAAATAATCTGTACCATTCTGTAATTAACTTGATCATTCAGTTTTATAGTTTTTATATTTATACTTGATGACAATTGTAAATTGAGATCATTTATTTTTCTTTGGTTTAATGTGTTTTTATTGAAATAATTGTTATTACAGAATCTTTACAAGCTTGTTAGAATATTCTCTGTGGGGTTACTTAGTGTGAGAACAGATGAGTAATCTGTCATATACACTTTCTATCTATAGACATCCAAAATGGTGCCAGGAATTGGCTTCCTCCATTTCAAGGGATGGGCAGACAAATCTGCTAAGGTATATATTTATAGCTGGCACTATTTCTGCATGTGGTCAGTAATCACCTGCCTAGGTGATGAAATTCTTTCATACTATAATTAGCATGTTTGGTCAATTTTTAATGAAATACCTTGTCCTTTTATGACCTGGGAATGTTATAAATGTATACAAAGCATTTCCATTGGTTTTGCCTCTATCTTATGTTCTTCTGTCTCCCTCCTTCTCTTGTTGAAACTTTTCTTCAAACAAATTTCCTTTAAAGTTGGTGAGTATTAATTGGAGTATTTATGGATATCTTAACAGTGTCTTCACCAGTAAAGGAAATTTTCCTTCCCCACCCTCAGGCAGCCATTAATGTACAATAATACTTTAGGGAGGATTGAATGTTACAGGCTATCCACCATCTCTGATGAAATGCCCATGGGTCCAAGTATGTTCAAGAATATTGCAGGTATCCACAGATGCTTCAAGTTCATAAGTACAATGGTCATCTAATGTCCTCAGCCAATGTTGGAAAGCACTCCTTCCTTCCTCTGGCTCTTATTCCCTAAGCAGTAAGTGTGGTTGTATTCACTTGTTCGTAATGTAATGTTTACATTCTACATGAAATTTTTTTGGGGGGGGTTTCTTCTTTCTTTACTATAGAAACAACATCTCAGTTTTACTGTGATCAAGCACATTAGACTTTATTTTAGAAGTTTGTCCATCTTTTTTCTTCAGGAAAAAATTCCACTCCTTGGATGCAAGAACAGAAAAAAATATTGAGTTTTGTTATTGGATTCTTTTGATGGCTTCCCCAACCCTATTGTTTTCTTTGAGACAGAATCTCTCTGTGTAATCCATATAGGTCTTACACTTGCAATATTTCCTCTTCTTCCCATTGTTGACATATTGATATTTCAGGCATGGAAAATATGCCAGGCTGACTTTGCTGGTTTTAAAAACAGACTTGGTATTAAGTCATAATTTTTCTCTTTATTCTTATATTTCATATCTACCTGGATGTTGTTTTAATGGATGCTGGGAGGAAGAAATGTTATCTGATCTTTTCCCATAAGAGAAACTTAATCAAGCTCTCTCCACTGTAGAATTAGCTACTTTTTTCTGGGAGTGAACAACCGTACTGGAGAGTGCTGGTCCTTTTTCTACCTGTTCTTTTACCTTACTAGCATCTTTCGCATGACGATTGTAACTAGGGCAGTTTTTAGCAACTCTTGCTGTTTTTTCCTTAAATGTTCCGTCAAACAGAATGCAGACTAGAATCCCAATAGAAATGGTAGAATTTAAGAATGAGTTATGGCAGAATTTCCACTTTCATGATGACGTGGAGTCTTCATCACTGTGTAAATGATATATTTCCCTACCTTTTTAAGGCTTGCCCAGTTTCTCTGAGAGTAAAGTTTGACATCTTTGTTATGGATGTGATTCTATATACTTCTAATTTGTTTTGTTTAAAATCATGCTTACTTGTTTTTGTAGCAACTTTAGATTAAATAGAACCTACAAAATAGTATGAAGATGTACAAGGTTCCACCTCCCTAACAGTAATATTTTTTATGTCTAGGGCATTATGTGGCCAACCAGAAAATTTACATCGATTTATCCAAAGTACTATACCCAGAACCTGAAGATGACTCTGTAGTTAAAGATGCCTTCTGCCAAGCCTAGTGATCTGGGTTCAAATCTGAGAACCCAGATGAGGGAAAGGAGAAAATCAATTCCTGCATGGAAACTCTTATACCCATCACTCATAAATAAATCAATGTTTTAAAGGCTCTCATCAAAATTTACCAGTTTTTCATGTACTTATTGCAAGTAAAGGTGTGCTTGCCTCTGTGGAACTCTACTACAGAAGCAAGGAAGTACCACCTCAGCTAAGATGAAGATCTATCACCAAGATCCTTGAACAACATACAAGGCTATTCAGCTTTCTAACTAGTCATCAGACCAATCCCACTAACCACCGTTTTATCTTATCACATGATTTTGTCATTTTGTGACTGTTATTGATTACTGCATGTGATTATCTTTGTATTTTTTCACTCAGTTTAATTTAACTACCTTGTGATCCATATACATTATTGTGTGCATTGATATATTATTTTTTATTCTGAATAATAATCCAAAGCAAGGATGTAGTATCTTTTATTTAGCCATTCATCCATTTTGGAACAAGTTTATTGTTTCCACTTTGGAGCTATTGTGAAAAAAAGTCAGTGTTAGCAGACATAGAGTATTTTGTGAACAAATGTTTCACCAATGAGGGTGAAATTGCCCTGAGGTGCAATTGTATGTCTCATAGTAGTTGCAAATATGGTTTTGTAAGAATTGTCATGTTCATTTTTGGAGCTATTATCAATTTTACATTGAAGTCAGGAAGGCATAAAAATCCCACTGCTTCCACTTCCAATTCCAGTGCTTGCTATTTTCAGTACTTTCATCTATTCTGGCCATACTGATGCCTCACTATGGGTTTTTACATTTCTCTAATGACAGGATACTTTGCAAAAAGCAGATAAAGAAGAAGAGTAAGGAAGACACACAATGTATCAAGGAAGGTTAAATAATCATATAGCATATGCAATATACTGTGTGTGCTAGTTACAGTTTATGGTGGCATAAACATAGGTGATCATGCACATGTGTAGATGTCTTAAGTTGGCAGTGGGTATCTCATACTTCAGTTATTTCTTTACTTTTTCCTATTTCTGTTTTCTTTAGGTTAGGGAAGTTTTCTTCTATAATTTTGTTGAAGATATTTACTGGCCCATTACATTGGGAGTCTTCACTCTCTTCTATACCTATTATCCTTAAGTTTGGTCTTCTCAGTGCATCCTGGATTTCCTGGATGTTTTGGTTTAGGAGCTTTTTGCTTTTGCATTTTCTTTGACTGCTGTGTCAATGTTTTCTAAGGTGTCTTTGCCACTGAAATTCTCTCTTCTATCTCTTGCATTCTGTTGATGATGCTTGCATCTATGGCTCCTGATTGCTTTCCTAGGTTTTGTATCTCCAGGGTTGTCTCTCTTTCTGATTTCTTTAGTGTTTCCATTTCCATTTTTAGATTCTGGATGGTTTCGCTCATTTCCTTCACCTGTTTGATTGTGTTTTCCTATAGTTCTTTAAGGGATTTTTGTGTTTCCTCTTTAAGAGCTTCTATCTCTTTACCTGTGTTCTCCTGTATTTCTTTGAGGGTGCTATTTATGTCCTTCTTAAGGTCCTGTATCATCATCATAGTAAGTGATTTTAGATCTGAATCTTGCATTTCCTGTGTGATGGTGTGTCCAGGAATTGCTATGGTGGGAGAATTGGGATCTGATGATGGCAAGTGACCTTGGTTTGTGTTGTTTATTGTCTTACACTTACCCCCTGCCATCTGGTTAACTCTAGTGCTACCTGCCCTTGCTAAATCTGACTAGAGCCTGTCCTTCCTGTGATCCTGGTTGTGTCAGAACTCCTCAGAGTCAAGCTGTCTCTGTGATCCTGTGATTCAGGGATCCTGGGATCCTGGGCTTGTTAGATCACCTGGGAGTATGGCTTTCTCTGTGTGTTGTAGGACTGGCTACAGAGCTTGTGCCCAAGGTCTGCTCAGAACACTAACCCAGACAAACTGGAAGGAACCGGAGTCACTTGGCTGGCGAAGTTCCTAAGTGCCTGGTCCTGCTGGTCCCAGTTACTCCCAGTGTTGGGACAGATGTTAGTTCCTGCTCACCTCTGATCCTGGGTGTGTCAGAGCACCTGGGAGTGGAGGTTCCTCTGGGTGTTGTGGGACTGGCTGCAGAGCTTGCACCCAAGGTCTGCTCTGGACCACAGCCCAGACAGACTGGAAGAAACCCAAGTCACTGGGCTGGCGGAGTTCCTTTATGCCTGGTCTCACTGGTCCCAGTTACTCCCAGTGTTGGGACAGATGTTGGTTCCTCCTCACCTCTGATCCTGGGTGTGTCAGAGCATCTGGGAGTAGAGCTTCCTCTGGGTGTTGTGGGCAATTCCACTACTTTTTATTCATTCCTCATTTTTGTTCCTGCTACTGCATTGTGAAAGCTGCTCTTGGTGATGTCATCATTTGTTTAAGTTTGGGTAGGATTTCTGGCCCAGTTTGACATGAAGAACAAGTCTTCTGTGTTGTGGGCCTCAAGTTTAACTTGAGAGGAGTTGGTCCCCTTCATAGTAGTCATGCACCAGTAGTCATATGTTGATTGTCCTCTATTTCTGTTTTCAAGAAATTCATATATGGATATATTTACATCAGTTCCCTTTATCCCTGTCTTCCTTTAATACTTCTGTGCCCCCTCAGCTCCTTCTCAAATTTATGTATAACCTCTTATTCTTTAATTATTATTGTCACACAGATGCACAAATAAACAAATATTTACAAATATAACTTGCTCAGTTCATTTAGTTCTGCTGAGGTGAATGCACATTTCTGCATGATAACTTGGGACTCTATAAACTACGAGGAGACTTGACTATGAGGAATACTGATTGTCCCTCTCTCTGCAATCATTAATGGCTTCCAGTTCTTCATCTCAAGTTTTAGCCTGGTGAGATTTCTTCCATGCAGGTGGATCTGTCAATTGATGTTGTCATTTTTCAAATTTTGTTTACAAGCTGGGAGTTACTCCTTTTTACTTTTCTCCTTTGAAAGCTTGCATAGCTACTTCAGGAACTATGGGAGCTAATTTTCACATGTGGACAGAGGATATAGAGAAATCCATCTGGAATTGACCTTTAAACCCCCTCCTTGAGGATTGTGACCGAAGCAGTATAAACAAGCTTGTTTATAATGCTTCATATTGTTAGATGAGGGGATACAAGCTTCAGGAGTAGAAAAGCAATATTTTATTTTTATTATTGTATTTATTTTACTTTGAGATGGAGTTTCTCATTCAACCTTCAGCTCATTGATTTGACTAGATGATAGGGCCACTGAGATCCAATTGCCTGCTTGTCATGATCCCCTACTAGTACAGTTACAGATGAATACTACTATATCTAGCTTTCATATTGACACTAGTGGTCTAAATTTATATCCTCCTGATGATATAGCAAGCATTACACAACTATGCTACATTATTATCCAGAAATTTTTTTTAATAGAACATAAGTCAAAGGGCTGGGAGAGTAGCTTAGTGTTCCCTTAGAATAAGCAGGACCTTGGATTTTACTCCCAGCACCTAAAGAAAAGCAGTAAGATGATTTAGTCTTTATGTTAATGTGGTTGCTATTGGTAAGGTATACTTATAGTCTTTGCATCTCAAGGTGATGCCTGGATATAACTTAGTCCCTAAATAGAAAGAGATAGGTACTTGGATTCAAGTTTTTCTCCATGGTAACTCAAACTATCATTAATTCCTTGCAGAGAATAAAGTATTACAGCGCATGAAATTACTGCAGCTATTTTCTCCTAACCCAGGAGGAGTCACTGTCTTATATCTTCTGGATCTGTAAACCCTTTGACTCTGATCTCTCTCTGAGTTTGAATTAGGGATGGATAGATATTTTTTGCAGTATAATGTACTTTTTAGAGCATATTATAGACTATTCATTCATAAGAGGTAAGAATATTGGTAATGAGTGTTCTTAGAGTCTTAATAGAGCAGAGAAACAGTAGATAGTAGTTTGGTGCCAAATACAGGCAGAACACTGTACATAGGTGGTGATCTGAAAATACACTTAGTGATATGATTTAGATGTAAATATTTAGATAGTATGTCTATTTAAAGAGCTATCTGAAATGTACAGATTTGTAGACATAGAAGTCACTTTCAGTCTGGAACTGGTACCATTCACTGCCTTTAAGTGAAGCACAACTAACTGATGCAATCATCTCTTTAAGATATTTTGGCATCTTAAGTAATTTGTTCTTCACCTGCTATAGAATACTTAATACTGTTTCTTTTACATGTTGCTGGTGACAGACACACAAAAACTCTTTCTTATCCCTGCTATGTAACCCTTTACTATTTATAGTATCAAATTCTACTGAAGCTCCAACACAAGCATCCCTTCATTCCTACCTCTTTCTTCTATGATGTCATGCATTTAATGCTTAGCACTTTGTTATGTATATACAGCTGTAGTTCAGACTTGTGTGAGTTTTCCTGGAGTTTAAATGAATAATATTTGTAGTTTGCCATTATATAATAAATAATCTGCTATCAAATAATCTCAAAAATCAAGCCAAGATAAATCTTGGAAACAAACACCTCTGCATAAGAATATATAGATAGATACACTGAATGATCTATGTACAAAAACATATTAGATATCTGGAATGTGATAGCTACTATTACTCTTTAAAAGGCTCAGAAATAATCCCTCATAAATATAAGATCTTCTGATTCCTAGAACAATTCTAAGATAGCCAAGGCTATTCCTATTCCTATTTTATTTAATAAGATTTGGAATAACCAAATAGCCAAAGAATGTGTTCAACATTTCAGAGTGTAGGTAGGAAAAGATGTCATGAGGAAATAGGATTCAAGCTTAAACACTTGTATTCAGAATTCCTGTCAATTTGCTTATTACGGTCATGACTTCAACCAGGATTATGCAAAATCAGTGTTTCAAAGACAGTACATCACCTTCCTGATTTCCACACATTCTAACCACTTAACCTCCTACTTGTTCTTACATACATGATATATTCCTGACATTGGTAACTACATGGACACAATAGATGGAATGCATCTTCACACAAGTACCACCTCAGACAGTGAATGGAATTCAAAACATTTACCAACTACATAATGACTATATTATTATGACCCATTGTTTCTCATTGCTAGATTATGTAAGATCTACACAGCAATGAGCTAGTAGGAGCATGCCATACTATTCACCAGCCATAACTTACAAGCTTTGTTCTGCTGATAGGAGTTTCTTCCTGCTCAGACCAAACAACCCATTTTACTTCATCGTATTTGAGAATATAATTATGTTTTGTATACCTGCTACCATGAGACTTTCAGTGAAAACAAGTTATTTTCATAGTAACAAAGGGACTATGTCACCTCACTTTCATTCTATTTCTGGTTTTAACCAATCAAAAAATCATTTAGTATAGGAAAAGCTGCACTGAGTTAAAATGCTAAAGATTATCTGGAGACAAAACAAAACACTTTTCTTTAATCATATTAGTCATGGATTTTACATACCCAGAAACCTTTTAAAGAATGTGTAATGTAGTCTTTCTTCGTGCTTTTTTTCTCAGAAATATTTTTATTATAAATGTTAACCTGAGCAAAACAGAAAAAATAATGACTCCTGATGATTAGTGAAATGGGTCTTTCCACAGTTTTATGTTTCACCATTTACAAACTTACATATGAAATGAATTTAAGTTTTATTTCCCACAAGGAAGAAACTATATCTAAGAAAATCATCAGTGGTATGTAGTTTAGTGAGTTAGTGTGTATACTCACTGCAGAACAAGAAAAAATATGTACTGAGACAGAATTCCATATGTCAAAGAGTAGGCCTGACTATCAGAGGCTATTCCAAGGAGATCTGCTACCTGACCTAGTGCAAGAGCCCTAGCGAAGGGAATCAAGCACGGGTGGGGTGGGGTCTTCTCTGCTCATGCTTTGCAGGCCACTCTGTTTCTCCTCAATGCCCTGCACTGAGTGGGGTTGGACTGGGCCAAAGAGAGGCCAACTAGCCTATGAGGAGTGCAGCACAAATTCAGTCCATATTTCGGGAGAGCAGACCTCTTCCCAAGTGTTACAGCTTTTAGAACAAAAGACTCTATAGCCTTCACTAGCTACATGAACTGGGTTCCCTGAATGGAAAAAGAGGGCTACATGGGAAGACAATGAGAGAAGAAGAATATGAGACCAAGACAAGTTTCTGATCAAGGCCCAGTGTGTATTTCAGAGTCTGAGAATATATAGAGAAGGGACTCATCCCCCACAATGCCATGATCTTGTGGCCTCATTAGCATCTTGTTGTTTTATCCTGAAGGCAGGTGAAGCAGCTCAGCAGGGAATGGTTCCTTTAGCGAAGTTGCAGACTTGGCAGAACAATAGACCTCACCTAAGGTGAAAGACTCTACCCTAGGTGGGTTAGCAGGTTGTGGTAAGGATGAAATCTGGTTCAGCCTGATTGGGGCTGGGGGAGGTCACAGTGCCTCCCTTTTTATTTATTAAAAATTAGCTGGACTGGGGCATAAGATAGACTTATGCTCCAGAGTGCTACTTAGGAATTGTGGTGGCTGGCTGCACTGTCTGTCTTAGGACTTGATCTACTTTACTGGTCTCTCTCTTACCTATCTAGGAAATCGTGTGCAGCTTTTTTGTGTTTATTTGCACAAACAGGGCCTTTTAGTGTTTATTATTAATAAACATGACTTCTTGGCACATGACTCTGCCTTAGATTGATGAGAGCCATAGATCCAGTGGTTTGTCATTGACTGCAGGCCCTCATAGCAAACCTTTTTCCCATACAGACCAAAACCACAATATGTACTTAATGCTTTTCTTCATCAAGATGAATAATTGCTGTATCTGAGCTTTTCTTAAGGTGAGTCTATATATTGGTAACTGACCTGCTAGAAATACCAAGTCAAAAGTTAAAAGCAACAGGATTAACATTGCCTGTTGGGATGTCCAAAGAACTCAATTCAGTTTCAAATTAGCAACTATCAGACACAAGATCTGGTGTGAAGGAGGTGGCTTTGAGAATCAACAAAAGAAGTTTTATTCCTCAGCAAATAGTGGAGGCTATGCTCCAAGTTAACTTTGATGCCAAATAAAGACTTTTAGCCATCATTGTAATTGAAATCATACTTGCTAGAAGGCTCAGGATCTGTATCCACCAATCTTTCAGGCCGCCATCAAGCTCCATCTTCTTTTTGTGAGAAAACACAAATGGATCCTCTCCCCATGTTAAAAAGTGATCTGGACCATTCCACGTATTAGTTAGTGGGTCCCACCTTTTAATCATGGCATATGAACTGGAAGTGAGTGGGATGCCAGTGGAGATCCTTAGCAGACAGAACTTTAGCATCAGTTTGCAAAAAAAAAAAAAAAAAAATTTTAAACAAATAAGACAAAAGAGAGATGTGCTTTTGGTGACTTTGGAGGGTATAGTTCCTTCCCTTTTTGTTTTTACAAGCTAATTTTTCCATAATGCAATGTGCAAGTTCAACAATTCCTTGTCCCATTGGGTTATAAGGAATTCCAGTTTTATGGGGTAACATTAAATTGTTGACAAAACCTCTCAAAAATTCTTGACTGTAATAGTCAGTTCCATTATCTGTTTTTATCCGATTAGGAACACCAAGCATAAAAAATAATGCAGGCAATGAACAATTGCATTTTTTAAGTTGCTTTTTCTGTTAAGGCAAATGCAACTAGAAAGCCTTAAGGGGTATTAATAGACACACATACATATTTTACTTTTCTAAAATCAGAAATATGAGTATCCATTTGCAATAATTGATTAAGTATAAGTCCTCAAGAATTAATACCATTATGTGGTACAGGTAGAAACTGAGGACATTGAGAACAAGACTTTACATTATGACATGCACATTCTCTAAAATTACCAAATTATCATCTCAAGCCATTACTATTTTGATGATGTAAAGAATGAGATTATATAGCCAATTTTTCTTGTGTAAGGCCTATAATCTGCCTGGGATACAAATTTTTTGTGACATTGCCTTAAGAGGTCTTCTCCAGGAAGTCTAGGAGGAGTTTTTAAATGTCAAAGTCAGTCCTTTAAAGGAACAGTACTTTCTTTTAACTTAAGTTGTATGTGCATAAACAATTGCAAAATTTGAGAATTAGCAGGGTCTACAAAAGGAACAAGAGATTGTAAACCCTGAGATACATATATATGCATATATATATACATATATGCTATCAATATGCAAATTAAAGCTTGATTTTAGCACTTTAAAAGCAGTGACTACAACATGTAATTCAATTATTTGTGCTGAAGTAGAGGGATAGTCATGAGACTAAACATGGACCAAATCACATATAGTTTTCTCCCACAGAAGGGCTATAGATGTATTCTTTATGGGATGCATACATAAATTTACAGGAAATATAAAAATATAAAAACATGCATACATGCTATTTTTAAAAGTAAAACTTTCTAATGATTATAAACTCACTAGAAGCAAACTCTTTAAAATTACCAGGATGCAGAGGGAAAAACAACCTTCTAAATACACAATAATTTTATATGAGGCAGGCCAGATTGTAATACCTCTATAAGTTCTACAGCCTCATTGACCTTTCATAAATCTTAATTTTAAACTTTACTTTGAACAACACCTGGATAGATCTGATAAAATGCTGTTTTGTCTTACAAATAATTCCCTGGAGGCAAGGAGTGGTAAGGTCACAAAAACTTCCCTTGGCAGGGTTCACAAGACAAAAGAAATGCCACACAAATCTTTCAGAGGACTGTATGTGCTTTGCATTACCTCAAATGTAAATATTTTAAAATCTGATTATACTGCCTGAGGCTTGGCCCCAAGATTACACTTTCTGCAATGAGGACAGTTTCCAGGGACAATTTTACTGTCCGTCTATGCCTCTAATTTTTGGACAGTCTTTCTTAATATGATTTATACTTAAAAACATCCTTTACAACATCGGCGCTGTGAAAGCATTGTGTGTATGTACTATAGTCCCCTGGAAGGCAACTATATATATATATAGCTAAACCCTGATTGTACAAGGATCTAATTTCTGCACAAAGATGAATATATCTCAATAAGTCTGTCTTTGCTTTGTATGGCTGGATGGCCAGAGAGAGCTACATTAGCATTTTCATAAGACAATTGTGTAATAAAAGGAACCCCTTTTTGAGGGTCTCCAAAATTTTAGTTGTTTTTAGTAGTACAAACTCCTTGAAACAGTTCAACACCAAATAACTTTTCATTGAGATCTCCTTTTTAACCTTGGGGGGTTAAATTTTGCTTTTACCCCTATATCCAAAAAAGCTTATGTAAAAGGGGCATCAGGCCCATAGTGACCACAGTTGTTTTTAACTATTATTACTGTTGCAATCATCCTAATTACAAAATATGGGTGAGTTAAGAATCTTGAGCTTGTGATCAAACTGCAAACTGCAGCCAATGGAACACTGGCAATTTGAACCATACTTTTAAAGTTTCTTTGGTAATATTAAGTATAACTATAACTTTTGGAAGCAAAACCCAATTTTAAACAATCCATTCTCTTTAAATTCAATACCAAAAGTATTACTGTCTGTTGTACCAAAGGTGGGGGCCAGAGCTAAGGTCTGGGTGTCTCTCTCTCTTCCCTGTGTTGACCTGCAAGCAGGGTGCATGCTAGTTAAAAAGAAGGCAATGTATAAATGAGATATTTTATTGTAGGAAAGAGAAAATAGGCAGGTTAAGTAGAGAGAAGGAAAGGAGAGGGAGGAGAGGAGAAGAGAAGGAGAGAGAGAAAGAAAAAGGAGAGGAAGGAGAGAGAGAAAGAGAGAAAGAGAGGAAGGGGGTGAATGGAGACAAAGCACAAGAGAATGAGGAGAGGGCAAACTGCCCCTTACATTGTATGGGGCGTGGCATGTCTGACTTGTGTTCAGATGACTGAGGGTAGGGTCCAGCTAGAATGCTGGGATCTTGGGGCATCGTCTGCCTGATAGAGCACACATCTCCTCCAAGGGCAGCAGTGAGAGGTTGTGACTGAAACAGGAACCAAAGACTCAGGAGTTATGGCCAAGCTCCTTCTGCACTCTGCAAGCAAAAATTGCCAGCAAGGGCTCTAGGGCTCAAAGCCAAATACTCTACTGAGCTTAAGTTACCTGAGCAGACCACTGCCCCACACTGCACCACAATTGTCATGTTATGAAGTTTGGCTGCCAATTCTTACATATGAATGCATGACAGTGGAACTTTTAATGCTTCATTAAAGAGACATTGTTTTAAATGTTACCTTTATAAGTCTAGTTTCTAGGATAAGAATTACATAGAATATTATCTCAATTAAGGAATATTTTTAGAGACCTAGTTTCCTGGACTGGTTCATGCCACATGTTGTTGAAAATTATTCCAAGCCTGAATTACCAGGTTTTTTTTTTTAACTTTTATTGCATTATGATGAGAAAAGTTACATGATTTCAATTTATCTGAATTTGTTAATATTTAAAGGCATATTTTAAGTAAGTAGAATTGCATCACATTCTTATTTCCCTTTTGTACTCAATTCCTCCCAGAGATACCCCTTCAATACCTACAATATCTTTTTTTATCATACTCTTTAAAATTTATAAAATGTTATAACAATAAAAATGAGCATTATAAAAGTTGATTGATATAAAACAACAATTTAAGTCTTATGTAGCTGCTTGTCTATAGCAATACTGAAAATACATATGTTTTTTTCAACATAAATTTAAAATAACTCCAAACATATTAACTGTATATTTCAAAATAATACATCACTATTAGTATTTACTTTAATGAACATAAACATATAAAGTCTTTTTGTTTGTTTGTTTGCTTTGTACTTAGTAGAGCTTAAAATCTTGGCTCTTACTGAGGTACAAGCCCCAAATAAGAACAATTTTTAGACATTGGATTTCATTATAATAAGTCTGTACTTCAATGACCCTCATATCACCAAAAGATTTTACCTCCATCATAGCTAAGCTGAGATTTGACAGTTCTGCTGCACCAAGAAATGAATTATAGGCATGATTTTTGGATACAGACTTCCTGCTATGGTCAAAGCTATTTGACTTAAGTGAGTGTCATTATTCTCAGCCCGTAGAGAACAGGTTACATTCATTTAAGAAATGGTGTGTGTATTAAGATGGTCTATCCATAAAGTCATTCACCAACTTTTTCAATGAACAATGGTTCTGCTTGGAGGGTGGCACACACATTAGGTGAGGGTAAGAATCTGGTTCATTGGTTGTGATGATTTGGAAAAGCATTCATCTAAGTGAAAGAGTAACTTATAAAGTCCTCTTCTTCAAACTTGATACAAGAGTTATAAATGTCAAGCAAAATATTCAGCCTTCTTTTCATTTCAAAAGAAAACATTTCTTTTGGGTATATAAATACTTTTGAAATATGTAAGCTGTTCTGAAAACCATAGTATAGTGTAAAAACATGAAATGAACAATACTACTAATAGAGAGGCTGAGATAGGAGAAGCAAGATTTCAAGACACTTATGTTGTACACAGCAAGACACTGTCACCTACAAACAAGCTGAAAGTGTATATGGATTGTATAATATTGGACCTATTTCTCCAATTACCAAATTAGAGAGACCATTAGATGACAATCAACAAATTTCTAATTCCTTATATATTTTGGATTTCAATCGATTAGGATATATTGGTAATATTAATTTTCATATAAAATATTAAGAAGAAGTAATTGTTACTTCTTGTTGTTTTTGTTGTAAGAGGTAGAATTAGGTTTGTGTGGATTTGTTGAAAAATTACTTTCTTGCTTCTTCTAGGGTGTGGTTTTGCTCCTTATGTTGATGTTTTCCATCTATTATCCTTTGTAGTGCTGGATTTGTGGAAAGATATTGGGTAAATTTGGTTTTATCGTGGAATATCTTGTTTTTTTCCATCTATGGTAATTGAGAGTTTTGCTGGGTGTAGTAGCCTAGGCTGGCATTTGTGTTCTTGTAGGGTCTGTATGACATCTACCCAGGATCTTCTAGCTTTCATAATCTCTGGTGAGAAGTCTGGTGTAATTCCGATAGGCCTGCCTTTATATGTTACTTGACCTTTTCCTTTTAATGCTTTTAAAATTCTTTCTTTTTTGTATGCATTTGGTGTTTTGACTATTATGTGACAGGAGGAATTTCTTTTCTGGTCCAGTCTATTTGGAGTTTCGTAGGCTTCCTGTATGTTTATGGGCATCTCTTTCTTTTAGGTTAGGGAAGTTTTCTTCTATAATTTTGTTGAAAATATTTACTGGTCCATTACCTTGGGAGTCTTCACTCTCCTCTATACCTATTATCCTTAGGTTTGGTCTTCTCATTTCATCCTGGATTTCCTGGATGTTCTGGGTTAGGAGCTTTTTGATTTTTGCATTTTCCTTGACTGTATCAATGTTTTCTATAGTATCTTTTGCCCCTGAGATTCTCTCTTCTATCTCTTGTATTCTGTTGGTGGTGCTTGTATCTATGACTCCTGATTTCTTTCCTAGGTTTTCTATCTCCAGGGTTATCTCTTTCTGATTTTTTTACTGTTTCTATTTCCATTTTTAGATTCTGGATGGTTTTGTTCATTTCCTTCACCTGTTTGATTTTGTTTTCCTATAGAGGATTTTTGTGTTTCTTCGTGAAGGGCTTCTAGCTGTTTACCTGTGTTCTCCTGTATTTCTTTGAGGGTGATATTTCTTTCTTTCTTAAAGTCCTATATCATCATCATGAGAAGTAACTTTAGATCTGAATCTTGCTTTTCCAGTGTGATGGTGTGTCCAGGACTTGCTATGGTGGGAGTATTGTGTTTTGATGATGCCAAGTAACCTTGGTTTGTGTTGTTTATTGTCTTACACTTGCCCCCTGCCATCTGGCTAACTCTAGTGCTACCTGCCCTTGCTAATTCTGACTAGAGCCTGTCCTCCTTGAGATCCTGGTTGTGTCAGAACTCCTCAGAGTCAAGCTGTCTCTGTGATCCTCTGATTCTGGGATTCTGGGACCCTGTGCTTGCAGCTAGGAGTGCAGCTTCCTCTGGGTATGGTGGGACTTGCTGCTGAGCTTGTACCCAAGGTCTTCTCAGGGCACCTGCTGGCCCAGACAGATTGTAAGGAACCTAAGCCACTGGGCTGGCAGAGTTCCTGTGTGCCTGGTCCCACTGGTCCCAGTTACTCCCGGTATTACCAGTTTTAAGCTAATTTTGTGTTACCAATGTTACACCTTTTAACCATACCCAATAATTTATAAGCCAATAATCTATAACCAAGGCATGCAGAGCATATTTATACCTTTAAGACTAGTCTGAAACCAAATGAAGCAACTACACAAATCTTATAATTATAGACCAATCAAAGATTTTTTTTACCTTTTCTGTGGAAGCTGACCTGCGGTTCCACTCAGGTTAGTGGGTTTGTTCAGACCGGAATTTAGACAGGACCTGCAGAATCAAACAGAGAACCAAAGAGACGTAGAAGCCAAGAAGAGTTCTATCAAGGCATCCACTTTTACTTTTGGGGTTCAGCATTTATAAGTATAGGAGAAACCGAAACTGGATCTCTAGGTTACAATGTATTTGCATAACATAAACATTGTGGGAGGAGTCATGAAAGAGTCAGGAAGAAGTCAAGGGGAAGCAGGGCTGCAGGGGCATGCCTGCTCTCTAGGGCAGCTGCTCAGGGTATCTTGGTCACCAGGAAAGGTTGAAGGCATGGCCTGAGATGGGGGCAGTGGTCAACAGTGGATGTCCTCAGGCAGTCAGTTTGTTTACATTCAATAATGTCCTCAGCCAGCTGAAGTGTCAGCAACCAGGTGTAGCTTCCTCTGGAATCCTTGAAAGCTGAACTCAGTGTTGTAGGCCTTTGTTTTAGGCATAGCAGGTATGAGCTGGCAGTCCACAGTTGTAAGCTCTGATGCCTTGGAGTTGAGGCAGGAGGGAGGGACCCAACACTAGACTAAACTAAAGCTGTAGTTTCAAGAGAAAAAGCACTTTGTCATTTGTTAAACCCAGTAATCACAATTGCAGAGATTTTTCTAGGAAAAAAAAACACTATTAATTTATTTGCCTTAGAACTTAAACTGCTGACCCCTCTTAAAAGCAACTTTTTAGCAGGGCCTTTCCTGCTATGCTTGACTCTTAGCTAAGGGTGCAGGACAACTTAATCAGCCTCTGCTGTGCAAACTGAGACTGAATCAAGAGATGGATAGCCAGCAGATACAATTCTAACCATTTTTTTTTCAACATGAAACAGAACAACAGTCATTCAGACAACAAAACAAAAACAGACACAAATTGACATGTGGACTGATTGGTGCACCAATGACAGACAACACAGAGAGTCTAGAGAATTTGATGTAACCAAAACTAAGGATGTCTCCTGTATGGGCCAGAGAGCAAGCAGGACAGCTCCCAATTTTTTCTGTCCCTAGGAGAGCTCTGAAATCCGTCTTCTTTCTCTTTTGATCTCTCTTTGTTTCATGTCATTTATTCATCTCCCCCTTTTTTTGTTTTTTTGTTTTTTTAGGGATTTTTGTTTGTTTTTTACTCTTTTTACTTTATTTTTTATTTTATTTATGCACTACTCCTCTCACCTGATAGAGATCCTGACTGCGGACAAATGCCTGTTAGAAGTTTCCGATCCCATTTTCCACTGTCAATCCCTAGCTGATATCAGCATTGGGCTGACACTGACTCAGTCTAGCCTGTATCCTTTCACACCTTCAGCAACAGTTTCAAAAAGGTGAAGTTTAAGGCCGGTGCTAGCATGAATACTACATGTTGCTTACCTTGCAGAATACCATCTTCTTCCATTTCCTGTGGAGCTCCACCAAGACAGTGTTCCCTCATTTGGCCTTTCCATGTGAAGATTCCACATTCCTGTGCCACCTGTAACTGTCACTGGCTACATGAACTGGGTTCCCTGAATGGAAAAATGGGGCTACATGGGAAGACAATGAGAGAAGAAGAATATGAGACCAAGACAAGTTTCTGATCAAGGCCCAATGTGTATTTCAGTGTCTAAGAATATATAGAGAAGGGACCCATCTCCCACAATGCCATGATCTTGTGGCCTCATTAGCATCTTGTTGTTTTGTTCTGAAGGCAGGTGAAGCAGCTTAGCAGGGAATGGCTCCTTTAGGGAAGTTGCAGACTTGGCAGAACAATAAACCTCACCTAAGCTCAAACACTTCACCCTAGGTGGGCTAGCAGGTTGTGGTAAGGACAAGGTCAGGTTCAGCCTGCTTGAGGCTGGGGGAGGTCACAAGACTCAGACAACAGAGTAAATCTTTCAAGTGCTTTTACTTCCCTAAATAGGATATATAGTCAGTTTTGGAGGTCATTCAGATTTTGACAACAGTTATTTCTCATTGGTTTGGGCTGAGAGTCTTTATTTGCATGTATGACAGCTTGATCAATATCACACACCTCTCCAGTTGGGGCCATTGTTGGGGTTTGTGACTGAAACACGTGCCAAGGTCCCAGGAGTTATAGCCAAACTACTTTAGTCCTTTGCAGGCAGAAATATTGTCCTCTGGGGCTCCGGAGTTCTAGGCCTATTACTTGACTGGGCCCAGGTTGCCTGAACAGACCACTGCCCCACACCAAAGTATAAAATAAGATTTGTGCTTCATTTCAATGTTCTGAAAACAAAACTTGAGCAAGCTGATACTTGGACAAGAAAGGATGGAGATATTGTGAATTATCTTATTTTATTTCTGTACTGACTAAAGCTCATCTTTTTCAGTAACCATAGTTAGTAGATGTGGAAAGAGGTAGGATTATAGATTCATATGACTGTGCCTGTCAATTAGACAAGAAAAATTCTAATAGTTGGCTTTTGGTATAAATAGTTGCACTTAAAACCAAAACCCTCCCTTGCAAGTACTAATAAATTCTAAATAGAAAAAGGAACCACAAGGTTGTCTTATTAGTTTATTAAAGCAAAAAGAATTCCTGAAGAGAATTCCAAATAAAATTTAAATGTAAGAAATGTTCTAATAATGAAAGATATTATTTTCCCTTTGGAACCAAAAGAGTTGGAAATTGTTTTTTAAGTGCAAATATTTATACTAAAAGTGTGCCATTACAATTCTTCTTGTCCAAGTGACAGAAATGTGACCTTATCTGGGCACTGTGATTTACATATCCAACCCTAAGGAGGCCAAGGCAGCAGTGTTGTGAGCTTGAAGCCAAAAATGTCTAAATCATGATCTCTAGGGCAGCTGGTGTTACAAAGTAAGGTACTGTCTAAGAAAAAAAGAATATATAATCCAGAGCAGAGTACGGAAGCCAGAAAATGAGAAAGTGTCCATGTGAAAGACCCCGGAGCTCGGAGACCCTCACTCAAGTTATTGGGTGGTGATGGGATGACACGACCACCCAATAACTCACGAGACCGATCTTGCTGCAAGCACACGAAGTTTATTTGGGATAGACCGGTATCAGAGTCGATCTCGTAACCTTGCAGGCCAGAGGAGTTCGACCCCAAACACAAGAAGTGAGGGGTATTTAAAGGGAAAAACCACAAACTGGGGGGGGGGTGAGGGGGCTACCAAGGAAACATAACAAAAAACACTGGAAAATTTCAGAGGGACCCAACCCAAGGTAATCAGTCAGTTAGGGAGGGGAACATATTCCTTCTAGGAATGTAATCTTGATCTATTGGTCGCCAGGGTAGAGAGCCTTGGCAGGGTGGAAAGCCTCGGCAGGTTGGATAGCCTCATAAACCAGTAGACCTTCATTCCTAGTTCCATCCTCATTGTGGATCAGTCAGGAGGGGCAGGTTTCAGGAACCAAAGCCCTGAGGCTCTGAGTTAGCCAGGTTCCTGGAACTGGCCAGTCTACATTCCTAGCTGGCTACAGTGGCCCTCCATGTCCTTTTAGGTAAAGGTTATACACCATACATTTCTACTGATATAATTCTATTAAATGTTCTTATTTTAAAATTCTAAAGTTCTCCAACCTTTCACATGGGATTCTGAGCCTGGGTCAGGCAACACTAGAGACAGTACATACAAGGAAAGGGAGTGAGCAAGAACAAAGCAATTATTCGAAAGGGCAGCATCTATAGAAATGGCCAGACTGAGGACACAATCTAGTAACACTACTGCAGGGAAGAAAACAAACCACAGTATACGCATCAGATCCAGACAAGCACGCTGACCTATGTCTTACCTGAGTATTTTTGGACCTCACCTCAGGTTAGACTAGATAATATTGAAGCCACAAATCTAATTCATCCAGTGTCATTTAAATATCAGCTGATCATAGTTAAAGTTTCATGTAGGGAAAAAATAATTAGATAAATAAAAGCTACTCCAGTTGTATATATAGCAGAGGATGGCCTTGTTGGCCATCAATGGGAGAAGAGGCCCTTGATCCCATGAAGGCTTCATGCCCCAGGGTAGGAGAACGTGAGGGTGGGGAGGTGGGAGTGGGTGGGGGTATACCCTTATAGAAGCAGGAAGAAGGGGGATGGGTTTCTTGGGGCAAAATCTGGAAAGGGGATAGCAATTGAAATGTAAATAAATAAAATAAAAACCTGCCTCTTCATGTACCTCACATGTATAATTCAAAATGATAGGTTCAGATAGGAGTTCAAACAAAAATGAATTCTAAGCACTCTCAGAATAGGATAGGTAGTATCTACTTTTGTTTTAATCTGTATTTCTACTTCCTTTTTTTTCAGGTATTACAGGGAATGTGTTTTTAGTGAATGAATGAGTTTTGTCTCTTCTATTAAAACATACTTTATAGTTCTCTTAATCAGGAGTAAATAGATGTATTTAAGCAACCTGGTTAAATACCCAAATAATAATCACACAGAATGTTCCACTGACAAAGAACCACAAATGCATTTTCATCTCCAAACTTCATCTATTTAATATAAGTTATTATAAATGATAATTACAAGCCATTGTTATAAATAAATAATACAATTATTGTTAATATGAGATATATTTACCAGTCTTTCTAAACTTCATTATCATTTGGCCAAATCATGCCTTCCTTCAATGACAAGGAATGATTTCAATAAACTTCTGTGCTATAGTTAGCCAGAAAGAGAATGGGGCCTGGTTGATAAAAAAGAGAGAGACAGAGAGAGAGAGACAGAGAGAGAGAGAGAGAGAGAGAGAGACAGAGACAGAGAGACAGAGAGACAGAGAGACTGTCCCTATATCTTTTTATTAGCTTTGATACCCAGATCCTTCTATATTTCCTCCCTTTCTTACTTCTTTTCCTATTTCTTTGTTTTCCAGGTTCATGGCTTCTATTTTTACTTTTACTTGATGTGTTAGTTACTCAGTGTACTTGGGGTCCACAGAGGAATATGTCAGAAAAGTTTGGAGAAGAGCTCTGGGTTTCCGTGACAGCACCTGGCACACAGTGCTTATCACTACTGCTGCCTCCGGCCCGAGCCCTCTTTAGCATCCTTCACTGTGGCATGTAGATTGGGAAATGATTTGTTCAGCATACAAATGAGTCACATAACACCAGCAGCAAAGGAAGTGATCAAATCTTAGTTCAGTGGTAAGGTATTAAGAAGAAAAATTTTAATAAATAAATCTGGATTATTTTTATAATGAATGCAATCTTCTTAAACTAATAACCAGAGAAGAGCTATGATTGTTACATGTCTAAAACTCCCAAATGGCAAAATATAATTAAAGTTCAAACTGTTGAACAAATAAACCTGTTAAATACATAATATTATCAGGCAAAATAGCTATGTGTTTATCATTCTGCCACTGTAATTATATTCACTGAAACTCTTCATGCATATATTTATGTCTTGCTAACATTAAAGAGGCTAAAACATAAATTGCAGAGAACTGAGCATGATTTCTTCAAGAAAGTGTGCGCTAAAAGTGCTTGTTATTAAAAAGTAAAAGTCTTAGCTTTAAGGTAACTACTAATTGCTTGACTAAATTTTCTACCTATGTGTATACAGTTATGAAAAGAGTGATCGTTGTGTACTTCCACATGGTACAGAGGAGAAAAGCTTGGACTACTGTCTCTGTGGGTCTCCAGGATAATAAGTAAAAGAAACTTTTCATTTGAGCTGGAGAATGAAAGTGCTTGAAAGTGAGTGAACTGTGGTTGCTACTCCTGTGTAAATAAAAGTCAAATATTTTTAAGTATATTCAACTAATTGGTAAAGATCATGAGTAATTAGTAATTGCATTGACATTGGCTCAAGGATGTCTGTTGGCTACAAAGAGTCAGGAAAGGACAGGAAATTAATTCCCACAGGCTGAAACTGTAACCAAAACAAGCCAAAATCAACTTTGAAATTATTTTTGAAGTCTTGACAAAATTAGTGCCCAAGATTACATTGGAAATGGAAGAGAAAAATAAAAAACATACATTTACTTATATTACTTGAATAGCAAATGAAGAATATGGGTCAGTAAGAGAGAGAAGAAGAAAAAAAACCCAGTACCTACTAGTGAAATAGAATTCCTGAAAAGAAAGTGTCTGTTGAGATTGATGCATTAGAGCTACAGTACTGTGGGGATTTGGGATGTTGTACTTCAGTGGCTGATTATCTTATCTTAGACTAGTTCTAGTCCTCTGGGTCAGTCATTCTTTGTCCAACTTTGTGTCAGAACTAACATAGATAAAACATTTTTGTAATCTATTAATTTAGTAGACCATTAACTTCCACTCAAAAGCTAAGAATATGATCCAATAGTATCTTTGATCTAAACTAGCTTCCTCCATCTGGCTGTAACCACCTTTCTACATACATACCAATGAATTTTAAATTTGCTGTGACTAATGACTTTGTCTTTTCTATAAAACTTTAAAGCTTCATGAAATTATTTCTATATCAGATCATTTTGGTATAGCATAAATCTGGGGTAACCCAAATATGCATTCTGAAGCCATTGTCACTCATGATGGATCCAGGATATACTATCTCTAATTCCCTTTAAGATGAGAGCTGTGGCTTTACATCTGTACTATGAAGTCATACTCTGTGAAGCACTTAATGAATCTGCAGTAATTAAATGCTACTAGTAACATCAAATAAATTGGAAGTTGGAATTAGAAATTTTTAGTAATAGTTACACACCTTCGTATATAACAAGAGAACGAATAGATATATTTCCTCTAGAAAACATACTAATAGTAATTGGTTTACTTTTATGCTGACATTCATTAATTTCTACTTATTAGTTTTTAATCATCAAAATAGCTAAGATATATGGGGGATATTAGCAACAAACATAATAGAAATAACATTTCTTAAAGTATATGAGCAGTGAGAGATTTCATCCTGAGCAGGTTTTATACTTATAATGATAACCATTTGAGGAGGTGCATTTCAGTGAAAATGACTGTGTTCTTTCTGATACACTTTTCAAATCCTATCTTAAAATAAACACTACAAAATGTTGTTTCTGTACTACTACCTTTAAAATGTTACCAAACTCTCTTAGCTTTATTACTCCCCAGTTATAGAGGATATCTTACTGATCATCATCACTTATGGACAATGAAGTTCAAGGAGATCATAAATGCTGCCTAAATACAAAGAGTTGACTACAGAGGCAGCATCTGGTATTAGTTATGGTCAATCTTGTTTATCAACTTGGTGGAATTATGTCTCAACTAGGGAATACAATTCTGGGTATGCTTATAGGCATGTATTTAGAGAGGCTTAAATAAGGAGGGAAGAGTCACCCTAAATGTGGATTGTGACCATCACTTAATGTTCCTAACTGAATGCAAAGGAAGAATCCAGTGGAGCACAGACCTTCTCTCACTCTGCCACTTGGATCTGAATGCAGTGTGAGTAACTGCCTGACAGTCCTGGCCTATAGCATTCCCATCATGGTGGCCTGGATCCTCAAAGTGCTAGCCAAAATAATCCCTGCTCCTTAAGCTGTTGTTTCCTGTTTATACAACAATTAGACAGTAATCAACTGTATTATAATCATAACAGAAATTTGCTTTCTAGTGACTTCTCTGGCACCATGGGTTCACACAGGAATAGTGCAACATAGAGGAGGATAGCAGGAAGTGTTTCTTTGCAATCATTCTTTACAATTAATTCCTTAGGTTCTTCATCTCATAAATGTACAGAGAATACATCTCACCTCAGTGCATTTAACCTAAGGAAAAAAACTTCGAAATTTGGCTAAACTTGTTGGGAGACCAGTTTCCATGGAACAGGTGGATAGATAGGCAATTCTGTTGCTAGCCAAGATTCCATGTGGTGTTTTCAAATGAAGTAGGAATGAAAGAGGCACATCTCTGTGGAATGTACATGGCACAAGTTCAGACCAAATGCATTTAGAGCCTACTGACCATACAAAGCTTTGGCCAAGGTAGCCTCTCTGAAAGGTACTTACTGGGTGAATATGTGATATTGGCCATACTCCAGTATTTTGCTGAGACTCCATAACACTCTTCAGCAGTACAGTCCTGGGACTCTAGGACTGTAAGTAAGCTTAGAGACATTTGCTAAAAAGTTATGCAGAGACATAATTTCCTGACCCTACACTTACCTGGAAATGCAATTAGTATCAGTTCCAGCAGAGGACAGTGCCCTTGCAAACTGTTATATTCAGTATTAACATCACTTTAGTTATTTGACAAACAGAAATTATCACCATTCAAAATATAAATGAGAGATATTTGAATGATTTTATCCTATAATCTTTCATCTCTTAATTAAAATTAACTAGAATAAACCCTTGTCCTTTGTCTCTCTACACAGTCAAAATACTAGGTTCAAGGAGGAGCAAACACAATCCCTCATTGACTTGCTTATTTCTGGGGCCTTAATGTGAAATATTGCAATGGTAATATTCCAGAAACAAAGTTATTTATCTGGAGACACTGTGCTGGATAAATCTTGCAAATAAATTTATAAATAATATTATTAAAACCCTGGGTCCCTCCTGTCCCAGATTTATATAGCGCAGACATGATATGGGAGACAGACAGTAACTTTAATATATGTAAATATATAAACTGTATAATTCAGGTGCAAAAATATATTATAAGTTAGTGCTTATTATTTTAAATTTATATTCCATGCATTTGCACTATACAAGTACATATATTTCTTGGTTTCTACATTTCTACATTTTGAACAAAACCCTATCTTTGAAATATTGAACTAAATATCAACTAGGCATTAATCCATGAAGATAAAGCTTTGTGCTTGTTTATACCAACCACCTGAAAGCAGAGTTCCTTTTCATAATGAGGTGTTTGGTGGCAGTGTTATGGAGTGGTTTTCAATTGGCATTGACAAGCTTATTCTGAGTCTGCCTTCTCTCAATTGCATGGTGTCTGTGCCCGCTCTTGCTGTGGACAGCACCGTGAGCTTGGATGGAATTTTTTAAATTTCCTCTTGTTTGATATCAGTGACCTGAACTACAGAAAAATGTTCCTTAAGCTTGCTGAGAAGGCTGATTGTTGATTTCTTTGGTTGGTGCACTCTATTTTCTCACTTAATAGGAAGGAATGAGGGATGGAGCATCTTTGTTTAGCTCTACAATGGATGATTTTCCAGCCCCTTTCATGCATTCTCTTTGGAAGGACAGGCCTGGAAATCATTTCTTGCTCTATTTATGACTCTTAGTGCATTGTCAGGGCTTTTTATTCAATGCAGCTTTCAAGGTAAAATGTGCAGGCTCATTTCTCATTTTCTTAAGGCAAATATAACAACTTCAGTCTCTGGTCACTGAAGAAATTTCTCCTTTATACAGGTTATCATCCAAGGGTCAGGTTCATTATCATTGTGGCAAGGTTTTGACTAATAAGAATCATTAAAATGTCCTCTTCATGTGCGATGAAGTACCTGTGTACTGGTCCTCAGACCCACAAGTTCTCAGTTCCCTAGTTTGTCCTTTCTCTCTCAGTTTCTAAGGAAGTAATGAATAGTCTCACTATTTTATCACACCTAGAAATTACAGAAGTGATTGTGTTTAATGTCACTCTTAACTCATAGAAGTCTATTAAGATAGTGTCTTTGTCTTCCTACATATGAAGAAAACACTTAAGAAGTGACAGGGTTTTTTTGTTTGTTCATTTGTTTTATTTATTTATTTTTTGACAGGGTTTCTCTGTGTAGCCCTGGCTGTCCTGGAACTCACTCTGTAGATCAGGTTGGCCTTGAACTCAGAAATCCACCTGCCTCTGCCTCTCAAGTGCTGGGATTAAAGGCATATGTCACCACTGCCAGGCAGCTTTGGTTTGTTTGTTTGCCATTTTTGTTTTATTTTATATTTGTAAGAAATTTTCATGAATATCAATTTCCATCTTACTTTGGATTCTATCATATGACCCGTCGATTTCTTCTTCCTCTTCCTCCTCCTCCTCCTCCTCCTC
>NW_022196913.1:30822768-30866312 GCF_008632895.1 Mastomys coucha
TCTTCTTCTTCTTCTTCTTCTTCTTCTTCTTCTTCTTAATTTTAAGTTTCCCCTCTATGTATATTTGCCTGTCTTTGTGTGATTCCACTTTAGTTAGTCAGCAGATGATGTGAGAAGGCTCTCTTACCCAGAAATGTCATTTGTATGTATTGTAATGTGGTTATTCCTGCAGGTGCTTCCACAGCAAGTGAGCCACAAGTGGTTCAAGAACAAGCAGTCATGGCTGCTACATGAAATGAGGAGGCCTATAAGAAAGAAAACTGAAGAGAAGGGAAAGGGAAGGGATGGATAGTAAAATGCATAAGCAGGCTGACAGGGAAGAGTAGCAAAGCAGAAATAGTGCTTTGGCTTCTATAAATGTGCTTTACATTTAACAGACTCAAAATAATATGAAGGGTCCTTTCTTTTCCACAGTTTCAGTCCATCAACTAGATGGGATGCTGACTCCTAAAGGGTGAATTGGGAGTAGCAGGTGTGAGAAAGGAGGAAAAAAAGATAGCAAAAATCAGAATAAGCAGATAAAGGTCACTGCAGTCATTGTTATCAGGTTTTCTAAAATACTCCATTGTGGCTGACATGAATGAAGTACGTTTTCATAGATACCATGATGGATTCAGATTACTTTTCTTTTCTTTTATTCCTCACTGTTAATTTCTGCTTTCTTGCTGCTTATTGAGTTCTCTGTGGAGTAATTGTGTTTGTATGGAAGACTGGTGCAGACAACAGGAATCACAGGTGGTATGCTTGTCATGGGCTCCTCAGAATCTGACAAGTATGGCCTTCCATGTTCCTATGTGAGCCAGACAGACATCCAATACAGAGTAGTAGAAGCCATCTCAATGACCAAAACCCAGGGTAAACTTAGTGTCTTTTTGGAGGGGTTGAAGATTGCAGATCCAATTGGCCAACCATGCTTTCTGGGCTCCTAACCCATGGCGTCTCCCTCCTACACTTTCACATTCTCCTTCCTTTTTTTTTTTTTGGTATTTTCTTTATTTACACGTAAATTTCTCCATTCCCAGTTTCCCCCCCCCAAAAAAAAAGAAACAAACAAAAACAACAAAAACAAACAAACACAACAAAACAGGTGAAAGAATTTAACAAAACTGTCTATGATCTAAAAAATGGAAATAGAAACAATAAAGAAATCACAAAGTGAGACAACTCTGGAGATAGAAAACCTAGGAAAGAGATCAAGAGTCAAAGATGCAAGCATCACCAACAGAAAATAAGAGATAGAAGAGAGAATCTCAAGTACAGAAGATACAATAGAAAACATTGGCACAACAGTGAAAGAAAATACAAAAAGCAAAAAGCTCATTACACAAAACATCTATGAAATCCAGGAGACAATGAAAAGACAAAAGCTAAGGATAATAGGTATAGAAAAGAGCGAAGAGTCCCAAATTAAAGGGCCAGTAAATATCTTCATCAAAATTATAAAAGAAAACTTTCCTAACCTAAATAAAGAATATACAAGATGCCTACAGAACTCCAAATAGACAGGACCAGAAAAGAAATTCCTCCCATCACATAATAATCAAAAAATGCATTAATTAAGGAATATGTTTTTAAAAAGTAAGGGGAAAATGTCAAGTAACACCTATCAGAATTACACCAGACTTCTCACTAGAGACTATGAAAGCTAGAACTTCCTGGGCAGATGTCATACAGACCCTAAGAGAACATAAATGGCAGCTCATAGTACTATACCCAGCAAAACTCTCAATTACCATAGATGGAGAAAACAAGATATTCAATGACAAAACCAAATTTACCCAATATCTTTCTACAAATCCAGCCTTACAAAGGATAATAGATGGAAAACACCAACACAAGGAGGGAGGCTACACCCTAGAAAAAGCAAGGAAGTAATCTTTCAACAAACCCAAAAGAAGATAGCCATACAAACATAATTTCGCCTCTAACAACAAAAATAACAGGAAGGAACAATCACTTTTCATTAATATCTCTTAACATCAAAGGACTCAGCTCCTCAATAAAAAGGCATACACTAACAGACTGGATATGTAAACAGGATGCAGCATTTTGTTGCATATAAGAAACACCCCTCAGAATCAAAAACAGAAACTACCTCAGAGTAAGGGGCTGGAAAACAATTTTCCAAGCAAATGGTTCCAAGAAACAAGCTGGAGTAGCCATTCAAATATCGAATAAAATTAATTTTCAACTAAAAATTATCAAAAAATATAAAAAAGAACACATCATACTGGTCAAAGGAAAAATCTACCAAGATCAACTCTCAATTCTGAACATTTATGCTCCAAATGCAAGGGCACACACATTCACAGAAGAAACTTTACTAGAGTTTAAAACGCACATTGTACCCCACACAGTAATAGTGGGAGACTTTAACACCCCACTCTTTGCAATGGGCAAATCATGGAAACAGAAACACAGACACAGTGAAACTAACAGAAGTTATGAACCAAATGGATTGAACAGATATCTACAGAACATTTCATCCTAAAACAAAAGAGTGTACTTTTTTCTCAGCACCTCATGGTACCTTCTCCAAATTGACCATATAATTGGTCATGAAACAGGCCTCAACAGATATGAGAAGACTGAAATAGTCCCATGCATCCTGCCAGATCACCACAGACTAAGGCTGGTCTTTTATAAGAACAAAAGCAAAGGAAAGCCCACATACACATAGAAACTGAACAACACTCTACTCAATGATAACTTGGTCAAGGAAAAAAGAAAGAAAGAAATTAAAGTCTTTCTAGAATTTAATAAAAATGAAGGTACATCATACCAGAACTCAAGGGACATAAAGCATTCAAAGCAGTGCTAAGAGGAAAACTCATAGCTCTAAATACCTCCAAAATGAAACTGGAGAGAGCATGCACTAGAAGCCTGATAGCATACCAGAAAGCTCTACAACAAAAGGAAGCAAATACACCCAAGAAGAAAGGTCAGCATGAACTAATCAAACTCAGGGCTGAAATCAACTAACTAGAAACAAAAGGAACTATAGAAAGAATCAACAAAACCAGGAGTTGGCTCTTTGAGAAAATCAACCATATAGACAAACCCTTAGCCAGAGTGCACAGGGACAGTATCCAAATTAATAAAATCAGAAATGAAAAGTGAAATGTAACAATGGAAACTGAGGAAATTCAAAAAATATTCAGATCCTACTACAAAAGCCTATATTCAACAAAATGGAAAATATGGATAAAAAGGACAGTTTTCTACACAGATAGCAGGTGCTAGAGTTAAATCAGGATCAGATAAGCCAGCTAAATAGTCCCATAACACCTAAAGAAATAGAAGCAGTCATTAAAAGTCTCCCAAAAAAGCAAAGCCCAGGACCAGATGGGCTCAATGCAGAATTCTATCAGACCATCAAAGAATACCAAATACTCTTCAAACTATTCCACAAATAGAAACAGAAGGAACACTATCCAAATCGTTCAATGAAACCACAATTATGCTTATATCTAAACCACACAAAATCCCATCAAAGAAAGAGAACTTCAGACTAATTTCCCTTATGAACTTCAATGCTAAAATACTCAATTAAATTCTCACAAACTGAACCTAAGAACATATCAAAATGATCAAACACCACGATCAAGTAGGCTTCATCCCAGGGATGCAGGGACAGTTCAATATACAGAAATACATCAATGTAATCTACTACATAAACAAACTGAAAGAAAAAAAAACACATGATCATTCCAATAGATGCTGAAAAAACATTTGCAAAAATTCATCATCCTTTCATGTTAAAAGTCTTGGAAAGATCAGGAATTGAAGGCCCATACCTAAACATAATAAAAGAAATATGCAGCAAACCAGTAGCAAACATCAAAGTAACTGGAGAGTAACTTGAAGCAATCTCACTAAAATCAGGGACTAGAGAAAGCTGTCTATTCTCTCCTGCTCAATTCAATATAGTACTGGAAGTTCTTGCAAGAGCAATTAGATAACAGAAGGAGATAAAATGGATACAAATTGGAAAGGAAGAAGTCAAAATATTACTATTTGCAGATGGTATGATAATATATATATATATTAAGTGACCCCAAAAATTTCAAAAGAGAACTCCTAAAGCTGATTAAAAAAACTTCAGCATAGAGGCTAGATATAAAATTAACTAAAACAAATCAGTAACCTTCCTCTACACAGAGGATAAACAGGCTGAGAAGGAAACTAGTAAAATGACACCATTCACAATAGTCACAAATAATATAAAATAGTTTGATGTGACTCTAACCAAGCAAGTGAATGATCTATATGACATGAACTTCAAGTCTCTGAAGAAAGAAATCGAAGAAGACCCCAGAAGATGGAAAGATCTCCCATGATCATGGATTGGCAGGATTAATATAGTAAAAATTGTCATCTTGCCAACAGCAATCTACAGATTCAATGCAATCCTATCAAAATTCCAACTCAATTCTTCACAGAGTCAGAAAAAGCAATTTGCAAATTGGAATAATAAAAACCTAGGATAGCAAAAATTATTCTCAGCAATAAAAGTACTTCTGATGGAATCACCTCCCTGATCTTAAGCTGTACTATAGAGCAATTGTGATAAAAACTGCATGGTATTGGTACAGTTACAGGCAAGTGGATCAATGGAATAGAATTGAAGACCCAGAAATGAACCTACACACCCATGGCTACTTGGTCTTTGATAAAGAAGCTAAGACCATAAAGTGGAAAAAAGACAGCATTTTCAACAAATTGTGCTGGCTCAACTGCCGGTTAGCATGTAGAAGAATGCAAATGGATCCATTCCTATCTCCTTGTACAAAGTGCAAATCCAAGTTGATCAAGGACCTCCACATAAAACCAGATATACGGAAACTAATAGAAAAGAAAGTGGGGAAGAGCCTCAAGCACATGGGCAAAAGGGGAAAATTTCCTGAACAGAACGCCAATAGCTTATGCTCTAAGATCAAGAATTGACAAATGAAGGTTCTGTGCCCCTGTGTAGGGGAATGCCAGGGCCATTAAGTGGGAGAGGTTGGAGTGGTAAACAGGCAAGGGGGGAGGCAACAGGGGTTTGTTCTTGTTGTTTTTTGTTTTTGTTTTTGTTTGTTTGTTTGTTTGTTTTGGAGGGGAAACTGGGAAAGAGAAATCATATGACATGTAAATAAAGAAAATGTCTTAAAAAAAAAGAATTGACAAATGGAACCTCATAAAATCGCATGGCTTCTGTAAGGTAAAGGACATTCTTGATAGGACTAAAAGGCAACCAAGAGATTGGGAAAAGATCTTTATCCATCTTATATCCAATAGAGGGCTAATATCCAATACATACAAATATGGTATTGGAACACTGTCACCTCATTCAATTACACCTGCATTAGATTTCTGTATTTTATGATTTCCTTCACTGTTTAAGCTTTTTGTTAATTTCATTTTTTCACAAGTTGGAATTTTAGCTAGGTGGAATCTTGTCCTTAGGTTGCTATCACCTTTATTCTCTTTTGCAACAGGCTTTTAAAAATATCTATTATCTCTTTGAGTACCAGATTTAGCTACATTCCACTTCCTGGTGCTCCTTTTCTCTTTAAACTGTACATTTTTATTTCTTTTCCTTACTCATATTTCTTCATTTCACTATAGATGGGCATAAGAATAACCAATAAAACCACATGACACAGTCAAAAATGAGCTGTCTTGAAATCTCCTCTGCTAATACCATTAATAACAAAAATGTTCAATTTAGATTCAGGCAGATTTTTGGGAGAGGTGTAAAAAGTAGTTACATTCTTTGTCAAAATGTCAAAAGAAAGGTCTCCAGGCTAGTTGCTAATATTGTTAACCTCTGGAATCTCTCCAGTTGAGCTTGAACACTAGACATCACCCTCAGTATTCCTATCTCCTATGTTCCTACTAGTATAGAACCTGCTTAAAACATTAAAATTATTTCCTAGTTTAAAGTTCCAGAGACCACATTCTTCCAACAAACAGTATGGCTAGGTCTGTTGCAGCAATAATCTTCTCCCTATACTAAATTCTGTCTTAGTTAGGGTTATATTACTGTGTAGAGATACCATGACCACAGCAACTCATAAAGAAAAGCAATTAATTGGGGGTTGCTTACATTTTCAGAAACTTAGTCCCTTGTCATTATGGTGGAGAACATGGCATCATAGAGCTGAAAGTGGTGCATCCGATCTGTAGGCAGCAGGAATAGATGCTGGGCTTGAAATAGTTTTTTTGGAACTTCATACCCATCCTCTTGAAACACTTCTCTATTAAGGCCAGACAATTCACTTCAAATATGGACCATCTCTGTTCAAATATATGACCCTATAGGAGCCATTCTCATTCAAACCACCACAGTGTCATCTGCTCTTTTTTATTTTTTTTTTTAATTTTTGTATTAATAGGGCTTGAACCTATGGTCTTGCACAAGCTAACATTAATGATACGCCTGAGAAATATGCTGTCTGCATATTTTAGAAATACTAAATCCATTTTCTGGAGATTACCTCTCCTTGATGTAAAACACTGGAGATAAAGTAATAGAATGTAGACATGGCCAGCTTTGCATTATTAAAAACAACACACACACACAAAATCAACAGCAAACAGCTCCCTCAAAGCAACGGGTTACTTCCTGTGTGGATATTGCCTGCATTTCTGAGCAGTCAGCTTCCTGTAATATTCTCATTTCTACATGCTCCATTTGTTCTTTTACCACAACTGGGTTTCCACCCCTTTGCTCACACTGAGCTCATCCAGCTCTTCATGCTGTCTTCATTAACAGATGCCAAATCTGCTTTTCAGCCTTTTCAGGCATGTCTTTCCTAGTGACTTCCTGCCGTATTTGACACCTGCTCTATTTGAAGAATCCTTGGCACCTTTTCAAAGTAAATTTTCTCTTTCATCAGGTGTTTTATATGATTTTATTCATTTATTGTACATTGCCTATTTTTCTGACTACTCCTTCATGACCCCTCAGCATCCACAACTGATATTATTCGTACACAGGTCTATTTCCTCCTTCCCCTTAAAGCCATGATGCAGAGAACCATCCCATCCACCAACACTGCACACTGCTCCTCTTCCACATCCTGATATAAACATCTCTATGTCTGTAACTAATGCTGACACCAACGGTGTTCTATTCTCAGTCAAATTCTACTCTGCCTGAAGTATATTCTGATCTCCCTATGAATTTTCTTTCCCATCACTTTACAGTTCTCAGCCTAGTAACAACTTTAGGGATTTTCCTAACTTTCAAAAAATACCCTGAGGTACAGAATATCCAATATACAGCCCACAGAACTCAAAAAGTTTAACAAGATGAAGGAACCCAGTGAAGATGACTCAGTCCCACTCCGGAGGGAGATGAATGTAATCACAAGTGGGGAGGGAAAGTGGACAGGGAATGTGGGGTGATAGGGACCCTGATCTGGTATTGGATGCGGGAAAAGAACTGAAGCCCTGAAGGCCAGCAGAAAGAATGGAAAGTGGCAACTTTGGGATGTAGGCGGTTTGGGGGACCCTCTAGAATGCACCAGAGACCTGTGAAATGAGAGACTCTCAGGACTCAAAGGAAGGAACCTTAGATGAATTGCCCAACTGTAGCAAGACAGAACTTATAGAGTGCACCTCCAGCAGGAAGGCAGGGTATCAAATGAAGGAGGAAGTTGCCATCCCACAGTCAAAACTCTCACCCATAGTTGTGCCTGTCTAAAAGAACTATAGGGATGGAAATGGAGAGAAGCCTGAGAAGGAGAATGTCCAGGGACAGGCCCAATGTGGGATCCAGCTCAACTGGATGTCCCAAGGCCTTACACTATTACTGAGGCTATGGAGTGTTCACAAAAAGGGACCTAGCATGACCACACTCCAGAAGACCCATCAAGCACCTGGAAAAGTCAGATGCAGATGTTTGCATCCAACCAATGGACAGAAGTAACTGACCTCTGTGGTTGAATTGGGAAGGGCTGGAAGAAGCTGAGGAGGAGGATGATCTTGTAGAAGGGCCAGCAGTCTCAGTTAATCTGGACCCCCCAGATCTCTCAAACACTGGACTACCAAACAGGTAGCATGCACTAGCTGATATGAGGCCCCCAACACAAATACAGCAGAGGACTGTATATAAAGGAAGTACAATGGTTATTCTGAGAGTCAATGCAGCCTCTTAACCACAATGCACTGTAAAATCAGTATGCAACTAATCATTTCATACTTAAAACTTAAAGTGGTAATGAGTATACCCTTCCATTCCAACAAAAAAAAAAATGGAAACATAGTACAGAAAAACTGGATCAAAGAATGACTAAAGCTCTACAGAATAAAGACCAAATCTTGAAAATCCCTCTTTTTTGTCTGGGACTTTATTTTTTATTAGATATTTTCTTTATTTACATTCCAAATGTTTTCCCCTTGCCTAATTTCCCCTCTGAAAAATACCCCTATTCCCTGATCACCAACCTCACTAATATAGACCTGGAGGCTCACAGTCATCCATTGGACTGTCTGGGACTTTAATTTTAAAAGCTTAACTGGTTCTGCTCCTATAGATTTCCTACAAGCTCTCATTCCCTCCTTCTCCCTCCCCCTCTCCCTCCCCCTTCCCCTCTCCCTCTCCTTCTCCCTCCCCCTTTCCTTCTCCCTCTCTCTCTCCCTCTCTTCTCCCCACCCCAGCTGTTATCTCAGGCTGATAACTTGGTCCAAAGTTCTGTCATTATCAACATGTTAGATTCTCTACTATAATAAAGACTTCACACAATGGGCTCTCAAAGTCTTTGCCATTTAAAGGGTTTCATTATAGGATACCTCAGAGGAAAAAAAATCTATGACACCTTCACACTTACAAAGGTTCTAAAACCAACATTCAAGGTTCTAAAACCAACATTACATAGAAAACACTGCCAAATTCAGCTGCCAGTTTGGGATGATCGGAATGGACCCTGGCCTCCTCGAATCACATTAGCTGTACTTTGTTTAATCTAGTTGCTTTATAGGAGCAGAAAACTGCTTAAGATCTTTTTCAAAATTTGGAGACTTAGCTGGGCGGAGTCTTAGTTTCCAGGTACCTTCCTTATTATTCTAGTGTAAAGCAGGTCTCTTCTTAATGGCACTAATTCTTTAATTATCACAGATACTCTTTCAGAATGTGACTTGGTTCCAACATTAATTTTCCTACTGCTCCTTTTCTTTTCACATGGTATGTTTTGTATATCTTTGTGCTACACTTGCTATTGTTGATTTGTTTAAGTACCGTTAGTAACAACCATGATACAGTTTCTATTTTATTCTGTCTTAAAATTTCTTTCTCTAAAAAAAAAAGACTAGTTTCTTACATTTTAATTTATTCTCAGGGAAGTTCTTAAGACATGGGCATAAGGTAGCCTGATTCTTTGACTAAATACCACACAAATGGCCTACAGCCTAAGCACTAACATGATGCCCTTCTGAAATCTCTAGAGCTGTACATCTGCATAATGTATTGCTCTCAGATTTATTGTCATCCACTCTTTAAGTTCTGCCTAGCATATTTTAATTACTTTTGTACTCCAAAATTCCAAATTATTGCAAATTCCTTAAAATAAAATAAAATAAAACAAGAATAAAAATAAAAAAACCAAGAACTGTGGTCAGTTTATTCACAACAATATGCTGCTCTCTGGTACCAAATTCTAAATTTGTCACTTTTCTGGTGGTTAAAAATATAACAGCCTGGGTAAGACAACTCATAGAAGAATGAGTTTAGTTTGCTTATAGTTTCAGGGAGATTACAATCCACCATAGCACATTGGGAGGTGTAATAATAAGCAGTAGGCACTTAAGTGATAGAGGAAGCTGAGCAATCAGATTTTCAAACACAAAAGTAAATCGCAGCCAACAAATTGGTAATGGGACAAAGCTATGAACTCTCAAAACTGGGGTCATGGATATATTTTCCTCAATGAATCTATACCTCGTCTTCAAATAGTGCCAGAAAATTGTTCAAATACACAAAGCCTATGAGATAGATCTCTGTTTTTATTAAGAAACTGTTTAATGTGACTCATGTGTCAAACTAGTGAGCCTTCAAGCTTCCCAATATTCTCCTGATTCTTTCCGGTACATCTTCTCATGCTTATGATGATTGTTGGGTCTAGCAAGTCCTGCTTAGGACGTTCTTGAGATTCAAATTCAGATCCTTATGAGGGCATGGGAAGAACTTTTATCACTGGGCTAACCCCTTAGTTTTCATGAAATCCTCTTTTGTCTAAGGATAGTAATAAAGCTGACACAATTTACCAGGTAAATAGTAATTTTACAAAGTCAAGAAATATTAGGTAACTCATCCATGATGATACTTAAAGTTATGATTAGATATCTCTCTCTGATTACTTCTCTCTCCCTCTCTCTCTCTCTCTCTCTCTCTCACACACACACACACACACACACACACACACACACACAGAGACCTGCACTAAAAATGCAATTAAAATTGCATGTGTTTACTTCATCAAAGTCTTATATTAACTTGTGAAAATTATGAAGACCCATAGAAATTCCAGAGTTAGGGATATTGTTCAGTACTTACAAAGTGTTTGCCACTGTTGTGGAGGACCAGAGTTTGTTTCCTAGTCCCTACACAGACACTGACAGCTACCTCTAACTCTAGTCTCCCTTTATGGCCTCCATAATTACCTACATGAACATGGTGCACATGCACGTGCGCGCGCGCACGCGCACACACACACACACACACACACACACACACACAATTTTTACCTAAACAAAGAGATGCATATCATTACTTTTCAGAGGGAAATTCTTTCCAGCTGCCAATTTCACACTAAATAGTCAATACAAAGGAGTCTGGTTTTATTAACACTTATTCTTCTCAGTATTTCGTTCTACCATAATCAACCATCAACATTTTAGAATAATTATATGTCTCATTTTTAATTAATTTACCTTATTTGTTTTACCACATTTAACTATACAGTAGCACTATAAAATAAATCATTCAATTTTGCTGGTCAGAAAAATGGAAAGCAAAGTAATTTAACAACTCTGTCTAGGCTGCAGAATATTTAAGTAGCAGAATCTACAGTTATATTTAAAGTAAACTTTACTCCAAAGCTTTGTTTGTAAATCCTAATTCAGGCCACACGCCAGTAACAGTATACTTATTTGTTGAGAATATTGGAATGCTATATTAAGGGCCTAGAATTTATGTTAGACCTTTACTATAGCCATTCGAAATAAACACAAAACCATGCTGTTGAAACATAAGAATCTCTCCTAGAGTGTTCTTCCAACTGTTTCATAGTTTTTAACATCACTGCTTTTTCTAGTGTATACACTTAACAAATATGGATGTCTGACACTGTGAAATTCTTCTACTAATTCATATAGCCATTAGAGCACAAGCATGTGTATATATGTATGTCCATGTCTCATCTGGGTATTTCTAATAATACACATACTCTTGGAGTAACAACGTGCCTGTCAAAGCATAGTAAAGGACCATATTTTGGATAGAATTGCAGTGTTATTACCACTGACATGGGTATAGTGGATGAATGTCCCATAACTACTACCTGTCAGAGCCTACTTCTATCTTGTCACCCAAATTAAATGGTACTGAGAAGCTGCTATGGACTTGGCCAGCAACATATGTTAATGTCGATCTCTGATTCCCCAGATGGTTATTTCTACTTATGGTTCAAAAAATGGTAATACAGCATGGGTTGAAAGCATTTCTTTCCATATAAGCTGTGGCTCTGCAATTTCTCCAGATTCTCCTTCTCTGTGCAGAATATAACAAAGGTGATGGGTCTTAATAAGGCACAGAGACTACAGAAGGAAGTTGACAACAGTGGCAATCATTAAAATCATTAAAATACTTGTCCCTCAGACATGTTACCACATAATCCCTTCCTTTCATGTTACTACTCACATAAAGTATTCATGTTGTCAGTTATCTTTATTAAGTATCTTCAGCTCTTGACAAAACCTCCAGATGGTCAGCACAATTGCTTTGCAATATATATATATATATACATATACATATATATATATATATATATACATATATATATATATATATATACATATATATATATATACATATATATAAATTTATATATTTATATATTTCAGTTCAGCGCATATATATATATTCAGTATATATATATATTGAATAGCAGTTTTCATGGAACAATATACCAACAAACCAAGAAACTTTAAGTCTATGAGGGAACACAATGGAAGCTGTTGCCATGTATTTGTAAATTTAAATTTCTTATTCTTGGTGAAATGTGTGTATGCTGTGTATGATATGTGTGAGTGGTAGTGAGCATGTGGAAGTTGGAAGACACCTTTCAGGAGTCAGTCCTCTCCTTCCACATTGTTGAAGAGCATCTCTTGTTTCTGCTGTGCTACATACTCTAGGCTAGATTGTCTGTAATTCTCCAAGCATCTCATGTTCCCAAACCCCACCTTGCCCGATAAGTGCTAGAATTACACATCATCACATCTAGCTTTTCATATGTTCTAGGGATCATATTAAAGTTGTTATGCTTGTTTGGCAAATGCTTTTACCTGCACACCCATCTAGCTGGCCTAGCTCACATTTCTTGCCTAGCCCTTTGCCTATTTCCATGTAAGAAATTACCAACAATCTTAAAGAAAATCAGCTTAGTAGGACAATGCTTTCAAATAGTTCAAGTAGTGATAAGAAAAACCATCCAAAATAGCATCAAAGCAATTTCTATGGACAATTCTGTTTCGTTATAAGAACTTTTCTCTGAGGCACAACCACACAAGTGCATATGGTCCCAGGTTTCACATTTGCCCTGGTATATTATGATTTTAGGATACTCCTCTTTTCTTTGAACAGACAATCTCATTACCTTGAAAGAAAGTGATTCTTGTTACAAACCATCAATTCTGTCTCTGCCCTTCTTCCCTGGTTATGTTTCAATAGCAAACCTGGTGATGAACTGTTCTGAGTTTGATTTGTTTATTTTAATGCTTTTCCCAGGCATTTTCCACTTCTAATCAATTATTCCTACAGGCAAAGACTTCAGTTTGTGTCCTTATTGCAAAAAGTGAGATGAGCAGAGGCAGTGAAATAAAGAGCCCAGGGTTTCACTTCTTTGCATATCTCTGTCCTCACAGTGAGTGTTCTACAGGCTCTGATGGCAAACGCATGGGCTATCATCCATAGTGGATAGATAAGGGTTAGGTTTAATGTTGGAAAACCTTTAGGAATGGAAAGAAAGGCTACATTCATGGCAGAAATAAAAGGAACCGTTCTCTGGCAAAACATAAAACAGCATCTGCTGCAACAAGCCCCAGTCTGAGCCACTCTGAGCAGCATCTTTTGTCACTCAAGTATGGCAGCTTTGCTGAAGCCTTTGAGGACATAAATAATGAGAGATAAAGGGTCTGTGCCAAGTGAGAAGCAGGAAAAAAGTCACAATTTGATGTGTAACTACTTGATTCTCAGCCATGTGAAAATACAGAGAAGCTGACACTTAGAATTAATGAAGCACCTCGGTAGCACTGGGTGACTAATTTACTATTTTATACAGAAGAACACACTACCAGAGCTGTCTGGTTTCCAAGAAAAGATAAAGCCTTACATGTAATATACTCTTAGTGTACCCAAATGGGCTCTCTGCCCTTGGTGCTGGCACTGTACCCCACTCCACTGACATTTTGGCAGGACTCACTAGCTTCTCTCTGCGTGTGAGGTTCATGATCACAAAGCCCAGAAAATTCCCATTCAACTCACATATTTCAGCAACAAATCATCTTTGCCAGTGCTTTTAACATGATAATTTCTAAGTAGCCAATAGGATAAGTAAAAACATAATGTTGGTCATGTTTTAGACCAAAGAACTAAATAACTGACGTCACTTACTTTTGGTAGGTTATTAACAAAGCTTTTAGTGTGTCCAACAGATCATAAATATCATCAAAAACAGGTTGAACATTTTAAGTGATCAAGGAATCATTCTCCTCTCTTTTAGCTTAGAAAATGGGAAACATGAAGCATATCCATACTTTATTATTTAATATCTATTCTTCAGTGATTCTCTTACATATCTTATTAAAGGGCTAGTAATGTTTTTTTCTCAACTTTTGAAGTACTAATAGATACAAGCTTTACCATTAAAATGAATTTGTTGTACTACAAGGATAATTTATGACTTTTTCTTTTAAAGTCTGAACCATGAAATGTGCCAAAAGCTTTTTGCTGTCTGTTTATAAGTACCTATGTGCACTGTTTTAATGAGTTCAGATTTCTATTTTTCTCAAGAAGTCATCATAATGCAACATTCATTTGCATATTAAGAAATTCAGTTAGGCATGATCTGTGTTTCCAAAGAAACAAAAGGCAATGATCTTTTCAGTTAAATGTCTATTGGGAATCTCTCTGTTGTGAAAAGCAGTGATTTATCTTGCTCAAAGTAGATTACAAAATGAGGAACATGGCTTAATGCAAACTAGTAGTGTGTGAGTGAGTTGTGTGTTTGTGTGTATGTGTGTGTATGTGTGTGTGTGTATGTGTGTGTATGTGTGTGTGTGTGTGTGTGTGTGTGTGTGTGTGTGTGTGTGTATGTTTTATTTGTCCTGTAGTCCAGAGGCTTGAGGTTCCTTTACACCATCCTTAACTGAGGAATTGTATATAGTGGATGGTTTCTGATGAAAGAAAGAAAGTAAGTTTTGTTAACGGTATGATCATTAATAGGTCCATCATGCTTCTGTGGCTGTCCCCACATCCAGATGCATATAGTCTGTGCACTGGGAGGGATGGATATGTATGTATGTATGTATGTATGTATGTATGTATGTATGTGTATCAGGATACTAGGACACAAAGTTGTCTAGAGTGGGTAGATAGTAGATATATCTGAAGGGAGCTGAGGCAGACTTACGGTGTTAAAATGATCAAAATATATGGTACAAATTTTTGGATAAAGTGATAAAAATGTTTGGGAAAAAAGAAAAAACTTGTTCTCCATTCAAAAAAAATTTAATACATATTAATAAAATGTTAAACAAAAGGAAAATATTCATAATTGTAAAACAGACGCAATCAGAGGAAAATTAATAAACAGTATGTCTGAAGACCTAGCAGGGCTCTTTGTCTAATTACATATATTAATATTTATTGAATACTTTGTGTCATGTACTTTACAAATTTTATCTCAATTATTATTCATAGCAATTCTATGAAGTAGACATTATCATGCTAAATATTAGAGTTAAGTGTCTGGGACTCAAAGAATATACAAAGCTAACCTCAGCAATTGTTTATTAGAACAGGAAGTTTTGAGAGCAAGACTCTCTAATCTCAGCACCCACATTTACCATACTGCTGGCTTTCAGCCAAGTGAACCATGCCAACACATATCCCTGTGTACTTCACTCAAAATATTGTTTCTTCAATTTGAGATTATTTCTTAGGTGTTAACAGCCATTAGAAATTTGTGTTAAGAAAGCCATGAACAAAGCTCCTATCATATTCTATACCTATAACACCCAAGTTCAGAAAACTGAAATATTACTGGAATAAAACAAGCACCTTCATTGGCCTTCATCTCCAAGCTTCTTTTTCCTCAGGATTAGGTCTCAGTTGTGTAGAATCCAAAACCAGAAATGACATTAAATGTAATGTGTTTATCAAGGAATCAAGTCATCCCATTTGCTACGTAGGAGGGCAAGTAAGGTTCAGAACAAGGCCACCCCAGGGGACTTCAGAAAGTTATTTCACTGCATTACTCAAAACATCAAGAATGTTAGGATGCTAAGAAACATGGAAATGAGTTTTTAATTCTTTCAAAGAATAGCATCAACCAAAGCAAATGGTGATTTTTTTTTAGAAGAAAGAACCAATTGTTCAAGCTACTCATGTCCTTACAGTTAATAAGACAAAGAATGTATTCAAAGTGGATAGACATGTACCTATTCTCCCACTAAAAGGGACCATTGCATGGGATGTTTTAGACAAGTCCACTGTACATCTGTAAACATTGTTTGTTCAAGAAGATGGACACTTCAGTGCATGATAAGGGTTTATCAAATATTTTAGGAATTCTAGCCATCTATTCATATATGTATGACAACATAAAGCCTTTTTTCATTTGTCCTTTCCTGATCATGGATGCCAAAGCTACACCCCTGCATCTGGGTAAACAATGTACCCTTTACAGGTCTGACATCTGAATATTTATTCCTCCCAAGAGCTGTGCAGCACTCAGTGTTTTTCACAAGTCCTTGAGTTTCTCCAGTCCCTGAAGCCAGCATCCTTTTGAACCACATGCAAAAGTTGCCATACTTTAAGCTTCTGGTCTCTGCTTTTGATGAACTAGCTCTTTCATGGAACTTTATATCTTTCACTGAGATGAAAATGAATCTTAAGTATGAGGGGAGGATTCATTCTCTGTGACTTGGAATCATTTGATCTCAAGGACCTGATGTGCTTAAAAGTGAATTCGTAACATCTTAGTTGGCACCAATGAACTGACAATAGTGACAAGTAAAAATAAATACTGGAACAACCAGATATAAAAGAAATTACCAGTTTTGGATGGAAACCTCTTCTGTTGGTCAGTCTATTGCCTTCTGAATACTAAATGGTGCAGTTTTGCTTCAGTGAGAACTGTTCACTATAATGGACAGCTTTGGGGATATTGTCATTCTGCTGCGGAGAGTAGATGATGGTTACACTGAGTGTTTGCTTTAAAATATTTTTATACAGTGTATTGTCTGTACCCATCTGAAACATAACATAATGAAGTGTTACTTCTGTATGTTTCATTAGTTCTGGGTCTCAGAGAAAAGCTATTTAGTCTATTAACTTTCAAAGACACCTTCTGCAGATGAAATGTTGAGATAGAAGTCTAATGCACATTTCTAGTAGTAAAACATTATCTTCAAAGTACTTTCTATATTAAGTTCTATGTGTTTGGATATGTCTGTAAATAAGCTTGCAAGCTCTGTCCTTGTATTGACTGACCATCCTACCCTGACATATCCTAATGTGGTTTACTTTGCAGGTGATCTGGTTCTCACTACTTATTGTGAATGACTGACTGGAATGAGGGGATCAAGGATATGCAGTGTCCTCTGGTATCAACAGTATATAAGGCATCATTTGCCTTAATTACATAATGCCACATTTTAGTGATTGACTGAAAGTTAGGTTATGTGCATGAACTTGAACTTATTGGTCATTGTAAAACAAACAAACAAAAATAGCTGTGCTTATAAATTGCTAGGTATCTCAAACTGAGACTGACTAGTAATGGAAATCTACTAACTATTCAGTGCTTGCAAAGTCAGGGTTGTTGGAAGAGAATCTACAATGACTAGTTTGCAAAACCAACATAGACTCTATCAACAATCTATTGAATTTTCCTTTTTCCCACAGTTAAGTGTAGTCATCACACTTAATCAAGGAAGGGTCTCTTTACAACAGAGACCATTATAGAAAACCACAATCAAGCAAAACGCGAAGTTGTAGTGCTCAATCCCAATGGATACATCTACAAAATTCTCCTGAACCAAAGCCCAGGCAACCTCATGTCAGAGGTGGCAGAACGATTTTAAGAGCCAGTGGATCGGGGAATTTTCTGTGAGATTTTATTTCTTTTTTTTTTTTTTGTTTTTTGTTTTTTCGAGACAGGGTTTCTCTTTATAGGCCTGGCTGTCCTGGAACTCACTTTGTAGACCAGGCTGGCCTCGAACTCAGAAATGTGCCTTCCTCTGCCTCCCAAATGCTGGGATTAAAGGCATGTGCCACCACCGCCTGGCCCAAGATTTTATTTCTTGTAATTCGGAAGCTACACCTATAAAGTTTTACCAGCATGACAGCTTAGACATGAGCTCAACAAGAATGACACTAATAAACATGCTGACTTGGAAGGATACAATCCCACAAGGCCCCAACAGGCAATCGGAGAAAGCTAGGAATGGGAACGTATGCCCTGCTCATAGAAGAGCACACCAATTAAATATTTGTATTTATGCCCACAGATGGCATGGTAGTCATTACCCTCCATCAATGAAACACCATATACTTGCACATACAGATACACATCATATACACATTTTATAACAAGGCCAAGAATTTTAAAGAAAGTGAGTAGGGGTATTTAGGAAATGAAAGGGAAGGAAGAATTATTGTAGTTAAACTATAATCTCAAAATAAAATATATGTAATTAAAGATACATAACCTAAAAGAATATACTATAAGCACATCCAGCCAATTACAGAAAATATAATGAAAGTTATTTTATTGTAAATGCATGGTTGGCTTGCTTAATCATTATTGTACGTAAGATGAAGTTGTAGATTGTCCTAAAACTTCAAGTGAAAAAGAGAATCTCTCACCTTTACAGGATGGAAAAAGTTCTACAGTCTTTGGAACTAAGAAATAAAACATGCTTCTGTTGGTAGATATTTAGTGATTGGCAGGTATTGCCTTACTTTTTACTGACCAAGCACTTCTACCCATGTGGAAGAACTCAACCTTGTTTCTTGATCCATTTGAGCATTTGTCTCATGAAGATAGCTCTTCATTTTATTAGAAAAGAACAATTTGAAGAATTAGGTCATCATATTATATTTTCTTAATATCAATAGAATTTGCTTACATACACCTTTGTGTGCACATGTATCTGGTTTTTTTTTTTTTTTTCCTTTTCCCAAATGCTTACTCTCTTGTAAGCAACCTTTCTTTTTTGATCTTGAAATAAAATTAACTTCTATTGCTTATGACTCACTTCATGGGGTCAGTTTATAAACAACTCACTACTCTGAAACAGTTATCTTCTTTAAAGTAACACAATTCTTACTTAAAAGGCATCATGCTTGACAGATAGGGACATTAACCTGGAAAAGAACTGACTACATCAATGCTGTGCACATAGAAGAGAATTGAAAAGAATTCTATAGGAAATGAAAAGCCCTGTGGTCTTCTGATTATGAGAAACATAAACACCTCCACAATCTGCAGGAGAATTTTGAAATGCCGGATACTTTGGATTCATTCTTAGGACATATGTAGTTCATTTATAGCAAAGCAAACCATCAACATTAGCTGCTTCTAGGTAGGTCTGACCAAATAATAGACAATATGCATCTTAAAAGAGGAAAGGCATCTTTTGGCTTGAGGAGATGCAATTCATCATCATGTGGTTGGCTAAGGTGCTCACACCTGCGCACACCAGAAATCACAAAGAGACATATGTTGGTGCCCAACTTACATGCAAGATAGCAGCCCATAGAGTAATGTTGCCTATATTCATGACGAGCTCCCTCCAGCTCAGTTAATCCTCTCTGAAAACATCCTCAATTACAGACATGACCTTCATCTCCCTAATTCTCCAGCTATGTCTTAATTCTATCAGGTTGACTATATATGTTAACTATCACACCAGACAACTTACTAGCAACTATCTAATGAATTTTAAAATCTAAGAGTTATGAATACCTACAATTTATACTGGCTCTTCCAATCTATGTTTCTTTTTGTTCCATATTACAGCCAATGATTTAATCAATAACTTCATGTCTATACATTAAGGAACATAAGCATATAAGGTAAATAGTATATTATTAAGTTATCAATCTGTAGAGATACCAAAATTTTATTAGTTGACTTTATCTGTCTGTTCATCTGTCTGTGTCAGGTTACCTGGTATTTCCCATTCCTGTTAGGTATACTGCATACAGTATGTTTGCTTCTTATGTGATGCACAATTAAAACCAGTATTTCTCTTCATTTAAAAGAAATGTTTCCCTTTATGAACATTTAGAAAATATTTTAAATTATTTTAATATTAATACATTCTTTATGTGTTGTGATCAAATCCACTTCTCATTTCTTCTCCCGCATTTGTTCCTTATCCCCCTTTTTTCCCCTCCTAACTTCATGTACTCAATCTTATTTTTAGTTCTTAAAGAATGCCAATGCCTTGAAGTTTCTTTTGCCTCACACTGTCCAAATCTACCAATTACAGTTCATTTTCAGTAAATACTTTTATTTAGCACAAAAAAATAATTGGTTGAAAAGAAGAATAAAACATTGGTACATCAACATTTTGGAGGGAGCCATAAGTACTAGAAATTAATTTTATGTAGTGTCTTAAAATCATAGTTGGGGATATGTTTAATTGTTAAAATTCAAATTCAGATAATGTTCAATGAAAACAGGCTAATACACATTGGATAGCAAAATATTAACTTGGTCCTAGATTAATTCTGCACCATTGGTTCTGAAAATCTGGTCTAAGAACTTCAAAGTTCTTTAGATTTGTGAAAGGGACAAGATAATCGAATGAATCCTTATAATGAAGGAAGATATTAACTTTCTTTATAAGTTTCCAGTACAGTTCCACAGATTTATGGTGTGTGAGATCCTAAAAGATTTAATAAAGAAGAAAATCAAATAATTTAGCTTTCTTATATTATATTAAATAATTAGGAAATTTATAAAACTGTATAACAATGTCACTTGATTTCCTTTTAAAAAATAGTAGTCCTAAAACTATGCAATTTATGTCAACATATAATTTGTTTATGATATTTGTATTACATTTAGTGTGTGTATGTGTATGTGTGTGTGTGTATGTGTGTGTATGTGTGTGTGTGTGTGTGTGTGTGTGTGTGTGTGAGAGAGAGAGAGAGAGAGAGAGAGAGTCTGATCAGGGGGTCAGAAGACAATTTCTGGGAGTTGGTTCTTTCTCTCACGTTGATGCCAGAATTGTTCAAACTCAGGTCCTCAGGCTTAGCATATGTCTTAATCCAATTAGACATCATTCTGGCCACAGGATGTTATTTTGCTTGTTTTATTTTTAGACAGGGACTATCTGTATATTCCTGGCAGGCTGGAAACTTGGTATATTGATCATGCTGGTCTCACTCTTAAGGAGATCCACCAGCCTCTGCCACCTAAATATTGTAACAAAGTACATATGCCACCATACTAGACATAGAATTGCTGTGTTTAAATGGATGAGTAGAAAAATACTATAAATATCCCTGTTGTATTTCTAATATGAATATTTATAGAAAGAACCTATATCAATACAATTTAGGATGATTTCCAAACCTTTAAAGTACCATTAGGCAGCTATGAGACCCAAATATTTGATAAAATTGTATCAGAGCACTGAAAGTTAAGTTCGTTTTTGAAGCCTTGATTTCTAAAGATGCACAAATCAAAGTTAGAGGAGCATTTGTTAGAATAGTCCCTGAAATTACATTTAGTATTGAGGAAATTAGATCCATGTTTCTTTTAGATTCTCTCCTTTTCTTTTACAACTTTATTTTGTTTTATTTAAAACAGCTTGTACTGTAATTCCAGATGGCTTCTCCTTTTAAAGCCCGGGATGACCTTGAACTCCAGATGTTCCTGTCATCAAGGCTCAAGTGCTAGGATTACAGGTGCATGTCCCCACATCAGCTGTCAACTTGCATATTTTTGTATTTGTCATTAACAAAATGTACATAAAAACAACACTAGATATAGAAGTTTCTATATTACTCTTTTGGTTATTTCATTCCTGTATAATCACCTTTACCAAAGATGTAGCTTTTACGAAATTATTATATATTCTGCATCCCAAAAATGTTTTGATGACTCAGTTTGAATCAAGAGTATTTCCTTGCTAGAGTTTGTTTAATTATTTATCATTTTATGATTATAATCTTGCTGGCCAGAATCAATAAAGCAGTCAGAACCATGCCAACAAGGAAAGAATCCTTGGCCCTGTGGTTTGTTCTTACTTGAGAGTATCTTCAAGTTTTTTAACCTCCCTGTGTTAAGATGTGCTTAGTTCAAAACTAGGAATAAAGTTAGCATCTTCAACCTTGTTGTCATGCACATTAAATACTTGTGAAAATCTTGTGTGTGTATGTGTGTACACACAATGTGTGTGAATTCTAGTGTGCATTTATGTATGTAGAGGTGCAAGTGGAGACCAGAAGTCATTGACAGATGTCTTGCTCTGCCACTCTTTACTTTGTCACTCTGTCTGTATCTCTCTGTCTCTGTCTCTGTCTCTCTCTCTCAAGGCAAGGTGCCCAGCTGAACTTGGAGATCACAAACTCAGACAATTTGGCCAACTACTTTTGAGTTCTAGGAATCTGCCATTCTTTATCTCATCAGTGCTGGAGTTGCAGCTATATATCTCTATTCCAGATTTTTATGTAAAGCTGGGATCTGAACTCATAGCCTAATATTTGTGTGGAGAACACATTTATGAGTCTGTCATGCTATCTTTTCCCAAATTTTATAACTTAAATGCACTTATCATAAATGCTATATAAAACCATTACATAAAATAATGTGTTTATTGACTCGTGTTCCAAACAAGGCCAATGATAGGTATGACTCAAGTTTGAGAGAATGTTTGCCAGAACTGTGCTACAGTGCACATATGTGTAATAGCTATATCTGGAAACTTGAATTTTAATTTGTTCTCACTCCCAAACTTATGTTAAGAATATCAGATTTAAAAATCAGACACAAATGTGAGAGAAAGGCTGTAAAATCCAGCTCAGGATGAAGACACCAAAATTTGATAATACCAGAGAGAAACTAGAACATGTTCACCTCATATAAACACAATGGCTAAAATTGCCAAAAATAGGAAGTGGGACAAGCCCTACAACTAACTTGCATTTATTTTTTACATCATATAAAAGCAAACATAATTTTTAAATTATTAGTAATATTGCCATTTTCCTTATTTTCTTCCAATCCCTGCAAAGAGTAAACACAGACTTCAAAGAGTAAATACAGTTGTGCAAGGTTATTTAGCCAAAAGTTAAGGAAAAACTATTTCCCATCCTTTTCTGAAATTTCACATGGGCAGTTTTTCAATGCATATCTTCCAATGAGATAAAGTTCTCATTCTACTTGACAAGTACTAAATTGCCAAAGAAGGACAGAATACAGGAAGGACAAGCTGGGTTTGTCAAAGGTGCCAGGTATGCCAGGCCTCATCTTATTTAGGATAAACAGCACCACATATCTTCCAATTGATTTTGCTTTGAAGTTTTAATTGAAACTTACCTGAATTACAGCAATTAAATGAAATAAAGTGTATTACCGTAAAAACTGAACCCTGATTACACATCTGTTTATATTTAACTTATAAGAAGTGAGATCAACAAAATATCAGCAGAAAAGAAGAATAAAATAGGTGGGAATAATTTAAATAACCAGAAACAGTGAAATTCTCTCTAAACAGATGCAGAGCTACGGCTAGTGAATTTTTTTTATTTTGTTTTGTTTTGTTGTTTTTGTTTTGCTTTTAGTTTTTTTTTTGTTTGTTTTTTTGAGAAACACATTGAGAAGCCTCTGTCTGTCTGTAGTAGAAGGAAAGTGGAACCTCATGTCACAGAAGGCTCAAGCAAGAATGGCCGTTGTAGCTCAATGATTGTTCATTTGAAGTAACTGATAAGAAAAAAAGTCATGTTTCCCTAGCAGTTCTGTAGTATATTGAATGTTAACCAGTGAAGGAATGAGAAATTCAAACTTTGAAGTACATACTTTTTGAAAAAGTGAAGTCCCATGATTCAGAATCCAAAACACTTAAATTAATTCTGTTACAACAATTTTAATTTATTTTTTAATTATATGCATGTACCTTGTGTATAGCCTTGTGTGGGCTTGTGTACATGATTGCAAATGCCCTCAGAGACCATAAGACTTCACCAGATCTCTGGAGGTGGTGTCAGATAGTCCCTTGAAATGACTTATTAACCCGTCATGTATCCTTTCCCAATGGATTTAAAGCAAGTGGACTCCATTGTTGTAATAATCAGAACATACTTCTCATTTATCTCAGGAGAAAGGAGCCTATGTTGGGTACTTTTCTCATTGATGTGACCAAATATCTAACAAGAAGCAACTTACAAGAACATGGATCAGTGTCTCAGGAGACAACAATATGCAACTTGTGACAAAGCATGGTGTTGGTAGATATGGCTACAGCTATGATGGCTGCTGGCTCACATCTTAAAGGACCAGGAAGAAGAGACTGGGCAGGAAGTGAACTTATTCTTGACTTTCTTAAGATTGCACAGCCTTCATAAACAGAGCTACTAGCTAGAAACTTAATATTTAAAGATTTGAATCTACAGTCATTTCACACTCAAATCTTAATAGATCAGAGTGCCACATAGCTTGAGTTTAAATCATGCTGAACTGTGATATATAGGGTAATATAGACCATAATAGTTTGTGGGATATCAGAAGGGCATTGAATGGAGAAGTAGGTCAACCCATAGTTTCTGGTATTACCCTTATCCTTAAAGCCAGACAAAAGTAAACCTGCACATTTTCTACATTTTCTTTTCCTTTGCCAACAGGAAAAGAAAAGAGCCTGTTGTTCAAAAATGAACAAGAATGAAAGAAAGCTCTTAATTTGTGAGGAGGATACAGCTGTCTAAGCAACCAACAATGAGAAAATTAAAGGAGAAGGTATCTGACTATGAAAGAATGTAAACAAAAATGTGGTATTAAATGACAAATTAAAGCACTTAAATGTAACAGTACAGACATGAATGAACCAAGAACATTTTGAAAAGGATGCAAAATGTTCTTTGGCTTCAGTTTAGTGTTAGAGTGAAATTGCTCAGTCAAAGTAGTACTTGTGATTCCACTGTAAAGAAACAAATCTTTACAGCCAAGTATTTCTAGACTGAGTCAGTTATGCCTAATGAAGATACTCCTTAAATATTCCTTAAAGTCAATAGTCTACATTCTCTGAATTGTGTCAGAGGTTCCTGGGTTCATTTGAAATGGCATTTTGTGTAATGATTAATACACACTGTAACAACCCTCCAGGTCTAACAGTGAGAGGAATTATATCATATTTACTCATGGGTAGCAGAAAACACCCTTGACTCAAGAAATCTTTGCCAAATGCTTAGCCCTTCAACTGCTCAGCACAGAACAAAAGAACAATAAATACAATGGGGAGGGGATGTTGAGGGGGTGTTCCCCAAACCCAAGTCTCCATTCCTGTCCTCTTAGAACAAAGTTAGAAAATTCCTGCTATTGTTCTGAAGAAGCAAGATAAAGTTTCCAAACAACTATAAGTTATTTCAAACTCCATTAAATATTTCATAAATTCATAGCTAACATCACATGTATTTTGGTACAATATTTATGATGCTTCCAAAGTGAGGGAGTTGTGACTATTCTCAAGGCAGTCTTACAAGCTTTGTGACTACAGTCAAGGCAGTCATAGTGGGGACATTATTGTTTTCTTACATTTTTGAGAACTTCATACATGAATATTTACATAGTTTTATTCAGCTCCCTTCAGATTCTCTCTTTGTGCCCCCTACTTCCTCTCAAATTCATGAACTTTTCTTTAAGTGTTCATAACACACACACACACACACACACACACCTGCACACACACTCTCACTGATAGTATTTTGTTTAATAATATAAAATAATGTTTCTCTATGGACTACTGAATCATCCTCAGGGTTCATTATTCTTCTTCCTTCCCTCTCCATCTCTATAACTTCCCTCCCCCTCAGATAAAGCCTACCCTCATGATTTTCTGATTTTTTTCTCCATATTACCCTCTAGGGCTCCACCTTGATCCCTTTTATTTTCAAGGTTACTGCAGTTACTACAGGTTATATATTCACAGCTAAAGATTAACAACTAGGTTCTATACATAAGAAATAACATTTGGTATTTATATTTCTCCTTCTGGGTTTTCTCACATAATAAATGACTATCCTACCAAACAAGATTACATACTCAATGCAAGCTTGAAAAATCCTCATGACATTCTTTCACAGGGATAGAAAACTATGTCCTAAATTTCATATGGGACCACAAAAGAGTCTGAATAGACAAAAAAAAAAAAATCCTATGCAAAGCATACAATCCTATGGGGGATTATAATAATAGATTTCAAGCTATAAGGAACAGAACAAGCATGTGTCTGGTACGAAAATAGGCATGTAGATCAATTGAATGAAATAGAAGATTCAAACATGGGTACATATGACTGCAGCCATCTTGTATTCAACAGAAATGCCCAAAAATATTCAGTGGAGATAAAACATCATCTTCAACAAACAATCCTGGAAAAAACTGTGGAGAGGTTAAATTATGTCATTATCTAAAACCTGGTACAAAATCCACTCTAAGTGGATCTCTATGTGAAACTTAAAACACTAAAATTCTAGGAGGAATAAAAAGTAGTGCCCAGTAAGACACTTTCTGAATAAGATTCTATTATCTCAAGGATTCAGGCCAACTATTAACAAGTGAGAACTCAAAACTGCAAGGCTTCTGTCCAGCAAAGGACATAATTAAACACATGAAGAGGAAGCTCATAGCATGGTAACAAATCTCGGCAGACTATATGTTGACTAAAGGGGAATCTCCATAGTGTATATAGAACTCAAAAAACAAAAACAAGAAACAAGAGTAAATAAACAAACACATTATATTAATTTAAAAATGAGTCTTGGAACTGAATAGGGAGTTCTTAAAGAAACAAAGATATCTACCTCAAAAGGTATTCATCATTTTTAAAAATTAGGAAAATGAAAATTAGAAATACTTGGATATTTCATCTTACCCTTGTCAGAATGACTAGGATAAAGTAAACAAATGACAACAAATGCTGGGGAAAGAAGTGGGGAAAGGGAAACCTTTGTGCACATCTGATGGGCATACAATCTGGTACTCTAAGTCTAGAAATTAAAAAAGCTAAAATTACATCTATATCTATCTCTTCTTGGCATATATCCGAAGGACTTTAAATCCACTCTGCAGAAACTTGCTCATCCAAATTCTTTCCATTTTATTCACATTATCTAGTAAATGTAAACAATATTTTGTAAGTGACAGATGGATAATGAAGATGTGATACTTTTATACAATGGAATACAATTAAGTTGTGAAGGGAGAGGAAGTCATAAAATTTGGTGGTAGATAAGTGACATAAATCTTCAAGACCTTTATTTATCAGCAGGTAATGTCTAGTGAAGATAGGGTGTACAGGAGTTTAGTTGGTTGGTAGACATTAAGAAATATAAAATAGTAATTGATAAAAACTAACATTCATTATTGATGAATGCCCAGTGTATTTTATAATAATGTCCACATGTTATGTTTCATTACATTCATGTCTATGCTGAAATACATTAAAAGTGTTTTACCAGTTTAAAAAAAATCAAGGAGGATAAATAATTTGTTCCAGATAACTGGAGCAATAAATGGTAAATTCAAGAGTTACCTTTGGTTACTTTTATTGACTTTATATTTTGGTTTGTATCTTAAATGTCAACAAAGACCTGTGTGTCAAAGGCTTAGGCCTAGATGGTGCTACTGAGAGCTGGTAGAACCTTTGGAAACTACGGTATAGTCGAGGAGTTGATTCTCACTCTTCCTATTTCTCCCTTTCCTTTTTCTCTCCCTCCCCCATTTTTTCCTTCCTTTTCCCCTTTCCTTTCTCCCTTCCTGCCTAACTCATTCCCTCCCTTCATGCATTCCACCCACTTTGTTTGGGCCACCCCTGGACAGGTTTCTTCATTGATATACCATAGCACTGCAGGCCCAATTTACTTGGACCTACTGACTATAGACTGAAAGATATGAATATGTGACCAAAATAAATCTAGTTCCTCATTATAAGTTGATTTTTCTCAGAACATTTGTCACTGAAACCCAATATGGTTAACAGATCCTGCTACAGAAACAGCAGTGTTGTATTCTAAGTTAATGAGTATTTTCAATAAAATATAAAGTGTGCAAGAAAGCATATCATAGACTATTCTAGATTGCTTTTACTTCTTGTTCATATATAACAATGCATAGTCTTTAGTGTTGTATATTTTCCCTTTAATTGAAAATAAAGTTTTTTTTTCTTATAATAAAGCTTGCTTGTGCTTTCCCTTCTCTCTTCTGTTCCCAGTTTCTTCCCACCTCTGCTTGCATCCAGATCAATTTCATGTCTGTCTCTCCTTAGCAACCAAACAGATTTCTAAGGGATAATAATAAAATAAAATAAAATAAAATATAACAACTTAGAAAACTAACTCATTAAAGAAAACTATAAAAATAATGTGCATATATGTGAATAAAAGGAGTTTTAATATGTGAGTATATATCTATCTAGGGCATACACCTACCTGGGATAGAAAGTCATATGCATTTCCTTATTCTTAATGTTACAAAGTAAACATATGGAAACAAATTGAATCTTAAAATACAAGTAAACTTCATTATCACAGATTTGCTTTGCTTTTTTTGAAGCTTATCAGTGATGACTGCTGTAGATCTACTGCAACTATTACACTTTGCCATAATTGGGACTTTGGCTGACACATTGAACACATCAGCTCTCATTCTAGCAAGAGCTCAGTCAGAAGCTTTTCCACTAATAAGTACAGCATCTTGATGAGACTCATGTACATGTCTTTCATGTCTCAAAACCAGACTTCTCATACAGCACATCTACCTGAACTCTACATCTGAGTAGGTGGTCAAACAATGCTGTATCCATCAGCACCATGCTTTGATTTCACAACACTCTTTGAACAACTGCTTAGTCCTAAATATGACTATGAATTTCTTTAGAATGAGAAAAGTCATATATGTTTTTTTCTATTCAAAAGGTTAATCTTCCTGCTGTTTCTTTTAAGACTATTTCTATTTTGAATAAATAAAGGAGACAAAGGACAAATAATATTTCTAAATGTCTTTTTGGCTAGAGTTGTCCATGCCAACTTTATCATTCAACTACTTAATATTCAACTATTTCCATATTACTTTTTACTAAGTCAAACACTAATAGAAAATAAGAATATCTAAAGCATGCACCAAGCCAGAGAAGTATGCATAAATATAACACTTTGGTACCCCATCTAAAGTAAAATAGACATATTCTTTGTGGAAAGGAGTTTGTAGAGAGAAATACCACCTGAGTATCAGCTTGGGATTTTTATTTACTTGTAAAGGGTTATTTACCCCTTATATTTCAGAATACAGAAATATTTTAGTAAATAAATCACATCTCAAGAACTGCATGAGTCCTGAAATTCAGAAGTCTTGAGATGGTGGCACAGGAATCCATAAAAATGTGTGATTCTATGTGAATATAAGAGCAGTGTTCTGTCTTCCTGTGTGTCTTTTGACTTTGCTCTAGCTGTCTTATTCCCGACTGCTCAATTTGTCTATATGTCCTATTTTGAAGGTGAAAACCTTCCTGCTTTGTAATGCCTGAGCCTGAAGTTCATGAGTGATTGCATTCCATTCTTTGCAGATAAGATTACCAATGAATGCCCCGATACTACCCTGCTCTGCCTTCATGAAGAAGAAAAAGTTAGCTTGTATAGTCCCTAGAGAAATTGATGTTTGAAAGTGAATCTTTCAAATTAAATCATGACGATGGAATGATGTGTAGATGGAGGTAAAAGGCTTGGGCTGATGAGCTGTTTTTAAGATGTATTTCATTAAATTAAGTGTATGTTTGTAGATCTGTCTTTGGGTATGTGCTTGTGAGTGCTCATGACATCTGATTAGGCCAGAAGCATTTGAATAGATATCACAAGTTGAGGTAATTTCCGATGGCCAAAGGACAGCTTTTATTGCACTTTATGATTATTTAGTCATATTTTTAGTACAAGAAAGAAATTAAATATTTAATTTGCCAAACCAGTCATTACTTAGTTATGTCTCACCCTTTTGCTGTACTAATCTACCTAGTGTAATCATGCTCAACCTGACAAGGGATTGTTCCCCTGCCACAACACTCTGTAATATAGAGTTTTACAGAGGCTAATTCTTCAAAAAGCTTTAACACTGAGGATAAGTAAGATTTGTGACTAAGTTGTACTGATTATTTTTCTTTAAAACAAAGCTCTCTTCATTATTTCTTTTCTTTTTCTTTTTCTTTCTTTCTTTTTTTTTTTTTTTTTTTTTTTTTTTTTTCGAGACAGGGTTTCTCTGTGTAGCCTTGGCTGTCCTGGAGACCTGTCCTTGTCTGTCCTGGAGACTCTGTAGACCAGGCTGGCCTCAAACTCACAAATCAGCCTGTCTCTGCCTCCCAAGTACTAGGATTAAAGGCGTGTGCCACCACTGCCCGGCCCTCCATTATATCTTTTAAACAAAACACTGGCAAGATTTTCCACATTTATTCTTGAGGAAAATAGGCTTCTGTAAAAGTTTAGACAAAATAAAATTTTAAGATAACTCCTTAATTTAAAATTTTACTTGAATGTATATTACTTATTTAATGTTATAATTGATGTTATTAACAAATAAGACTAGATGATTGGCAGTTTACAATGAAGTTAAATGTAAGAACACCATTTTCTAATTCCAACCTTTATATCAGTGGTAGTATAATCATGATTTCTAAACTAAGGATGGCAAATATGTTTATTTATTTTTAATTCATATGGAAAGATCAAGATGAGATCTATAAGTAACTTTAATATTATTTTCATGAACCCATGAAAAGTTAAAATTTTATAGTAAAAAAGTATCCCCTACTTATTATATCACTGTCTCCAATAAAATTTTGAAACCAATCTGTAGCTCTATCTACACACAATTCATTGTGTTAGGGTATAACAGTTGTAAATAAATAATTATTCACTTTAAGGAGTTTCTAGTACAGCTGGAAATATGTAGATACTCATGACTTCCCAAATTAAAGTAGCATCAATTAACACAATTCCTTTTGTTTTCCATAGAGCCTGACATGTGAAATAATTCTGTTTATTTCATCCTTATAGGGATGTGAAAGTTATAACTAAATTAATTCCGTTGAAAAATAGCTAATAATCAAGAACTTGAAAATCAAGTTTGGTACTATGTTAAACTCATGGCCCTGAGAAAGAGAATGATCTTAAAATGCAATGGTTACATTTATATTTGAGAGGGAATTGTGCACAAAAGGGAGTTAAAAACCTAATGTCTACCACATTGTCACAACTGTCCAACTGCTAATAACTCTGAAAAAAAAAAACTTTAACACTTGTGAGTGGCTCAAAGCTTAAAGAGAAGGAGCTGTCCTTGGATGGCCTTAGATTGAAGTGCCCACTTCACTTTAGGTGAGCTGTTGAGTCTACACCATGCTGAATCCAGTGTGTGAAAGCACTTGAATAAAGTAATGTTCATCTTCTCTAAAGAGAGGACTAGGCTCCATTTGTTCGGAAGTATAAGAACTGAGAGAAAAGAAAGTAGACAAGTAAGTCATGCTACTGCGGGGGAAGCACACTGATGACAGAGCTACATTCATCTATGACACTTGGAGACATATTTATCCCCTTGTGACATAGTTCATGAATTGAGGTTAGAAACCTGATCTACTGATTTCTTGGTGAGCCCAGTGAGAGAAGAGTAACAGATGGCTCTGTAGGAGAGACAGTCCCTCAAATGTAAGTGGGTTGTTTATTCTCCATGTTTCATTCAACAACAATTTGTGTAAGTATACTCTGACTTTATAAAAGAGGAAACAAAGCCCCAGATATGTTGAAAATCTATCCAATCAGCTTGTTTTTGAGGTAGATGAAGGAGATATGGACATGTAGGCAAGGCACACTGAGTGAATGATTTCCCTTTCCCTACATATACCATGGTATTAAATGACAATAAATGAAATATTTTTTCTCCTCATAATAGATTTGGGAACCTACTTGGAACATACTCATAGGTGTGTGTAATTTGGGAGAAATGTATGAAGTTCTGCCAAATCACACCATCTGTCAGTGCATCGTCAGCAGCAGTTATAAAACAAATTGGACAATATATGCACCTTGCTCTCAAAACACAGAACTTCACATGACTACTAAGCAAATTCTTGCATTTTGCTTTGTTTTCTTTTCAGAAATACTATCTCTCATTTCATTTTGGATCCTTTCTTATAATTATTTCATTTTTGTAGACCCTTTCCAGCTCCTGAGACATTATTATAGAAATCATGAAAACAATTGGGAAGAGCAGAAAGATAAACAATTTATCAGTCTCATTCTTTTCTTATATTTTTGGTTGTGAGTCTAGCCTTTAACAGCTGAGCCATCTCTCCAGTCCCTCATTCTTTTCTTAATGCTTAATATTAATTAAGGACCCATACTGCTGTGGTAGTTGGACATATATATTTTCTATCTGCTAGCAGCCACCTGACTCTTTCAATCTGCAATCTTATGATTTGAAGGTGACAACTGATCAAACTTTCATCATCATGTAATTCACAGCTTGAGATAGGATTCCAGAATTGAACAGACAACAAGTCAATGTGTTTATAAATGTGTTTAGTGATCACTTGTCATCACTGTGTAGAAAAATACAAAAGAGCCATCTTTCAGCCTGAGAGAAAGAAAATGATGGAAAGAATCAAGCTTGTCACCTTCTGGACTTGTACATAGTGTGATAAAATCACATTTCTCTTAGCTTAGGAATTTTCTTACAAAGGATGTTAGTGCAAGGCTATTTATTGTTGCTCAATAAATTAAGCAGCTTTCCACCTCTAAATTTCTAAGGCCCATTCATAACTAGACATATCCAGGAAAGTACAATGACTAATGGTCTGGGGGCTGTGGGGTTTGCTTTCTTGAAAGATCCCCCAATAACATGTTCTTCAATGTTACTCATCAGTTAATGAAGAAACATCTAATAGTTGTTGATGTCCTAATGATATCAATGTATGAAATATTGATCCAAAGTGTAAAGCTGATGAGATAGTGCCTATGTGGAAATGGAAACACAGTAAAGGCTGATGGATAAATCATCAGTTTCTCTTAGACTTAAATGGTTGGGTTCCACCAAATCTGAAGCAGTTAAGGAATGGAGAGATAGAAATGAAAATACATACCTTCTAACATGAACTGCTGGCACTGAACACTGGCTCAAATCTGGCTAGCCCAAACAGTTAGTCTTCTCAAATCCCTGCCTAGAATGTAGCATTTTTCGTATCTCCAAAGAAAGGAACAGTATTTTATTTTTTATTAGATTCTTTTATTTACATTTCAAATGATATCCCCTTTGCTGGTTTTCCCTCAGGAAAAAAAAAAAACCCTGTTCCCTCTCCCCTCCCACTGTTCACCAACCCACCCTCTCCTGCTTCTTGGTGCAGGCATTCTACTACACTAGAGCATAGAACCTTCACAGGACCAAAGGCCTCTCCTCTCATTGATGACCGACTAGGCTATCCTCTGCTACATATGCAGCTGGAGCCATGAGTCCTACCATGTGTGCTCTTTGTCTGGGAGTTTAGTCCATGAGAGCTCTAATGGTACTAGTTAGTTCATATTGTTGTTTGTCCCAAAGGGCTGAAAACCCTTCAGCTCCTTGGATACTTTCTCCAGCTCCTTCACTGGGCACCCTGTGCTCAGTCCAATGGATGACTGTGAGCCTCTATTTCTGTGTTAGTTGGGCACTGGCAGAGCTTCTCAGGAGACAGCTATATCAGGCTCCTGTCAGCCATCACTTGCTGGCATGCACAATAGGTCTGGGTTTGGTGATTGAATATGGGAAGGATTCACAGATGTGGAACTCTCTGGGTTGTCCTTCCTTCAATCTCTCCTCCATACTTTCTCTCTGCAACTCTTTCCATGGATATTTTGTTCTCCCTTCTAAGAAGGATCAAAGTATCCACACTTTGGTCTTCCTTCTTCTTGAGTTTCTTGTGGTTTGTGGATTATATCTTGGGTATTTCGAACTTCTAGGCTAATATCCACTTATCAGTGAGTGCATACCATGTGTGTTATTTTGTTATTTGGTTACCTCACTCAGGATGATATTCTCCAGATCCATCCATTTCCCTAAGAATTTCATAAATGCATTGTTTTTAATTGCTGAGTAGTACTCCATTGTGTAAATGTACCACATTTTTTGTATCCATTCCTCTGTTGAGGGACATCTGGGCTGTTTCCAGCTTCTGGCTATTATAAATAAGGCTGCTATGAACATGGTGTATCATGTGTCCTTATTACATGTTGGAGCATCTTCTGCATATATGCCCAGGAGTGGTATAGCTGGGTCCTCAGGTAGTACTATGTCCATTTTCCTAGGAACACGCAAACTGATTTTCAGAGTGGTTGTATGAACTTGCAATCCCACCAGCAATAAAGGAGTGTTCCTTTTTCCCCACAACCTCACCAGCATCTACTGTCACCTGAGTTTTTGATCTTAGCCATTCTGACTGGTATGAAGTGGAATCTCAGGGCTGTTTTGATTTGCATTTCCTTGATGACTAAAGTTGTTGAACATTTATTTAGGTGCTTCTTTGCCATTCGAGATTCCTCAGTTGAGAATTTTTTGTTTAGCTCTGTATTCTGTTTTTAATAGGGTTATTTGGTTCTCTGGAGTCTAACTTCTTGAGTTCTTTGTATATTGGATATTAGCCCTCTATTGGACATAGGATTAGTAAAGATCTTCTCCCAATCTCTTGGTTGCTGTTTTGTCCTGTTGACAGTGTCCTTTCCCTTACAGTAGATGCTGACAAAGCATTTGACAAAATCCAATACCTCCTCATGATGAAAGTCTTGGAATGAACAGGAATTCAATGCCCATCCCTAAACAATTGCTGTAAAAGCAATATACAGCTAACCAGTGGCCAACATGAAACTAACTGGAGAGAAATTTGAAGCAATCCCACTAAAATCAGGGACTAGACAAGCCTGCCCACTCTCTCCCTACCTATTCAATATTGTACTTGAAGTCCTAGCCAGAGCAATTAGAACAGTATTTTCAACACTATAGTACCTCTGATATCCAAGAAGCTTCTTAAACTCTACGTATTATTTCTGGAGTCCCCTTGGTATCTGTCTAAAGATGTTATTTATCTGGAATATAGTAGCTTTGTATTTATTGTTCTTCAGTATCAGAAATGAAATCTCATTGTGGCAACACAAGTGGATATACGGGACATCGTGTTAAGTGAGATAAGTCAGGCATGAAAAGATCAGCCAGACATGATCTCACAGATGAAATCTGAGAATACCTCATAAAAATTAACAGTGGTAATAAGGGTTCTCTGAGGCTGAGGAAAGTGTAGAGAGAGCCAAGGAGAGGGTGTTCCAGATGCAATACCTTAGTTCAGTAGAAGGACCAGTTCTGACAAATATAGAGTAAGACACATGACTACACTGAGAAGTTTCCTTAAGTCTGGGAAGCGAACAACCCACAGCTGTCCATGGAACAGGTGCTAGGAGAAGGGTTTTCAAAGCTCACCTTCCTACATACTAGGGAGACATTTTTAAAAGGTGAAATGGAAAGAACAGAGTAGAATCAGTGAGATGAAAAGGAGGACTACACAGTTCCTCTGGGCTTACCAAATCAGCCTACCTTAGTTGCATTTTTTTATTCACAGATCCTTTTTTGCAACAGATATTTTATTCAAACTATCAAGTGAACATAATACACTCCATTGTATGGTATCAGAAGAGTAGTTGTGTTAATAAACAATTTTATTCTCAAGGAATAAAATTTCGTATCTAACATGAGTCATGTGAGAAGCCACCATATTTCCTCAGTGTACAGAGGTGAACAGAGCAGTGGCATTATCAGAGGGGTCAATGCAGCCAGTTATAGAGGAACAGAAGTCATGGAGGGAGAGAAGAGATATCTCTTCAAGTGGACAGATATTCATCCTGCTATCCATTTTTGGAACAAAGGATTTTTTAATGACTTAATAACCCTTTTATATAAACATCAAACAATTAGTACATTTAGGACTAAATATCACTATCTTAGAAGAGTAAATTTGTAAGGTTATGGTCAGCTAGAAATCACATGAGAATTGACAGTTTGGACGCTTTGGGTTATTTCAATTTGGTGCCACTGATATTATGGTGAAAAAGTGGATGCTAACCTCATACAAAATTATTTCTCTTCAGAAAGGAATAACTTGGATTTTTTTCATGACAATTTTTCCAAGGAAAAGGCCAGATGTGGTTTGAATGAGACAATAGAGCAAATAGGAAATTGGGTGTCAAGGCAACCAATGGCCAAGTAGAGAAAAGTTCAGAGGAGTTACTCAAGGCTTCCAGCCCAAAGCTACACACTGGGGCTTTATCAGAGCTGAGTCTTTTGAGATTTGCCTGTCACCAGGCAGTACTAAGCACACTGTTTCTAAAAGATATCTTTGTTCTAATTCCCTCCTGACAGAAAAAGCTTCTGGGTTCACTCAACCCCATCCTCATCCTTTACAAAGAGAACTACAGTGAGAATGGTTAGATTCCCAGGGGCTCTTCTTATTTAACTAGCTCTGTCTAACCAGAAAGCTGCCTGAGATTCCACAGTAAAAAGCTTGCTTTTATTTTTTTCCCTTTGGGGTTCCTCAAAGTAGAGCTGTCCCAGAAAGGAATCCTTTGTAACTGTGTCACCTAAGTGATTGATAAAGGGGCAGAAACATTCCAAAGATAGAGTGGCTACTAGTCCTTCTCCTCAACAGGACAATAGTGCAGAATGCCTGACCCAGATTCAACTTGTGGGAAGGTAGGACTATCAAGCTGATAATATTAATAATAAGAAATGGTAGCATTATTCCCACTGACTCTATTCTCCCAGCTGAGAGCCAGTAGCATACATTACACAAGTGGGTAGATTGTGACAACCTGCTGTAAAAGCAAGATGGCATCAACATTATCTTACAACAATGAACATTTGCTTAAGTTTTGGAAAGTCCAAGAAGCACATTCATTCTCAAAACTCACAACTCTCCCAATTCTTGTTTGTAGTACTCCGCGGCTGAAATTTTTTGAACTTTATCTCCAATTTTGTGTGTACTTCCAGGATTATTGTAATTTCACTAACAGCAAAACCGAAGAAACTTCCCCAAGAGTATTTCTGAGTTTAGAATGAAAATGATTCCCTTCTAGTCTAATGATCATAACATTCTCAGCTCATATATATATATATATATATATACATATATATATATATATATATATGAAGTAGGATCACTTGCTGGGGGCAACTGGAAGTGCCTCTGGCTAATTTTAAGAGAAATATATATACTCAAAAAGTAATTAGGCTTGTATCCTCTGCAGAAAGGTGGAAAATTAGACTTTGGGAATAAGAACTTCATAGAAAAAACAAAACAAAATAAACTAAGCAAAACAAAATGACAATTGAATTTGAATAAAATGTCCATCTGGGAGGTCATTTCTGCCACAGATATACCAACCACCACTCCTGGGAAGTGGGCCCTAACCTTTAGGTCTAGGTACACATTATCAGTTTATCTTCCTGGTTATTTGACTAGTGTCATGAACAATGTGAAAACTTGCCCCATCTTTATGGGCTCAGTGGTGCCTACATACAGGCATCCATCATGATGAAGCTGTAGAGTATTGGCTTTCACAGAAAGAGGATTTGAGAAGTGTCCTGAGGCATTCACCTGAGTGTCTAGCCACTTTCCGCCCCCCAGCAGCATGTATCCAATCTAGCTATAGGTTAGAATACATAACCTGGGGAAGAGAAACTAAAGGCTTCATGTTTGGGTCAATGAGGAGATCATTTTCCTCCCAGGGTGCCGAGTTCCCAGTGCTGCTGCTTTAATGTCACCCATAATCCTGCCCTTAACATCTCACCCATGCTCTGTAAATACACATAGTGAACTCATTGCTTCCTCAGACAAAGCTTTGACAGAATACTGTTTAACTTTGTCCTTGAGACCTCAGCCAGAGAAGTAGATCTTGTTTATATTTCTTCCAAGGAGAAAAATAAAGCTTCTCATACCAATGACTGGCTCCAGATGAAAATTCCCAATCCCAAACACCAACTGACCAGGGTGAGCTTCATAACCTGGTTGTCTGCATTTCTCACACAAGCCCTCCTCAAAAGTCAGTTACCATCAGGACAATTTGCCTTCTAAGATTATCTTGAGAAGAAAAAGCTGGAACTCCCACAGGGGTCTGTGACTACACATAATGTTTGCATATAGCTATGTAAAACAGGGCAGTGACTGCAGTAGAATAAAGATACATTCACTATAGCCAAGGAAAGATGAGATGACCACTGGCCAAGGTGGCATGCTTCTCTTCTGTGACAGAATTGGCTGCTGGTTTTGTTGCTGTAGTTGTTTTCACCCAAATCTCTAGATTAGTTACCAGAACCAATACAGATGTCTTGTTGTTTTGTTTTATGTTTTTCTTTTTCTCTTCTAAATGGGTGTTTTGTTTTTGTTTTTGTTTCTGTCTTCTTGATAACAGGATAAAGATGGTTGAGAAGTAGGTGACTGCCTTCAGCCACCTGTGCTACTGGATGATGAGAGAAGAGGGTGGGCTTACAAGATCAGTTCCAGCCTGGTAGTAGCACAGAAACTCCAAAAAAAATTTTTGTTTGTTTTCTTGAAGTTTTCAGAAACTTTCTCAGCTTTGATTTTTCCCACAGCTCACAGCAGTTGTGCAGAGAAATTCTTACAGGAGAAGGGGGAAAAAACAAAGTAAAACAAATAACAAAAACAAACAAACTAACCACAGGTCACTACTGGTTGTGTTTTCACAAGAGTGAACAATCACCATGTGAATATACAAAAAGTAAAAATATGAAAAACATCTTAGTTGTATTTTAAGCAAAGAAGACATTGGGTCTCCAATCCTAATTCCTCTGGCAAGAGTGAATGGAACTGTTTTTCTGTGTTCGAGGCAGCAATATAATTTGTATCTGAAAAAAAAATATTGTTTTATACTTCTTTTCTCTCATAGCCTGAATAACAGAAATGGCAGACTCCTAATGTTCACAGGTTATTGAAACAAAATCATTTTGGGAGAGTTATATTCATTATAATATTCTATCCCAGAGATGTGAATGGCCCATGGAAGACAGACTGGAACCAAATGCAAAGTGTTTAAAAGCAAACTTAACCACAGGACTATGATGGACATATGTGACCTGAAACAATTAGGCCAATTATCACTATAGCAAAAATAACACTTTATAGAATTTTAGAGCACTTAGAAACTGAATGGAATAGTCAAAATATTAACATGTGAACACAAGTAATTCTACTTCTATAGACCTTGAAATGTTTTAATTTGAAAAAGGAATACAGAATATTTAATTGCTGCTATAGAGATGACATAGATTTTGGAATTATTTGACATTAATTTTAGTTATAAACCTCCTCCAGTAAAACAAAATGAGAGAAATATGCTTGTGAGGAGTTGAATGGTAGCAAAAGAAGATAAAAAGGAGTAAACAGAAAATTACTAAAATAATATAGGTCTTAGTATAATATTAAGCCTAATAGCAAAATGATTGGAACAGAAAGAATAGTCAGAATGTTGAAAAGCCAAGAATAAATTCTATTTGTTTCATAGAGTAATCACCATCAGGAACTGACCAGAGAGTGGTACCAAGAGGGCTACTGCACGAATTATCAGACTATCAGGAAAATGGATGGTATCAAATGTATTTATGAAATTAACTTTATTTAAACTTATCAAATTTGCTAAGGAATTCTCTGCAGAAGATTGTGTGTACATCCTGGATCAAGGGGCCAAATAAAAGTACAGAAAATAAGCGACAGTGAGTTACCCTATCTTCTTAAAATTACAACTTCTGGGAACACAGAGAAAAGCTGCTTTCATTTAGTTTATCTTCTAGTTTATCATAACTATGGCTGCTATGACCACCACGTGATAACCTAAGCTTAACACAGCCAAAAGTCTGGTCTTCTCATTTAAAAAGTGCTTCAATCCGGGTTTCTTTCAGCCATCTCCTGTGGTATTCAGCTTCAGATTTCTAGCCATGTCAGGTTTAAGACATGATTTACAAAGCGGCACAAAGGGAAAGCTTGTTGGAGCTTTGATAATATCTGCTCTGCACATATTTTATACTATCTTCCAATGAAGGAGAAGTGAATGTTTACTCCAAATTACCTAATACTGGATCCTGGGATTTTTAGAGTAACTTTTAAGCAATCACATATAAGACAAATCAATGCACATTGTGACAAAAGAATCACAAAACACTAAAAGTTACATTTTTAATTTGTAAACATGGCTATAAATAAATGAAGAACATGACATTCTATTGTGTTATGTGTTATCCAAATGACTCTTGTTTATTTACATTATGACCCACTCTTACCCCTCTCATTGTCTATGTGCATTGAAAACCTAGAAGGAATTTTAATTGTGTCCAAGATAATCATCATTGGCAATATTTAGAAACTCAATGAATTTGGAACTAGGGTGCTGCTTGGTTGGTAGAGTCCTTGCCTAGCATCCTCAATGTTGCATTCCATTCTCAGACACATGCGAAGTAGGCATAGTGATGGATGTGATACCAGCACTCCTTACATCCTGGAGGTAGAAGGAGAGAGATCTGAAATTTTAGGTCATTAAGAATCATCAGAGTTTACATAGAGAGACAGACACTAACCTGGAATATATCAAGTGCTAATAAATGAAAAAAGAAAAGAAAAAGAAAGTCAAAGAATGTGTCTCAAAATGCATACATTTTCTAAATTAGTCATGATTTTGGATATATATCAATGAATGGTAAATGATGGGTCTCATGCTACAAATATATGATCTTACTGTGATATTTTATTTCATCTATTAATTTAGTAAAGATTTGTTCCCTATTTCTTAGGTTGTAGCTTTGAACATAAGGCAGCCCATAATTTAGGTAAAGTCTTTTGTCTATTATATTTGGACATTTGAATATGAGCATCCTGGGAAGCATAATAGTTCTGTATTGTTATTTCCTTTAATACCTTGTTATTGCAAATCTAATCTTTACCAAAGGATAGAGCCAACATTAGGGGAAGATCAGTGCCAACTTTGTGTTCTAGATTTTAGGTTTTAATGCCAGCAAGTTTTTATGTCAACTTGACCTAAGCTAGAATCATTTTGGAAGAGGAAACCTCAATAGAGGAAATACTCTCCATAAAACTGCCCTATCAGTGGTGCACTTTATTGATTAGTGATTGATATGGGTGGGCCCATTCCACAGTGGATGGGACGGACCCTGGATGAGTGGTCCTGGATTGCATAAGAGATTAGGCTGACCAAGCCATGGAGAGCAAGCAAGTAAGCAGTGTTCATCCTTGACTGCTGCCCCAGTTCCTACATCGTGTTTCTTTTCCTGACTCCCAGGGACAATAGATTTATATAGTATAACGTGAAGTAAATCCTTTCTTCTCCAAGTTGTTTTTGGTCATGGAGATTTATCACAGTAATAGGAACCCTAACAAAAAATCAACTAAGTGATTTTAGCATAGCCATGTGAATTACATTGAAAACTCCAGCTAATTGAGCATGATACTCACTGAATATTTTGCTTAGAAACATTTTGCAAATTTCTCAAGTGTGAGCAAAGATGCAAGATCGACAAAAAGGCTGAAAGTCCCACATTCAATGCAGCATTTTTTTTAAAGCTGATTTTTGACACTCCTGCTTAAAGTTAATAATTATGCTTTTTATCTTCTAGGGCAACATTTTAACTTTAAGGGATTAAATCACCTGATTAGCACAGTTTGGTTTTTTCCAGGTGGTTTATTTAATGCAACAATTAACATCATCTCTGAAAAAATGAATCTCAGTTGTTCAAGAGAAATTCATTTTGTTTGACCATTTATGTATCATTTTGGTCTAATATCAAAAGTAGCTTTTACCAGGCAGTTACCAGGGCTTGGATGCAGCTCTATGAAGGCTGATACATGTGAGTTTGTAAATACTTAATGTTCATTTTTATTTCTTCAACTGGGCTGGATTTAGAACCATCATGGAACTATACTTCTGGATGTATTTATATAAGTATTGCCAGAAATTTTTAACTGAGTTTAGAAGACCTACCATGTGGGTGGCACCACCCTATGGATGCAGGCTTGTATTAAGAAGGAGAAAGACAGAAAGCAAACCCATCCTTTCTTAGCTTGATTCCTAGCAGATGTTTTCTTACAGATAGATAGATAAGAGTTCAAGTAGAGGGATGGTGTTACCAACCAACAGTCAAAATTTCTGACCCAGAATTATCCCTATCTAAGAAAACTACAGGGACAAAAATGGAGAAGAAACTGAAGGAAAAACTGTGCAGTGACTGGTCAAATTTGGGATCCATCTCTTTTGGGGGAGGTACCAAGGCCTGACACTATTACTGATGTTATGTTATGCCTACAAACAGGAACCTAGCATTGCTGTCCTCTGGGTGTCTCTACAAGCAGGTGACTGAGACAGACACAGATACTTTAACTCAACCATTGGAATGAAGTCTGGCACCACTATAGCTGAATTAGTGGAAAGATTGAAGAGGCTAAAGGGGAGGGCATCCCATAGGAAGAACAACAGTCTCAACTTACCCAGACCCCTGGGAACTGCCAGATACAGAGCCACCAACCAGTCTGCAAAACACAGGCTGGTCCAAGGCCCCTGGCACATATATAACAAAGGACCGCCTGGTCTGGCCTCAGTGAGAGAAGGTGTGCCTAATCCTTGAGAGGCTTAGGCTCCAGGGAAGGAGGATGCCTGATACAGGAGGAGGGGTAGGTTGATAACCCTCAGTTGCAAGGGGGAGGAGGAATGGCATGAGGAAGTGTGGGGTAGGGGTTGGGTACCAGGAAGGAAGGCAACACCAGGAATGTCCATAAATAAAATAATTAAAACAAAAGGAAAATAACTAATGTTATTTTTCATTCTTATTCTATTTAGCTTTAGTTATCCTGGAACTTTCTATGAAGCCCAGGCTGGCTCTAAACACAAGCCAATTCAACTGTTACCAAGACACCAAGTGTGGGGTGTAGTTTGCAGGCCTGAGCAAAGGGTAACAGATTTATACTGGTAAGCACTACCTTGTTTCATCAGTCTGTTTTGCCTCCTCTGTTGGGTTCCTTTCTCTTCCTCCCTTTCAGCACATCCCTTATTTAATATACCTTAGATCATACATGCATTTTCCCAGAAGACTCTCACTTGGGGTACTTATATGTATGCTTGCTTCACAGATAATTCTAGGTATGTGTCTGGTAAATTTGTTATCTGGATAAACATTTTTTTTCTCCTTTTTAAAATGTCTTTGAGATAATCTAATTCCATCATTCCCCACTCTCTTCTCTTCCTCCATATTATCCCATATACCCATTTTCATAGAGAAATTGAAGAGATTTTAATTCCCTCATACTCAATAGGAAATATGTGCTCATGTGAGTCCAAGAATGTGACTAGCCCTCACTTTGTATAAACACATTAAGCTAATTAAAACTGTTGGAAACTGCAAAAATAATCTTATTGGAATCTAGAAATCATAACCTCTCAGTTTGTTTTGAGGCATTTTCTATAACATTGCTTAAATAGCTATCATTTTTTTTAAGATTTGCATTCTGCCCAACCCCGAGGGAGGATAGTACCATTGTAATTATGGTACATTCTTCTGAGATTCATAACGAGGTATTATTTTGCTAATGGAATATTCAAATAGTCTGTGGTAATTTATCAAATAGTCCTAAGTCCCATTTTCTCAGTGTGAATCTTTTTATTCTCAGGTACATTGATGTGTGTGTGTAAGGGGGGTTTATCAAGGCTTTATTGTAATTCAAATTATCCATTCCAACACATTCCTTCATTATTTATATAT
>NW_022196913.1:30866380-30866652 GCF_008632895.1 Mastomys coucha
GAGGCAATTTCTGCATTTTAATGTATTTTTCCATTTGAAACCTAATTTTGAAATTTTACTAAATTATAGGTAGAAGAAGGCAAAATGTAACTCAGCTTTCTCCACACTGATCTGCTAGTGTGATCTGCTAGTGTCAATTTTAATTATCAGCAGAGTACTCCATCAAACTAGAGATTCATAAATGAAAAACTTTTCAGCTCAAATCTGTTTGCTTTCATCTTTAAAACCCAGAAACATAAGGCAGGAGATATAGCATATATATATATATATAT
>NW_022196913.1:30866662-30868910 GCF_008632895.1 Mastomys coucha
TATATATATATATATAGCCAGAATTTTTGAGTCTGAGACAGAAGGGTTGGCATAAGTTTGATGGGATCAGAGCTACATACTGAGGAAAAAGAGTTAAGGGACTAAGAGGAGAAGGGGGAAGATGAGGAAGGAAACACAAAGAAAGGAAAAGGAAGGGAGGGAAGGGGATGAAAGAAGGAAGGAAAGAATGAAAGAGGATGGAAGGAAGGAAGGAAAGAAGGGAGAGAAAGAGCGAAGAAGGACTAGTTAATGACACAATTAAGTCCTGGTGAGTTGCCACCAAGATTGACAATCCAAGTTCAATCCCTGGTAACACCATAGCAGAAGGGAAGAAAGACTCTAGAAACTTTACTGTGAATTCCTCAAGTCCACCATGGTGCAGTCTCATGAACCAGTGTGCACACATGAATATAACATATAAGTAAATAACTATTCAGGAAAATTTCCCCTGTGCCCATGTGCTTGAGGCTCTTCCCCACTTTCTTTTCTATTATTCTCAGTGTACCTGGTTTTATGTGGAGGTCCTCAATCCACTTGGACTTGAGCTTTATACAAGGAGATAGGACTGGATAGAGTTGTACTCTTCTACACGATAACTGCCAGTTGAGCCAGCACCATCTGTTGAAAATGCTGTCTTTTTTCCAATGGGATGGTTTTAGCTCCTTTGTCAAAGAACAAGTGACCATAGGTGTGTGGGTTCATTTCTGGGTCTTCAATTCTATTCCATTGATCCACTTGCCCGTCTCTGTACCAATACTATGCAGTTTTTATCACAGTTGCTGGGTAGTACAGCTTAAGGTCCTGAATGGTGATTCCTGTGCCGTGCCGATCACCCTGACCAGCAGGGAAGAAAGACTAGCACACCAGTTCCTTCCAGCAACAGTTTACTCAGGAGCTGTTAGTTACATGAGATTCAAGGGTGTGCCCTGAATGGTCTATGAGTGCTGCTTAAATACCCTTCATAGGACTGCCCATGAGCCCATACCACGTCTTGCACTATCATTGGCTACAGAGTCATGACAAAAGATCAGGCCACTGGCAAGTGCAACCCTCTTGCCAAATAAGGACTTGTTTACTCCAAAGCAGAAGAATGGCAGGCACCATCTTTAAGGCACAGCAGCAGCGCTCCACAGTTCCCCCTTTTTGTTTTAATAGGATAAGCAGTTACTGCTTGATCAAGCAAGTTCCATTACGTAGGATCTCATGATCAAGGGCAGACAGGCTTAAACCATGGCACTCACTCTACTGGGTGCAATGGGCAAAGCCCACCAGGTGCAAGAGCTGAGTCCCAGGAAACAGGCTGGACACCCATCCCATGTGCAGTGAGGCCCGTAGGCCTCCAGGGGTGCAAGGGCTATCCAAGCCTAGGAGACTTATGGGGTCACAAGTGGTTACTGCTTCAATGCCAACAACCATGCTTGAGGAGATACACCAGCCTCAATGGCTTGAAAGGTACGCACCACCAGAGCCCTCTCATATCTCTGGGCTCTTGCTATCCGACAGATGCAAAATAGGCAGAGTGCACAGACACCTACTAGGGCAACAGCTAGCACTCCTATTCCCGCCCACTCTTTAAGATGAATTTTAAGATCATTGCTTGATGAATCCACGTAGTCAGTCCCTCAGTCATGGAGATATTCACACGAGTGGAGTTGATAGTAACAATCGCCATCCTCAATTTCTGCACTAGGTCATCAAAACTTCCTGACCAATTTCCTGTAAGATACTGTGACAAATGCCTGGATTAGCTGCATGAGACATATTATTATAGGGGACCAAAGTAACACACAGGCTTCTCATTTTCCACTCACACCCAAGCTGGGCCAGCTGCCATAAGGTATCAACTTGTTCCTGTACCAAATCAATACGTTGATTCAAAATCAAAAGGCTGCCTTTTAACTGAACATTCAGGGTTCTCTGAGTTCAACTACTTGAGGAGAGTCTGGCGAGAATTGACATAACATGGGCTCTTGTTTACCAAATAGGCCCCACAGCCTGTTTTAGAACCATCAGTAAACACATTTGAGGCCCCAGTTATAGGGGTAGCTGATGTGCTCTTTGGAAAGATCACAGGATACTCTCTAAAGAAGGATTGAGCATCTTGAAAAACTGGGCAGGTGAGTCACCGCTCTGACCTCACCCCTCGCCAAACCTCTGGGTAAAAGGAGAGTCCTGGACCTCCACTGTTGATTGGATTATAGGGGGAGGCACTGACAGTATGCAGCCTGGGGGGCCTTTTTCAGTCTCT
>NW_022196913.1:30869005-30889809 GCF_008632895.1 Mastomys coucha
TCCTAAGGGAGCTTTTCTCTATCTTCTCAATTAGATCTTGTAATTCCTCATCTGTATCAGACCAATCTATATCTGAGTTCTCCTTTTCTGATTTCACTGACCGCTCCTCTTTCAGCTGTTCCAGAGCTGTCTGCCCTTCTTCAACTGTCTTACAATACTTCTGATCTTCTAGGCAGCTCTCTTTAAATTGGGCTGACCCCTCTGTCACTGTTTTCTTTAGTTCTATAAGGTCTTGGGCTTCCCAGGGATACCAAGCTGCTGCCCGGGTTAACATTAACCAGAAACAGGTGGCTAGTATCTCCCAAGCTGAATTCACCCACCCCTGCATAGGGTTGCTTGCTGAAGGCAGCTGTTGTTCCACAGCCTTAAAACAATGCTGATCTTCCATTTTGTTCTTAACGAGCTTCTACACAGATCTTAACAGTTCTTAAAGAGTCAAAAAAATTGAGTTTAACATTAACAGCTCTAGGAGAGCCAGAAAAATTGAAAACAAAGCGCCCATGGTTATTTTTGTTACCCTTTTTTTGTTACTTTTCTTTTACTTTCAGTTCACTACTCTTTATAGCCTCTACTTCCCAGGTCTTAATAGGTCCTCTTCCTAGGACCTTAATATATGAAGCCTCCTTCCGAGGACCTTAATATATGAAGCCTCCTTCCAAAGACTTTAATAGATGAAGCCTCCTTCCGAGGACCTTAATAGATGAAGCCTCCTTCCGAGGACCTTAATAGATGAAGCATCCTTCCGAGGACCTTACCACTGACAGGCCCCACTTACCGGCTACTTACCGATCTATTGCCCTGTCTGATTCTGGAACTCTGGTTCCCCGTACAGGCCACCAGTTGTGCCGCGCTGATCACCCTGACCAGCAGGGAAGAAAGACTAGCACACCAGTTCCTTCCAGCAACAATTTACTCAAGAGCTGTTAGTTACATGAGATTCAAGGGTGTGCCCTGAATGGTCCATGAGTGCTGCTTAAATACCCTTCATAGGACTGCCCATGAGCCCATACCACGTCTTGCGCTATCATTGGCTACAGAGTCATGACAAAAGATCAGGTCACTGGCAGGTGCAACCCTCTTGTCAAATAAGGACTTGTTTACTCCAAAGCAGAAGAATGGCAGGCACCATCTTCAAGGCACAGCAGCAGCGCTCCACATATTCCACCAGAGGTTCTTTTATTGTTGAGAATAGTTTTCTGCTATCCTAGGTTTTTTCTTATTCCAGATGAATTTGCAAATTGCTCTTTCTAAGTCTGTAAAGAATTGAGTTGGAATTTTGATGGGGATTGCATGAAATCTGTAGATTGCTTTCTGCTAGATGGCCATTTTTAAGGAGTTAGACTCTAGAGAACCAAATCACCTTATAAAATGGGATACAGAGCTAAACAAAGAATTCTCAACTGACAAATACCAAATGACTAAGAAGCACCTAAAGAAATGCCCTTAGTCATCAGGGAAATGTAACTCAAAACAACGCTAAGATACCACCTCACACCAGTCAGAATGGCTAGAATCAAAAACTTAGGTGACAGCAGATGCTGGTGAGGTTGTGGAGAAGGAGGAACACCCCTTCATTGCTGATGGGATTGCAAGCTGGTACAACCATTCTGGAACCCAGTTTGGCAGTTTCTCTGGAAATTGGACTTAGTACTAATAGAGGACCCAGCTATACCACTCCTGGGCATATACCCAGAAGTTGCTCCAACATGTAATAAGGACACATGCTCCACTATATTCAGAGCAGCCATATTTATAATAACCAGAAGCTGGAAATAGCCCAGATGTCCCCCAACAGAGGAATGGATACAGAAAATGTAGTACATCTACACAATGGAGTACCACTAAGCTATTAAAAACAATGAATTTTTGAAATTCCTAGGGAAATGGATGGATCTGGTGAATATCATCCTGAGTGAGGAAACCCAGTCACATACGAACACACATGATATACACTCTCTGATATGTGAATATTAGCCCAGGAGATTGGAATACCCAAAGTACAATTCACCAACCACAAGAAACTCAAGAAGAAGGAATACCAAAGTGTGGATACTTCATTCCTTCTTAAAACGGAAAACAAAATACCCAAGGAAGGAGTTGAGGAGACAAAATATGGAGCAGAGACTACAGGAAGGACAATCCAGAGGCTGCTCCATCTTGGAATCAATCCCATATTCAATCTTTAAGTTCAGACACTATTGTGGATACCAGCAAGTGCTGACTTACAGGAGACTGATATAGCTGTCTCCTGAGAGGCTCTGATAGTGCCCGAATAATAAAGAAGTAGAGGCTCTCTGCCATCCATTGGACTGAACACAGGGTCCCCAATGAAGGAGCTAGAGAAAGGACCCAAGGAGCTGAAGGGTTTGCAGTCCCTTAGGACGAACAACAATATGAGCTAACTAGTACCCTCAGAGCTCCCAGGGACTAAACCACCAACCAAAGAGTACACATGGGACTAATGGCTCCAGCAGTATATGTATAGCAGAGGATGGCCTAGTCGGTCATCAAGGGGAGGAGAGGCCCTTGGCCCTGTGAAAGTTCTATGCCCCAGTGTAGGAGAAAAATAAACTGGCCAAAACCCACTGCTTTGTGTTCCTTGATTAATAAAAATGGGAAGAATCACAACTTCATGTTCCTGCTGCCATAAATCCCACTTCAACTTCCCTACAGTGGTGGACTTTATCTCTTCAAGAGTGAATGAAATAAATTCTTCCTTCTTAAGTTGCTTCAATCAGTGAGTATCATGTATTTAAAAACCTGACTAATACAATGTATAGCTAACAAAACAATGACTGAAGCACAGTAGTTCCTGACCTGACAGGATTGCAGCTTCTGTCAAGTCAAACTTTCCCATTTCCCTCATGATACTGTCACCGGAGGAGTTGAAGGACCCATTTAAACACAGCATTGAAGGTCCATGGGGATCTAATGTACCAGAGGGGACAGGGGACTGTGCCTTGTGGAAGTGGTTCCGAGAAAGTCTGAAGAATAGATTTAGGACTTTCTGCCTCCTATAATGTCACAAAGTAACTATCTCTTACCCTTGAAATCAAAGCTTTGCTCCAGCTTCACAGACACTAGCATGGTGACAGACATAAGCTGGAGAAGCTAGAAGTTCCTGCCTGCATTCTTGGAGAACATATGGCCTGCTACTGTGTTTCGTTGTCCAATAGAGAAAGAAAGAAAAGGAGGGAGGGAGGAAGGAAGGAAGGGAGGAAGGAAGGAAGGAAGGAAGAGAAAAGAAGGAAAACAAAGAGAAAAGGAAAGGAAAGGAGAGGAGAGAAGAAAGAACAGAAGAGAAAAGAAAAGAAAAGAAAAGAAAAGAAAAAAGAAAAATTAAAAGGCAGACTTGCAGGTTGTTGTGTCTCGGTGTAGATGAAATCTCCTACCTCACTGTGGTATGCGCACTCCATCCATATCCTAAGTTACCATCCTTAGTCCTTATCTTACTGTCCATACTTTTTGACTGTTTCTTTGTTTGTCTATTGTAAGGAAAAGCTTCGGAAGCTGAGTGCCAACAATGTAGCAGTAAATTTCTCCTTGTAAAGATGATATCGGTTGCCTCTGCTTCTCTCTTGAGCCAGCGTGTGCCCTGGGAACTGTGCCTTCTGACTAGCTTTGGCCCGTCTTTTAAGTGGTGGTTCTCTTTGTTGTGTCTCAATGGATGAGAGGGTCAAGAACCTCTCTCTCAGAAAAAGGTGGAGGTTTCCTGTGGTATGACATGCAAGGCTGTCCTCTGTCCTTCATGCACATAGAAAGAACAGCATATACATATGCCAACATACACACACACACACACACACACACACACACACACACACACACACATACACACCTTTACTTTTAGGTAGGCCTGATGGTATTGGCCTATAATCCCAGCTATTTAGAAAGCTGAGGAAAGAGGATTACAAGTTTAAAACTAGCTTTGGCTATAGAATGAGTTCCACACACCCCCGCCCTCCACAACCCCCCTGAAAAGCAACTTAGGAAGATTGTCTCAGAATTAAAAAACTAGAAAGAAGTAGTGATGGATATAGCTTGGTGATATAATACTCATCTAGTTTATAAGTTAGCTCATTAGCCTTTACTGCCATATTTCCTGGGGAGAGAGTGGCCTTGCTATAATGATCTCACCATCCTGCAGAAGCAGGTTGTGGTTTATGTGCAGAGGCTAACAGTAACAGTCCTCAGGCTGCTCTCAGGATGCACAGAGTTGGAACATGGATTCTTTTCTTGAAACCATCAGTTTCACCTTAGGAGACATCAGACAGTAACGTTTGCCCCAAGATCTCTGCTCCTACGTGTGCCTGATTAGAATACTAACAGTTTCCATTCTATTACTTTATGGATATTTTTGAATTCTCAGGATAACTTTAGGTTAAGTGACCTAAAAATGCTTTATAGTCTTTGGAGAGCCTCCAGAGCAGAGAAGGGAGTATTCCTTCTCTGAATAAAACATATTATTGTACAAGTGATGTGTGGTCTTTACATTTTCATGGAAAGTCTCAGTATCAAAACGTATGTTCTAGAAATTTTCCATAGTTACTCCTTTGTAACTTCTCACCAGAAGCTGAATGATTGTCTCATGATCTCAAGTAATTTTTCAAAGGTTGAAAACCAAGAGGAGTTTAGGAGTCATGAGGGGACATAAATTTCTAACAATTTATAGAATAATACTCATGTCTTTTTTTTAAGAATGTGTATGTGTCTACTAATAAATATATACAGTCAACCTGCTCAGGCTGTATAAAGTTACTCATATGTACATGATTTCAGGGCTTGCCATTTGGTATTAGATAACCAACTTGGGAATTCAAAAACAATTAAAGAAATAGAAGCCATTAATTTGAATGAGGACAAGACGGTACACAGGAAGGGTTGGGAAAGGAAAGGGAAACAGTACAACTAAATCTAATTTCAAAGAATATAAAATTATTTAAAGAACATGTATTTAATTACAAGCCTGTTGAGGTATGGTATTTTGCTGTATATTGTAAATGTAAATATGGGCGCCCAAGACCTGGTTACCCTGAAACAAGTGAGTCTGCATGTAGACCCAAGTGACTCCATGTGAACTTGCTCCCAAATTATTTCTGATTGGTGAATAAAGATGCCTCTAGCCTATAGTTGAACAGAATTGAGATAGGTGAGTCTTGGGTTCTCAGGAATGGGGTTCAAGGAGACAACAATATGAGGCAAGGAAGCAAAAACAAGGTAGAGAGAAGAGATGCTGCCGGGGGTTAGAATCTTAAATAATAGCCATATGGTTTGGCTAATTGGAGTTAAGAGCAGCCCAGATGAAACATTACAAATTATATAATGGAATTGTTAGCTAAGAAATAGATATAATAACATTGAAGATAGATATATGCTCAATTCTTATATTGATTAAGACTTATCATGAATATAAAGTTTGTATGTGTCTTTTATCCAAAATACAAATAGTCAAAGGTGGAATACAAACCCCATACTGAGATTAAATATTTTTACCAATGCAAGACTGTTCTGCTGGGACCAACTCTTGGAAAGTGTAGAGAAGAAGTTGTGGTAGTCTTTAGCATGATCAGACTAGCAAAAGTGACACATATAGGTGTTTGAAGTTGTGCTAAAAAATATTCAAGAAACTAGATTTGTAAGATCTATAAACCATCCATCTATCAATGTACCAATTAATCAATGAGTCATTGTAATGAACACTAGCAAGTAAAGCTGTTTGGGCAAAAGGGTATACTGCATGATAAACTGTGGCTTCCATAGTGAGATTTTGTTTGTTTTTTTTGTTCATTTGTTTTGCTGTGTTTTCTTTAGGAGAGATGAAAGGGTAGAAAGAAGATAGACATGGAGGTGCATGATACTGAATGGGATAAGGGAGCATGATGTGAAATTCATAAAAATAAATGAAAGTTTTTATAAATTCAAATTTTAAACTCCGTACACTGCAAAATACACATAAAGGTATTAGTTTCACATAAAGCTATGCAAGCAAATGTAATGCTTCTAAATGGGAATTAACTTGTCCGATTGTACAACGAACTAGTATTCTAACAGTAATACTTCCTTTTCCTCACTGTTTTTTGGATTACTATATTTAATATCTGAGGGAGGCCAGGTTTATAAAGAAAAGTGACTTGTTGTTTAGAGACTTCTGGAAGTTCAGCGTTACCATGCTAAGAACTAGGATTGGACTTGCTTCTCCAGAGGACTTCGCAGTAACAGGCATCATGAAAAAAGCATTTACATTTGGAAGTGAAAATTCACACTGCCAAATAAAGAGCCAAAGAGCAGGGGAGGGAAACTTTTGTGTAGTAGTTTCTTCCAAGACCAAGAGAATCTCTCCTACAGGGAAGCTATTTAACGTATAAGAAAAAACTCAAAATAGCTTTAGGAAATCCCTGAAACTGCACAGACTCACTAGGCCCCTCCCTACCAAGAATAAACAATAAAACTACTAAAAGTCCTCTCAGAAAACTCAAGATGCAAAGACTCTGAGACAAGTATAGCTGCCTAAAAGCAGAGGTTTAGATCCTAGGTCACTAAAAAGGACACTCTTCAAATTGTTGAACCTCCTCTAGGTCATGCAATGTGCTCCAGGTGATGCTGCTGTCACTGAGTCATTTCTCCTTATGTAAATAACTCCCCAACCATATTTCTTTAAGAAATCTGAAACAAACAAACAAACAAAGACAAAACATATTGGTTCACCAGTTGGACATTGGTGGTATCTGTACTTTGGTCTGTCAGAAGATATTTATCTGGGCAGAGTAGATATGTAATGCATCTCCCCAGGAAAAGTCTTGTTAGACAATAGCAATACCTTCCACAGAGAGCAATTAAGAGGACCTACTTGCCTATGGACACTATTAAGCATTGTTAAAAGCTGATTGATCAGTATTACTGTTAATAATCATTTCTTTATGTGATTCTTATAAGCATTCATTCTGCTACAGGTTTTCCTGTATGTAAGCAAAGCTGTTGTAGGCTGGATGAGTAATTATTTTCCTATTACCAGCTTGCCACCCTGGCTGCCTTGAACAAATGACCTGTCAATCAAACAGCCACCTGAACTGTCCCTATACCAGCACTAGCCATTATAAACACTATACGGATATTATGGTGATTGGAATTAGAATTTCCCCCATTGACTCATGTATAAAACACTTGGTATCCAGTTAATGGCATTGTTTGGGAAGGTTATGGAACCTTGCTGCGGGAAGCAGTCGCTCGAAGTGTGTGCTGAGAGTTAATCTTGCTCACTTATCGTCCACCCTCTCTGGTTCCTGTGTGGAGATGGAAATGGAATCAGCCAATTTCTTGAGTCTATTATCATACTGCCATGCCTTCCCAGTCATGACTGACTCTATCTCTTTGGAACAATAAGTCAAAACAAATCATTTCTTCCTTAAGCTGTTTTTAATCATAATATTTTATCATAGTGCAGAAAAGCAACTAATACAGATAACCCAATAAAAACTTCATAATGTTCTCAACTAATTGCCCCCACTGAATTCATGGTCTCAGACAGAACTTCCAAGCAGCTTGTACGGGACTTTTTGCTATTACAAGCGTGGGATGCATTCTAGATGATATAGAAACCACTCCCACCTGGGCCAGAGGGAGATTGTGAAATCCTTTGATGGTGAAGTAGAAGTAGTGTTATGATTGGTATGGATACTACACTCTGTGCATGTGAAGTGTGCTGTGGCCTAGCATCCCTCCTCTGGCTGGGACTAAGGGTCTCAGCTTCAAGAACCCTTCTGTGCTTGTTGCTCCTGGTATTGCAACCTTAGGCCTAATAACATTTCAAATTAAAATGGCCCTCAACTCTAAGCTTCACCTCTATAGGCTAGCATTAAAATGCTATCACAATTCTAGAGGACAAAATTAGCCATCAATCTCATCCAATAGTGAGCCTTGTCAGCTACAATAACGACGGATGGGCTATACCCACTGATTCCATAGTGGCATGAATGCTATGAAAATATGGGACTACATTATGATTGGATTTAAGGTCTGCTCCTGAGATGGAACCTGTATCATCATAGTTAACAGGGCCCAGAACATGTAACTGGATTGGTTGTAAGTCCTAGGGAAGAATTTACTATTATTATTTGGTCAATTGGACATAGGATTTGAATTACTTCTAGATTTATTATCGTACCTATAATTCAGTGCATCTCTCAAGGCTATAGACAGAGAACATTTTTACAGTACATGGTTATAAACATGTATACATTTAACTAGCCAGTATGCTGAGTATTAGATACTAGGCTGTATCCGTGCTAACTAGGATGCACATATCACTCTCCTCTCCTTAAGGCTCAGACATCTTAGTGAAGGAAGAGTGAAAATATTGTGAGAGCAGACATGGAAGATGACTACAACACAGTAGGACAGTTATGCATATGACCTCACAGCCAATCTGACAGCATGCACAAACCCACACAAACTCAAGCCAGGCAAAAGGCTACCATGCAGGAAGGAAATTAAGCACAAGCTGTGTGTCTATTGACATTTGAAGCTTGATATGAGAGAGAGAGAGAGAGAGAGAGAGAGAGAGAGAGGGGAGAGAGAGAGAGAGAGAGAGAGAGAGAGAGAGAGAGAGAGAGAGAGAGAGAGAGAGATTAATTTTTTTAAGGTTGTATCTTCTGGTAAGACAACCACAGTCTAGGGTAGGACCAATACCCAAGAGCCCTGCAACACAGACTGGACTCAATAGGAAAAAATAAAAGACTTCAAAATTGGGTGGGTATGCACTTAAGGTTGGGTTTGAGAGGACTTGTAAAGAGGGAAATATGTTCATACGATTCTAAAAGAATTGATAAAAGTATTATTTTTTTAAATGGTTAACTTCAAGTGATTTTAGGCCTAATTTTAGCAGTGTAGGCTGAGATGCTAACCTGAAGAAAGAAGCAAAACCCACCAGAGAGCAAAGGCAGCATGGAGACAGAAGCCGCAGCTGAGCAGTTGGCAGACCACCCCGCAAAAGCACCAGGGTGGCCTGCAGCTTGACAGCTGAAGGAAAAAGCAGCTGAATCATTTGAAAGAGCAGCCAAGATAGAAATAGGGATGAACAGTGGACTTCACAGGCTTGGAGAACTGGAGCTGAAGAAGGATAGAAGCTGTAAAGAGCCAGAGAAGAAATTACCAGCCCTGGTAGCTGGAACAGTTGTGTAGTGCTGTAAAGACTTTAAGACAAGGGACACTGTCGAGAGCTCAGAATCCTGTTACCTCAGTCTACCCCGTGAATAAACCTTGAGGCCTGTTCCTGATGCCAACCAATTTTCTTGCCTCAACTCTTAAAATTCTGTCAGTGGTCACATTGCTATACTGCTGACACAAATATAAGTACTTGAACTTTGAAGAACACATCATATCCATACCTATCCAATCAACCCAGTGATTATGATGTCAACCTGGTCCCAAATTTAGGAGGATGAGCATCATTTGTACACATTTCATTTTCCCCATATATCTCTTTGGAAACTTGGATGTGACATCCTGCCAGCTGAAAGTCACTGGCATCAAAAGTGGATTCTCCAGATTTGTGCTAGGGAAGAAATTATATTTCTATCCATAGAACAGAGCTGCTTTTCAGGTTATTTTCTTTCCTTCTCCTGTAAAAAAAAAAAAGGCATTATTTTATGAACAGGAAATACTTATCTTCATTTTCTCAAAGTGAAGATTTTTAATAGTTAAAGATACTGTGTATGCTTATCCTCAAAGTTGAGGTTTGCCTGCTGTGCTTATGACATAACACATGGAGTCCTCCAGTTCCTCTATGCCAGACCAACATTCAATAGGCATCACTTCCAGCTTTCTTATTGCTCTAGGATTTTTCACTAATGTGAAAACACATATGACATTGTAGAGATTAAACCCCCTTCAAAAGATACCCATAAAATCATCCTGTAGCCTGATTCTCTCTGGAATATATTCCAGTGCAATTTTCCTCTGGCTACAGGTGTTGAACTTCACATTAACATCTACACTTTGGAATAGACTCAGAAAGAGAAACATCCCAGCATTCATTGCTTATGCTGGTGTCATTTGAGACCCCAGAGAAAGGAGTCGTGGAACTGATTCAAGACAGTCATTCCTTAATTTTGTCACAAATCCTTTTCTGCCTTCCAGCCTTCAATATCAATATGTCACCCTGAATTATTTCATTAAGTACTTCATTGCCTATGTAATCTGTTTGTCTTTGAAGACAAACTTTAGATCTACCTGAATATTCCTGCAAGCTTTCCCCCTCAAAGGTCACCTGCTGGCTCTTAAGCTGGAAGCTCTGTGCATTCTTTTCCTCTCCCCCTCATAAATATATATTGCAATTGCCACTGTTATTAAAGAAAAATTATCCTTTGGTCCTTAGCGATCTACCATGCTCTGCCCACCCTTCATTCTTACGCTGACCTTGCTCGCACAGAAAGACAAGAAGACAACCTTAAGTGACAAGGAGACAAATTCCATTTTGTTGGGAACTGCCTTTTCAATTATTTCTCTCTTCTCGATTTCTCCTTGCTGACCTGGTCCAAGCTGTTGCTTTGACAGGGGTCTCTAACCTCTAAATTAAAATATGTAAATTGTTATGCTTCCTGCACCAGGACCAATAGAGTCTATGCATTATACTTGCAAAAGATCATTCTATTCTGTTTTATACTGGGGAAATATCATCATCTACTTCTGCCATTTCCTATTATGAAAAAAAAATGATGCCCTGCAGACTGCTTTAGTATAGAAATGTATTTCTGCATCATATATTTCTATTTTAGAAATGAAAGATTATTAGCTCCTGTGGCCCATCTTGTGTCACAAGAAAAATTTATACAGCTACAACCGCAGACTCCCAAAGACTTGTGGGTACATTTTTAAATGTCTCAATCTTAAGATGGAGCTTATTTAATTTGAAACATAACTATGCTTTTATTCACTTAGATTTTACTTAACAGACAGCACATTTAGAACAAATACTAGTATTGCACTGTCTTTCTGTCCCTCCTTGATTTAATTCTTAGGACTAAGATGTATCTTTCCCAGTCACCTGGCTGAGTCTGTACCGTTTCAAGCAAAAACAAGTTATCTTCAAAATCATGTTAAGTACTTTATCCTGTGTGTGGATACAATATTTTCCCCATCAACTCAGAAAGTTCTCCTCCTTTACCCCATAAAAAACTTTGCTGTATAAAGATTCACTGAGATGACAAATAAACAGCCTAAGGCTTATCTCTGATGCTTGTGATAGTTCTTAGAGATAACTGAATGATTATGGGTTGTCCAAATTCCAAATTTTGTGTGGAAGCTCTTTTATGGGGTTCATCTGTCAATGAGAGAGATGGAAATGACAAATAAAACTTTTGTTAAAATCAATGTTTGTTGCTTTGGGATACATTTCCTGTTCTCTATTTTTGTCAAAATCTAGTTGTTTTAGACAAGTCTTCATTAAACTTTCTCTCTTCCTTTCTCTCTCTCTCTCTCTCTCTCTCTCTCTCTCTCTCTCTCTTTCTCTCTCTATCTCTCTCCCTCTCTTTCCCTCCCTCCCTCTCTCTCTCTTTCTCTGCCTCTCTCTCTCTGCATATGTGGTGTGTGTGTGTGTGTGTGTGTGTGTGTGTGTGTGTGTGTGTGCGTGTGCATTTATATGTGCATGCCTGTAGAGAGCAAAAGATAATTTCAGGTGTTATTCTTTTTCAGGAGCCATCCACCATTAGCATTTTTGTTTTTTTCTTTTTTTGGCTTTTTTGTTTTGTTTTGATTTTTAATTGATACAGGGTATCTCAGTGGCCTGGAGTTCACCTAGCTCTCTAGGTAGCTCTAAATATCCACTTGCCTCTCTTTCCTGAGCAGTGGGAGTATAAATGTATGCAACCCTGTCTGGCTCTTTATGTTAATTCTTGGAATTAAGCTTAGGTTGTTGTTAATGTAAGGCAAGTAATTTACCAACTGAGCTATTTCATCAATCCCAGTAGTAAACTTTTAATTCATCTTCAAAGTGTAAGCATAGGTATGGAATATCATTAAGGAAAACGTAAGTTTAAGTTTTTACATAGTATAAACCATGGGCAAAGATATGAGTTACACATTGAGCTCATATACAACACATCAAGTCTTTTGGCATGAGCAGGCATATGCACAAACTATGTAACTAACCTATCTAGACTTTATTATATACACATATAAAATTACATATCACAAGTCTGAAGACATTGGGACTGATACAAAATTTCTGGTTAGTCATTTTGACTTAAACATGTCAAAAGAAGATTGACAGTTATCAGTCACAAAAGCAGTGGTCCATTAAGGAACACATAGGATAAAAATCCTTAATCCTTTTATTTAATGAACACCATAGTATGGACTGACATGGTGGGAGAAGCCATTTAAAGACTAAGGAAAAAATGCCCAGGAAGCGACAAGGAAGCAAACAGCTGCTCCCCGTTATTGTAGATGGAGGCCATCCAAGCATATGCTGGAGGCCCACTAATCTTTGAGTGCTGAGAAGAAGCTGGGATGCTCTTCTTTCATTTGACTGGTTTTCATTTCCTCAAAGTTATAAAATGCATCCCTTAGCTACAGTGTTCCAAAAGACAGAAGTGGGATGTAAGATAACATTTAGATCTGTCTTCTTCTTTATTTATGTATATGTGTATGGCTGTCTGTGTAGGTATGTATATCACACATGTGACAACTGTGGATTTCAGTCAAGAATATTAGATCCCCCAGATCTGGTATTACAAGAGGTTATGAGTTGTCAAACATGGATGCTTGGAACTAACACTTGCCTTCTAGAGAGCCACAGACATTTTTAACCACCAAGTCGCACCAACCTCTTCCTTCAGGCTTTTAGGTTTTTCCAGTTGTTTGCTTGTTTGTTGTTTTGTTTTGTTTTACAAAAAGAAGCAGAAATAAAAATTCCCCATTTTTCTTGCTTTACCTGCTCTGTCTTCCTTTTTCAGCATTCTTGGGTGTTAGTGTCTGCATAATGAGGCTCAGTCACTTCTCTATAGTTCCTCCCTCCGTGAAAGCATGTGATCACAAGTTTGTGGTAGAGGAAGGTGACAAGGGAGCAGAATAAGGAGGGAAAACCAAAAGATGGAGGACAAACTGAGTTCAGCTTATCGGTATGTGACTGTGGAGTGTATGAGCACACACGTGTGCTCATTATGTGAAGCACTGAAGCTTATTTATGAATTACTAGAGGCAACAAAGCAGTATGCAAATCAATCATAGAATGTAATGGAGTGGATTAACTCAGAGTAAGATACATGATGTCTTGCTGAATAAAACAGTTACAAAAAGGGAAACTGTAACAGAGGAGCAAAATGGTGCCACATGTAGTGTTTCCTACAAAGAACAACAAAGGGTGAGTGAACTGGAGTGCACACAATACAAAAAACTTCTGCTATTTGCTCTGTGCTCATAGCACATGCATGCCAGAGATTGGATTTTTCTAAACCTTGTGTGAATGGGGTAAAGGAAAATGCCAAAAATTTAAAGAATGAAAGTTGGTTCAGGGAGATACCATGACTCTTTGAAGAATTCTTTCTCTACTTGGAAGCTGCTGACTCAGAACATTCTTACCTGATAGTTCAGACTGTCTGGGGAACATTTGAAAAGGAGACTTCTGCCAATACAAAGTGTCCCTTGCAACTCTAAGTCTCTATACTTATAAAACAATTTCTTTGAAGGAAAAAATAGTTTTACCTTCTCATTGAACTATGTCTTCCTTTGAATTGTTTTACTTAAAACAGCCCCTTTAACACAAAAGTAAATCTTAGGTTGCTAGAAATTAACATTTTAATTCTGGTTGATGGTTTAATAGTATAAGCATACAGGATTACAATCACATGTATCACTTGGTGTGGGGGAAAGAGTTAGCTAATTAAGGAAATGTCAATAGTGAAAGGCATCTATGGAGAACAAACATTTAGGTTTGAAGATTGTAAAAGTCATTACTTTTAGAATATCTGCAAAATAATGACACTACTACTAAATAACCTGTCTTACTGAATTTAGGTGTTTTTTGTCACATATGCTGAGGTGCATATGTGGAGGTTACATTACAATGTTCAGGAGTCCATTTTCTTCTTTTACCGTTAGTCCAAACATTGTACTAAGGTTGTCATGCTTGGCAGCAAGCACCTTTACCCATGGAAACATTCTGGGCTCCTTTTCTCCTTATTAAATGCAGATATTATTATAAGCAGCTATGAAATTTACAGTGGGCTAGGAGTTCGTGTGAACTGTTGGATGATAGGTTCTCACAGGTGAGGTGGTAGGATTGTGCAGCAGGGGTCTCAGTGGGAAGAGGGTTTCACTGAAAAAGCAGAAGCTCGGGGTGGCATGCAAAGGCAGCATGGAGGGGCATTGCTATCTACATAATAGCAGCAGGAATGGCATTCAGTGTCTTTCTAAAATCAATTTGCCAGCAGGATAGATGAGCACAGGCTTGCAATTTTTAGGTTCTAATATTTTCCCCTAAGAAAAATGAAGGCTATAAAAACTTTTTAAAATGTAATTTTACTTTTAGTGTTATATCTGTCAAGAGAGGCTATATTGTTTAATGAACAGGCTAAGTTGCTCTAACTGAGATACCCAATGCAAGGCTTTAATAGGATTGGGGTTTGTTTCTCTATGACACATTGGCTGTAGGGAAATGGATCCAAGATGAAAGCTTTACCACAGAGGAAAGTGAGAAGGCAAGCCAAGGTCACAGATCTCTGGAGGACTTGAGCTATTCTGGCCTTGAAAAGAATCTACTCACATGGCACCTAAGTTATGGGACAAAGCAGAAAATATATATAGTCCCTATCTTCTGAAAAAAAATTAAGAAATTGGCATAAGTGTGAAGAAAGAGAAATTCATGGAAAGCCAGTACTTCTGTCAATTTGACATCTGGGACTGCTAATCTTGGTTGTAGCTTGATTGCATCTAACCAGAAACTAACGCGATAGGCATTCCTGTGAAATATTTTCACAGATTATTTGAAGAAGGAAGATTTTCCCTAGATCTGGGCCATATCTTCTGTGGCAGTCCAAGTTAAAGGATGTGGAAGAAAGGGACAGGGCTTTGCCTGCTCAGCCTCATAATCACTGGGAGTTCTATCCTGGGGCTGGGCCTTTATGTGACTCCCAATTCTTCAAGACTCCAACAGTACTTCTCCAGGAATCCACTGAGTCTCCTGTACCAGACTGGAGCTGTTGAGATGTCCAGCCTCATAAAATAAACAAATACAAGATTCTTGGCCTTTCTGTGGGGAGACAGCCATGTTTGTACTGGGATAGCAAATTTATTAGCCAGTCTAATAAACCCTCTTTTAATATTACACACACACACACACACACACACATATGAGTGTGTGTGGGTATATGTATATGTGTGTACATATATACATAGTGCACATTTTATATATATACAGTGTGTCATTTCTGTTCCTTTAAATAATTCTGACTAATATACCATCTAACTGGCTGTTTTAAATTTACACAGAAAAAAATCCTGTATTTATTTATATAGTGCAGCAAGATGATTTTATATAAGTACACAATGTACAATAACTAAATTAAGCCATGCTACATAGCAACTGATATTCATGGAATGAATGACTACCATTTATATGACATTTATTTAAAATACAGAAAAATACTATTGGTTCTATTTCAAGTTAAATTATGTTTTTTTTTTAATAGTGTATGCACTTCTTTTAAGTGTGAGGAGGAGGTGGGTAGTGTATTGAGTTTGTACGTAAGTGAGCACAATCTACGAAGGTCATAGGAAAACCTCAGTGTCCTTAGGTGTGGGCAGCCTTCTTTACTTTGAGTCAGGTTAACTTTGTTCTCTGTTGTTTACACAAGATTAGTTGGCCTTGCACTCCAAGGGATTCTTCAGTCCCCACCACCCCATTGCAGAACAGGAGCACATACTGGCTATGTGCTCCAATGTCTAGATGCATGTGGGTTCTAGAGATCTGTACAGAGGTCTACATTTGTGTGGCAAGCTCTTTCCTACTAATTCCTCACTCCAGTTCTGGTTTGTACTTTTAGTGTTTTATTGTTTTTTACTAAGAATCATTTATAATATTTATATGTTTTTGCTACTCATGAAGGAAATATATTGTCAGTTGGGAGGAGAGAAAAAGGTTTGTATTTTAAGAAATGTCTCAAGTTAAGGAGGCAGTAAAATAAGCAAACAGAAGTTTGCCAGGTATTTGGAAATAACTCTATACACAGAGCCATTCAAATGTATAATGAGGGAGAAGTCCAGCAATCCTCGGTCACCTGCTATTGGCCATAGAGGGCCTCCTGCACTTTCCTTCTTTCTTTTGCAAGCTAACTGTCTTGCTTTTGCTCTTGCTAGGGGTACATGACATGTGTTTGCTTTCCTGGCAGTTTAACTAGATTGTCAACCTCTGACACTGCACAACATCACTGTTGATATTCCTGAGTATCTAGTAAAGACAGAGTCGCTTAATTAATTCAGAGCAAGGGTAATAATAATTAAATACCACAATCCATTTTAAGAAGGGGAGCAGTAAGTGAATTTTTTCCCCTTTATCAGACCACGTTTAAATTAGCTATGTTCATTTTCTCATTTGTCAGCTAGCCTGAATTGAGAATTCTGTTCACTAAATTTTAGTCATTACATAAACATTATGCACCACCCTGCCATAGACTTTCAAATATGCTTATTTATATGCAGCCTTTGGGCTTCTCAAAACTATTATAGATGTAAGATGACCTAGAGGTGCCCAGATTTTCTCTGAGGAGTGGAGATATCTGCCTCGTCTAAGTAATATTAGGGCAACAATTTATTTAAGTTTTGATGTGGAAGAGCTAACATAATTCCACATAAGCTATTATTATCAAAATCAAAATAAAGACAATTCTAGAAAATAATAAATACCTAATATAAGATAAATCAAAGCTTCCTCTAAAATGCCCTTTATAACTTCAATTAGCTTATTTTTCTAGTGCTCATTTTTTTTTAATCACTCATGGCTGTCACTGATGTGTCTTAACAACACAATACACTTCTCACATCTCATTTTGTCTAACGGTATGTTCAATCCATCCCTTTGAGGTAATTAACATAATCACTAACATTATAAGATCATTTTCCTTACTCCAAATAAATGACCATCCAACTGGTGTCTATTCTCTTCATCCACAAATGCTTAAATAGTTCATTATCATCCAAGTGACTACAGGGAAATGCTGTGCATGAGAAGAAAGGAATAAAGACTCCGGCCCCCCACCAGGAAGATGAAATTCAAGAATCAATTCCCTCTAAAGTATGTGCACGTCAAGAAGCTTGTGGAATGCGCTGGAAATACAATCAAATGCAATAGGAAATCTGAAGGTCATGAAAGTCTTCCTTAAAATTTGATTTTTATTTCAGTGGGTTTTAAAAATATGAGTATGGCTTATATTTTGCATATAAGTTGAATTAAATAGTATTTTATAGTATATCTTGTGAAAATAGTATATATGCTATAAAACCATGTTATCAAAGAGTTTGAAATACAATATACACATAAATATTAGAGGCATTTTCAATTTTAGTGAGTCTAAATTTTAATTAAGTCTGATTATAGTTATAATCAGAGATGGGTTTGGTTTTTTTTTTTCATTTTATTTTTTTTATATTTTTTTTCCTTTGGGGGGAGGTTGCAAGGTCAAAGGGTAAATATGGAGGGACAGGAAGATGAACGGGACTGGGATGCATGATATAAAAAGGTTTTCTTTTCTTTTTTTTTTCAAGACAGGGTTTCTCTGTGTAGTCCTGGCTGTCCTGGAACTCACTCTGTAGACCAGGCTGGTCTCGAACTCAGAAATCTGCCTGCCTCTGCCTCCCAAGTGCTGGGATTAAAGGCATGTGCCACCAACGCCCAGCGGCATTGTTTTTCTAGTCTGACTTACGCTGATTACTTACAAGGTAAGCCTCGAATACCATATATAAAATCATAACTGTCCAGATCACAAATGGTAATTTTTTTTTTTTTTTTTTTTTTTTTTTTTTTTTTTTTTTTTTTTTTTGGTTTTTTTCGAGACAGGGTTTCTCTGTATAGCCCTGGCTGTCCTGGAACTCACTCTGGAGACCAGGCTGGCCTCGAACTCAGAAATCCGCCTGCCTCTGCCTCCCAAGTGCTGGGATTAAAGGCGTGCGCCACCACCGCCCGGCTACAAATGGTAATTTATATTTAGCAATTGATTCATATTACCCACAGATGATAGTCATCCAGGAAAACAGAACACTAAGTCATTAGTTTAAATTAGAAAACATTACTATTTCATGGGCTGTGCATGAGCCAATGTGATTGATACAGATACTTCACATAAACAAACATCATGGACAGAAATATTATACAAACACATGACAATGAATACTTCCTATTGTCCTTTCACTCTCCAAAGCACAGAAATGACCATACTCAGCACTAAGAGAAAATGTGCTAACTCAAGGGGCCATTTAATAAAAGTCAGTGGTATTGGCTGGCTGAATGTCAAACCATTGGTCCACTTAGCAGTGGAGCAGTCTGATGGATACAGATTGCATTTTTATGTCTGAAATCAAAGTCATTTACACATTTGTATCTTATACTTGGTAGGAATCAGAGAAATTTCCAGTATTTGAAACACAGCAATCTAAAGTTTAAAGATGTTAAAGCTTGTTCCAGTGTCATATTTGTCTTGCCATGTTACAGACAAACCCAGTAAAGGTTTTAGGAGACAAGCTTGGATTTGCAGGTACATTTCTACTCCAAGTATTAGTGAGAAACAGGATTCAATTTTGTTATTGGATATTTTCTTTATTTACATTTCAAATATTATTCCCCTTCCCAGTTTCCCCTCTGCAAATCCCCTATCCTATCCCCCCTCCTCCTGCTTCTATGAGGGTGCTCCCCAACCCACCCATCCACTCCAGCCTCACCACCCTAGCATTCCGCTACACTGGGCCGTCGAGCCTTTACAGGGCCAAAATCAATTTTCCATATTTATTTTTGTATATTTTCTTGCCTTGTTTCCTTTTGCTTTCTACTGTATTATCAGTCATTGCTGTAATAATGAGGATAAAGTTGCTTCCCAAAGGAAGCCTGACTTCAAGCTGACTACAAGAAAGACAGCCAGGTTATGAGCACGTATGTAACAGATGGAGGTGGGTTGGAGTGGCAGAGGGGCGCCATCTTGGGCTTTCTCATGCTGACTTTGAGTTTGTTTCAACTGCACTGGGAAGACATTTGCTGAACTTTAGACAAAATGAAGAAAACTCATATTTTTAAAAGGCCATCACTAGGTGGTGCAGTATCCCCTTTGTGGGTTCTTGTTCTTATAGGTAGAAGAATTTAAAAGCAAACTATAGAAGAAAACCCTGGAACGACTTTATTGGACTTAGAAAAGGAAAGATGATGGAGAGAAAAGGTGACATTTTCTGTGTGATAAGCATCAGATTCAGCAATTAGCAGATGCATGGTTTGAGAGTCTTCAACAAGACAGAAAAAGTAACTGGAGAGTCATGGGTGATGTGTGTATGATTTTAGCTAGTGTCTGGGAAAGGGAGTTAGAATGAGGAGAAAGAGAAAACATAATGTATTTTTAGTTAGAACACAGATGGGTGCCTGGAGTAGCAGTGAGGGTTTGCAAGAACCTGAGTTAAGGGGAGAGCTACTGTGGTATAGAAGCATATATCTCACCAGTGGAACAGATGTTCTTCCCATCATCTTATTGAATGGACAGCAGTTTAGGTTTTCACTTTCGGACTCGAGACTCATATGCAAAAGTTATGAAATAGGATTCTATTCTTGTGTATTCAAGAAAAGTATCTGTTGTCTTCATTGAAAGAGTGTTATCAGCCACTGAACAGGTTGCAAAGGAGATAACTGAGCATCAGTGATACAAGCAGCACTGTTTGTATCAGATTACAATAATACATAATACAAATATATCTCTTTACTGTGTATATAAGAAAGGATGTTCCTGTCCCTCTACCAGAGGAAGTAAGCATAGATACCCATGTGTCATAAATGTGCCAAGGAGGTACAACTCTACAACTTTCACTCCATTTCTTTTTGTTAAGTATCACCTATGAAGACTACCCTGGCACGTTTTGACAAGTGTCCTTCCACTTGAAAGATTTTAATGTGAGATTCCTGATGAGTATACCCTATAGTAATGGATAACCCAGTCCCTTTCTCTTTTCCAAGACAGTTAATTTCTTTTTTTTTTTTCGTGTGAATTTATAATCTCTATTTTTTTCAAAAACCATATCTATAAAACATCCAAATAAATACACAAGTTTCTTGGGAATATGCTTGTTACTGTATCTCTGTGAGCATACATGTCTAAGGACACATATATGGCCAGATCTTTGTACCCTGCTTTGATCACACAGCAGCAAGTTTTGATTTTTTTTATTTACATGTAAATTTCTCCATTCCCAGTTTCCCCTCCAAAAAACAAAGAAGCAAACAAAAACAACCAAAACAAACCCCTGTTGCCTCCCACTTCCCCATGCCTGCCACCCCACCCTCTCCCACTTTCTGGCCCTGGACTTCCCCTACACTGGGGCACAGAACTTTCACAGGGCCGAGGTACTCTCCTCCTATTGATGATTGAATTTGCAATCCTCAACTATATACATGCTGCCTGAACAATCAGACCCCTCCATGTGAAGTCTTTGGTTGGTGGTTGAGACCCTGGGAGCTCTAAGGGTACTACTTAGCTCATATTGTTGTTCATCCTAAGAGGCTACAAACCCCTCAGCTCCATTGGTCCTTTCTCCAACTCCTTCACTGGGGACCCTGTACTCAGTTC
>NW_022196913.1:30895510-30904502 GCF_008632895.1 Mastomys coucha
TGTTTTCCTGCAATTCCTTAAGGGATTTTTGAGTTTGCTCTTTAAGTGCTTCTGCTTGTTTACTTGTATTGTCCTGTATTTCTTTAAGGGAGTTATTCGTGTCCTTCTTAAGTTCCCCTATCAGCATTGTGAGATATGATTTTAGATCCAATTCTTACTTTTCTGTTGTTTTGGGATATCCAGGACTTGCTGCAGTGGGAGTACTAGGTTCTTAGGAAGCCAAGTAGTCTTGGTTTCTGTTGGTAGGATTCTTGCGTTTGCCTTTCACCATCTCTTGATTTTTGGTGTTAGATGTTCTTAGTGACTCTGACCAGAGCTTGTCCTGTCCCTGATGCCCTGCAAGACCCCTGAGATTCGTGGGGCCTGTGCCTCCCAGCTGGCTGCTCTGGTCTTAAAAACTCACAGGAGAGAAGATGGTGGCTCTCACCGGAGACTCCGGGTCATGGTGGTCCCTGGAGCCAGGCCCTCCACTTGCAGGGAAGGGGGCAGCTAAGGTCGCTGTTCCACCTCTGTTGCTTGGAAGCTGAGAGTATCCTGACCCTGCTGTCCTGAGTCTCCCCTGCGACTCCTGGGGCCTGTGCCTCCCAACTGGCTGCTCCCGGCTTAGGAACTCACTGGAGAGAGTGACAGTTAATTTCTTGACACTTTAGGATTGATAGTGCCATGATTCCATTAGTAAAAGTCTAAGCAATATTATTCAAGGTGGTCTAAAGGGAAATTTAATTATAAAGTAGAATTCGATTTAATATTACCTTTAAATGGTACAAAAAAAAAAAACCCTATTTCACTTGCCAGAAATTACTGGTATGTACCAAAATGGTGGGCAGTCTTTTTCTTCCTTTAGGAATTATTTCTAGCTGACAGAGAAGGGACTTCTCAGTTATGCTTGTTAGGTTTTGTTAAATTATCATCTTTCTTCCTCTTGAGATTCATAGATAATTTATTTTCTCTGTTCATCCAGGTTGCATCCATGAATGAACCTTCCTACACTGTCAGCTCACTCATTACAGATTTCAGGTCTTCTCTCCATTCATTTGAAAACATGAACTTACCATCTTGTTAGGCATGAAATTCAAACACTTAAAACAAAAGAGAAAAGCATGTTCAGGCAACTGTTTCCAAATTGACTATCTCTCAAGTTCACCATGGGTAACACACAGAGAATCTGGACACAGACAAAGATAAAACCAACTTCATTAACTTCTGATAGCTTTTATTTGGTAGAATACCCACTCCTGCCATCACAGCAAAGCAGAGCCTTTCCAATTGTTCAAAAGGCTAAACTAGAGTTTCCATGGTAACTCCCAGTGCCATAAGAGCTAGATTAAGGTGAATAATAGATAGGCTGCTCTAGGAATTCACCAAAAGGCAGATGAAAATTTTAACTCATTCACATCTGATTTCAGTTTGAAGTCATCTATCCTTCTCTCCAAAGAACTGAGTCTGAATTTGAGGTTAACTAAATAATTTCCCAGATACCCTAACAGAAGTTGAAAACTAAACAATAAACCACTGCTCTGACCCTACCTTCTGATAGAATTGATCACTTAGGGGCTAGCAAGATGCATGGCTCAGCCACTAAAAACAATTGCTGCCATGCATAACCTGAGGTCTAACCCCAGAACACAAAGAGTCAAAAAGAACTGATTCAATAAGATGCACTCTCATTTCAAAATATGTGCCATGGCATCTGCACCTTCCCCACACATGCTCCTACATAAAATGTTCATCTCACTCATGCTAGAGATATCTTTTCCTTCTTAAGATTCTGTATTGAAGCATACCATCCTCTTGATTTCAAGCTTTGGAAGCCCCTCCTGCCAGGAACCAAGCGAAGCTAAGTATTTATGCCCTAAATTCTCTGCTTACTCTCTTACTGGCCTGTCAATGGTCACATTTTTTTTTTCACTCAAAGCTCTAATTGACCTCTGGCCTCTTCTGCATCTTTTAGTTTCTCTGGTTTACCCATTCTTGCTCAACTTTGAAATTTTCTGTTATGGTTTAGATGTAGTGTCCTCTGCAGATTACAATGTTTCATCCCTTGTCCTTTGATGATAGTCCTTTGATGTTTACAGAGGTTGTAAAGCCTTTAGAAATTGGACCTAACTAGAAGAAGTGAGGATTCTGGGGGATAAGCCTAGCTGATTAGCTCTGTCTCTTTTTTTTAATCTGGAGATATGACCAGGCAGCTTCACTTCACTGCTACCACAGCACTGCCTTGTTCTCCTCACATCCCTTCCAGACTATCACCTAAAATGTAGGTCCAAAGAAATCTTTCCTCCCTAAAACTGGTTTTCTCAGGTATTTGATCACAGAAAAACAAAGTAAGTTTTACAGTTCCTATTTTAACTACACATTCTTTGAGAGTGCTATAGTATGTGTCCCTTTCAAGATTCTCCTCTGTGTACAAAATTAGATTTTAAAATCTTATTTAATGACTAACTTTCTATGACATAAGCAATTATCGAGGATAAGGGCACAAAGAAGAAATCTAAATTATTTTTAGGAATAATGTTTATTGTAAAGGAGCAGTTTCATATGGTTGCCAAACAGTCAGTGAGTGAAAACCTTCACTTAGCATTGCCAATCAACAATGTTAAACTTTTAGAATAAAGACAAGAAGGTGAAAACTAACATGTGGCATATATCCTCTGTGCATCAAAAATTTTCATGTACTATATACTCTCTAAAAATTATAACAGCCATATGAATTAAAGTTAGTAAAAATCACTGTAAATATTCAAAATCTAACCTCATCCATGTTGCTGCTAGTCAAGGAATTGATACAGTGTTTTACACATACACACACACACATATATATGTATGTTATATATGTGTGTATATGTATATTGCAGTAAATCATATGTATATAGCACATGATTCACTGTGATATGTATGTAAATATATATATTTCTATTCAAAATATTTGACAAACAAGTCAGAATAAAGGTAACTATATAACAATACCTCAAGGACTATACCAATTGATTGCTACCTTCTCTCCAGGGCAATTTTAGCAACCTCAATCACTAATTTAAAGTTGATTGTTAGTGCTTCTCGGCTCCATCCTCAGGTGCCTGAGGTTCTCAGTTGTCATCAAGTTGGTAGCCCACAATCCCAAAAAAGTAATCATTCCTCAGGTTACATCATGGAATCTTCTCTCCCAGTACACACTGATATTCTTCCTTTTATGGGAGAAAAAAAAACACACAGAAAATCCACATTATCTTAACCAGGCACAGGCATGATCACAGAGTCACAGCTGCCCTCTCAGACAACATGTAGAAATTCCATGTAGAAATGAGATACCGATGCCTTTCTGCTTTTGGTTATATGTTCTTTGTTAACAAATGGTTTGCCAAGCAGAAGGTGTCTCTGAACTCCCTGGACACATCAACAAAGATGGCCACTGACCCTTGTCCATCCTTCTGCTGAAAGTTATGGGAAGGGGAGTCTCCTGCAGCTCAGCTTCCCATAGCTTTTCTCACCCTGCTTTTCCCTTTCCATCCTGAAGTTCCCTCTGGATCTACTAATTTAAGTCAGTACAAGGAAGTTCCACCTACAACAGGGGAAATCTCTTCATCCTTTACCTTAGCTCCATGGGATTCATGCATCTGCTTGTCCTCTTTCTATTATTCTTACGGATCTATTTCTAGGAGTGAGTGGATAGACATGAGATCCACTTACCACCTACTTTCCCTTAACTTTAAATGAGCAATCCATTGCAGATGCCTGAGCCAGCATTACTTTAGCATGCACAGAGATTATGCCTTGAGATGGTCTTCTCTTCTCTAATTTCCTTTTATGGATTTATTTTTTTTTTCTTTTGGAATTCACACTTAGTCTCTCTAAAGCTGTGTGTTTCTTTTCTGGATGGCATCTCCTATTATCTCATATTCCTTTGTTATCTCATATGTCTTCTTTCTTTTTCCTATTTTCGCACACCTTTTCTTTTTTGTTTGTTTTCTGTTATTTATTGTCATCTTCACATTTGTTTTTCCCTGGCAGAATGGTCAGAAAAGTGATAGTATGGAAGAGCATTTCTAGGCTTGGTATCCTATAGGTAAAAATTAACCTGTTTTATGAATGAATAAGTTTACTAGAAAAGGACATGCCATGTTTGAACTCACAGAACAAAATGCATGGTTGATAACACTATAAATATGATAATGTTTAAGTTTATCTATACAAAAATATTATAGAATAATACAACTGAGCAGAGGGAGTTGAGAACTTACATATTCACTATTCAATTTTCTCAAGAATCAGCCAAATCCATAGGACACTAAACTAGTATTCTACACAGGCCACCACATGGGTGTTGCATCCAAAACCAGGAATATAATTTTATTGCATGGCCTCTCTATATTTTCCCCAGTTTTCATATTAGTACCACCTAATCAGTACCTAAAATTTTTCCATTTGATCTCACAAGCAGCTTTTGCCTTTCTCCAAATTCAGTTCCAAGCTGCTTGCCATAGCTAATAGAATGCATCACTTGAGAAGCCTATTTCCCATTCCTGCAAAAGCAGTAGAAACACTCCTGCTGACAGAGGAACTGGTGAAGAATTTGGCACCTATATAACAACAGAATGTTACTCCTCCATGAAAAACAATGAAGTCCTATCACTTGCAGGAAATTACAGGACAGTGTTAAGTGAAGTCAGCCAGGCACCAAAAGACAAATATCATGTTTTCTCATTATATGTAGAAACTACAATCATTTAATGCATAATGTTCTCGACAGTAAGCTAACAGCCTGCAAAGTTTGGCAAAGAGTAGAAAATGTAGATGGCAAGAATAGTTCAATAGTTCAGTTTTGTAAGGGAAATAATTATCAATTTTCTACAAATAGTAGAATACCTATTATTGATAATTAATTATTTCAAAATAACTACTAAATTGGACCTTGAGTATTTACAACAGAGATAAATGGTCAGTGTTTGAGATCTGATCATTACACTTTATACTTTTATTTTACTGTCATGGTGAACTCCATAAGTATATCAATTATTATGAATCAAATAAACATTAAATAAAATGTAAGTAAATATGTTTGTTAAGTAATAACTATGCTTCTTATCATGTACAATATTACTAGTTACCTTTATTCTTTGCTCAATTATAAAAAGGTGTTACAGTGCTTTTTCTTTAAATTAATAATCAGATATAATTGTAGTTTTCATAAAAATATGAACTGTCCTATATAATTCAAAACAGAGTTGTTAACATGTAAATTTCATTTTGCAAAATTCAGTGTAGAAAACCAACTTTCTTATCTGAAGAAATTGCCTTACCTCAACCAATTTTCTTGGGTATCATAAATACCTCAAGGTAATCACATTTAATTTAACCACATTTAATTTAATGCTATAAAGTAGAGGATTGATTTTTTCAAAGGTATTTTATTACACATTTTGCTATATGTATGGGGACAAAGAGAGAATAGTATAGGTATAGCAATAAATTATACTATGAAAATTTGTGGCACCAAGTAAAAATTCCTGAGACTCTAGAGGAAAAATAAATGTTCCTCCAGGGAAAGAATTTCTACTCAAATGGTATATATTTAAGTTATCTTTAGCATAACACTTGGATCAAACATGAGTTAACATTTATAGGAAACAAAACTTTAACAGCTTAAAAACACTATGTGTATACATGATGCACATGAGAGGGCGTGTGTGTGTGTGTGTGTGTGTGTGTGTGTGTGTAGTCTCCATCTAATTTCACATTGCTTACATTTGCTGTGACATTTACCTGGACTTTCTAATGGCATTTATACCTAACAATTTATTCTTCACATGTCACCTACAATGTTATTCTGGAAGAAAAATGCTCTTAGTAAATATTGGCCAAGGATAAGGGATAATGATATGTCAAGGAAGCTAATATTGGCTTTGACTTTAGCAAATCTTCTTCTATTCTATATGTAAAAACTTCAGTCACCAATAGCATTTACATGTGAGCTGTAACATGTGAGCTCATGAACATTCCTAGAAATAATTTCAGTACTGTGAGAGAAATCTGAATAATATTTTTAGTTGTTATTAAACATGACATTGTAAAATAGCAGAAGTGTATTTTACTTCTTCCAGAGATTCCAGCCTAATGGCCTCGAAAGTTGTAGGACCAGAATAAGGAGGGAAGTAAGTTAAGGACATCTTTAACAGTAACGATGTGAAAAATGTCATAAGGAATAACACTATTCACCGTTTACCAACAATCAAAAATAAAATGAAACAAAACCAAAACAAACAAACAAACAAAAAACAAATCCTATAATACAAGTGAGTTTGTATATACATATATTTTCGTGTGGGCTGACAATTCCCCCAACAAAAAACAAAGGCCATCTAACAAAATACCCAACACCAGTGATGGGGAGCCCTTTTTGAGGTGGTTATAGATGTTCACGAGACTTCTAATAACACATAGGTTATTGCTGTTGCCCCTGGTTTCCTCTCACAGGTAGAATGTAAGACCTTACCTCTAAAGGCACTTCATCCACAGGGCCCAGAGAACTCCTGCCATGAATGCCTACTCCCTGAGGATGAGTTTTCATGGTATCAGAAGGTGCTGTGCAAGCTTCCAAAGGAGACAATCAACTGCAAGTCCCACTCAGCTATGGCATGTGTAAACCAAAAGCACTACCAGCATGCCCAAATACTCCTTAGGCTGTATTGACATGCATATCTTAGCACTAACCAAAATCTCTCCATCATAGTTAGAGTTTTATTTATTGCTGTGAATAGACACCATGACCATAGCAACACTTTAAAAGGAAAACATTTAATTATGACTGGCTTATATTTCAAAGGTTTACTCCATTATAATCATAGCAGCACACAGGAAGACTTGGTGCAGGAGAGGTAGCCGAGAGTAGTACATCTGGATCCACAGGCAAGTGGAGGAGACTGTGAAGTACATTAGGCTTGGCCTGAGCTTCTGAAGCTCAAATCCCACACCAAGTAACTTACCTCCTTAAGCAAAGTCCCAGCTCCTCCAACAAGGCTATAGCTCCCCATAATACCTGTCCCTAGGAGCCTATGGGAACATTTTTATTCAAGTTCCACGTTCCTCTCCCTGGCTTCCATAGACTTATAGATATATCATAATACAGAAAGCATTCAGTCCAACTTCAAAAGCCCCACTATCTATGATAGTTTCAGCATGTTTAAAAGTCTAAAGTTTCAAGTCTCTTCTGAAACTCTTGCATTCTCTCTTAAGTGTAATTCCCTATTAAAAAAAAAAAAAAAAGCAGATCACATACTTCCAACATATAATGGCACAAGATATATTGCCATTCCAAAGTGGAGGAAAGGGAGCTTTGTGAGGAAATGGTAGACCAAGGCAAGACCCAAAACCAGCTGAGCAAACTACAAACTCTGCACTTCCAGTATTACATCAAAATACTCTTCATATCTACAATTCTTTTCAGTCATTGATCCTGGAAAAGAACCTACACCTGCCCCTTGACTAAACCAGCACAATCACTAAATACACTCTGTTTCTTCTTATAGCCATAGATAAGTATAGTTCTTATTCTTCGTCAAAGAAATGTTTCTTTACAACAGATGGAGACCATTAAAGAAAAGTTCAACTGGTTAAAGGCAGAACTGCGAAACCCAGCCCTAATGGATACATATCCAAAATATATCAGTACCTAAGGCTCAGGGAATACTGTGGATGGGAAGGAGGAAAGATTGTAAGAGCCAGAGGGGCAGGAAATTTTCTATGAGATTACTTCTTCTGGTAATTTCAGTAGCTAGCTACACCCATAAAGTCTTGTTAACATGACTACCTAAACATGAACCTAAAACAAGGACCACAATAGGCATGGCAAATGGACAGGGGAAGGAGAAAGACCAGGAGGTCTCAACTCTACACAAAGAACAACAGACAAATAAGGAATAATTAGAGAGGGAAAAATAATCTCTCTGGGAAGAACACAACTGGTTTTTCAAATGGCCACCCATAAAAGCATTCATATAATTAATATTATACTGCCTGGGATGGTTATATTTAGGAATATATGTATTTGGAAAAACAAATGGTTTGGAAAAAGAATCGAGTGGTATATGGGAGGGATTTGAAAGGGTAAACTGAAGGGAGAAATTATGTGATTATATTATAATCTTAAAAATAAAATAAAAAGGGGGGTGGGGCGGCGATGGGCAGGAAAAAAAAAAAAAAGACAACAAACTCCACAGAAACCTGCTGCATCTCCCGCAAAGGCATCTCAGGCAGAAGGGATTAACCCCACTGGGGCGTGGTTGTTCGTGATCTTGCGCCTGTCATTTGGGTCTTGCTCTGCAGACTCTTAGGACCACCAGGCTCCGGCGCAACTATGAACTTGGAGCGGGTGTCCAATGAGGAGAAGTTACACCTGTGCCTGTACACTATCTTGGTGGATTTGCGTTCCTGCCTTTTCTTTGGTTCGCTAAAATTTTCTGGTTCTTCTGAGAGGCGTTCCTCGCCCCGGCCTACACAGAGCAGAGCCAAACCAAAGGCTATGTTTGACGCTCAGCTATGGGCTTCCTTGTCTGGGTGATTGCTCTCACCACCTGGATCACCATCTTCCAGATCTACCGGCTCCGCTGGGGTGCTCTTGGGAGCTCTCCTTCGCCATCCCCTGGGCATTCCCTGACAACTTCATAAGCTGGTTATCTGTTCTTTCTCCCAGGATGGGTTTCTCTGCTCTAAACTTTCCCTCAGACCCTGAAGACATCTGTTCCCCATTTCCCATCTGCCCTAATAAAGAACCCTAACTTTAAAAAAATAAAAAATTAAAAAAAACTAAAATAAAAAATAAAAATATGCTGGAAAACCAATACTTAATAAGTAATTTTTTTTTTTAAAGAAAGTTAAAGACAGCCAGGCAGTGGTGGCACACGCCTCTAGTCCCAGCACTTGTGTGGCAGAGGCAGGCAAATTTCTGAGTTCGAGGTCAGCCTGATCTACAGAGAAACCTTGTCTCAAAAAACCAAAA
>NW_022196913.1:30904645-30932123 GCF_008632895.1 Mastomys coucha
AAAAAAAAAAAAAAAAAAAAAAAAAAAAAAAAAAAAAAAAAAAAAAAAAGGAAGAAAAGAAAAAGAAAGTTAAAGACCAAGTTCCTAGGTTGTAAAGTTCTGGAAGCTCTACACAGATGTCACAAAAAAATGAAAAAGAATATATTGAGTATATCTTGTTGCTAGGTTATATGTTTGTTTTTTTTTAAAAAATGAACAGATAGAAATGTTTCCTCCTTGTAGACCTCACAGCTTAGAGGAGAGTACAGATAAGCAAATGGACAATTACAGCATCATGTGTTACCGTTTCCTAAGTGTGGGAGCAGAGTGAGGCCTCGGAAACTGTAAGCCAGCTCCAAATAAATGTTTTAATTATAATAGTTGTCTTGGACCTAGTGTTTCTTCACAACAATAAAACCCTAAGACAGCATATACTTCAGTTCTGCCCAAGATATTTTTGATTTCCAGGTCTCAATTTTCACATCATATAAGCTATCCATCCTTAGTCATTCAATAGCTACCCCATTATCCATCATCCTAGTTACATGTCCTGGGGATGATCATCAAGTAACTGTGTAGTTCCCCAACACTATACAACAATGTTCACTGGATCACATTAGTTCATCTCATCATGCAGATATTGCATCATCTCACATTATCATAGAAGTTGTGTGTGTACAGGATCATAGAACATCTTAGAGACAGGGATTGTTTTTTAAGTAATCAGACGAAAGAAAAGTTATGGTCTTATTTGAGAAATAGTCAGAAATTTTTGTGTTGTATTTCTATTACAGAATTCTACGCTATTGTCCTAGAGCATTTATCTACCATGAACCAACTGTTTGGTTTTGTGTTTGTTTGTTTGTTTTTCTAGTAAGTCCAATAATAGGGGATCCAAAATCTTCTTCTGGCCTCTGGGCACACCAGGAATGCATCTGCACAGATGTTTATGCAAACAAAATATATATAATCATAAAATAATAAGAGGAAAGCTTCACAATTACTTCATTTCAGAAATGGTAGATGTGGGTTGACAGAAGCCTTCTAACAAAGGCTAAGGCAAGTCCATGAAATTTTGGAGATGGCCTACCATTTTTGCATGGTTGCAATGGGTGAGCTCTGAGATGCAAGGGAACCAGAGACTCAATCTCAGGATTGCTTACTGCTGTTGATAAGCCTTTTTCTGTCTAATGATTCCTGGGTATCAGCCCATCCTACTGGGCAAATTTTCTGCAGATCAACATGATGTTATACTCTTATGTAATAATGCTGTATAGATGAATAGATGATTTCACAATTTCTGTTCTATGCATATCTCTTTGACTACTAATGATTCTTTAGTAAATGAATCAGTCTTTTGTCCACAAAATAAAAGAGAGAGGCACAAGAGAGGTGTGGATATAGGATCCAGTGAATGGCTCTTTGGAAAATTCTCTTCTCCCATCCTGCAAAGCAGAGAAGAGGTTTTTAAAAGAATATATGACCAACCCATTCTCATTATATTTTCCCCCATCTTGGATCTGCCTGTAGCTGTCCTTATTCTTAAATTTTTGAGTTCAGTCCAAACCCACTTTACATATATACACACATTTTTCTCCATACACATGCATACAATATTCAGTTATTTTTGTAACACACAGAAAGAAATTAATTATGTAAAGTTTAATTTGGAATAATGAGGTTGTTTCTAATGGAACCTGCTAGAATAGGGCTTACACTTTTGATTCATGCAATTAATTATTAATTGACATATTAAAAATATTTATTTTATCTATAGTTGATATGAAAGATATCATACATTTTAAGAAATAATGATTTTAAGTAATGTTTAGTACCATATATAACAATAGGGGGAAATGAAAAGGATAAAGGAGAAAGAGAAAAATCTCTGTGATCACTGGAGTTAATCAAAACTTCAAGTCTTTAGTACTACCAAAGGTTGTTTTCTACATTTAAGTATGAAAGCTATACTAAATTATTTTCATGGTTAATAAAGATAAATATTTAGTCTTCCTCTTTCAGGGTCATTTATTGTTTATAATTAGGTTGCCTTAGAATTCCTCTGTCCCAATTGATATATCAACAATACAACTTCTGTATCTAAGGCTCTGAGAACACTATAAAAGAGGTAAGAATGTTAAGGTAAGAATGTTTTGCTTTCTCACTGTAAATGGGAAGCTACATTCACAAAATCTCAACAACATGACTGCCTAAACAAGACCTGAACAATTCCAATATATTACATTCCTATATAGATGGAGGAAATTCAACCTACAAGCAATTAACAAAATCCCTAGATAAAGAGCTACAAGCAACTAACAACTTCTGAGAAGGCAACTCAAGTCTTCAACAGATGAGTCCTCAAATTGGTTATCAAATACCAAATGCTCATTTCTAGAAACATATTTATGCAGGCAACACTGAACAGACTCATTATGTTTTATTTATATATTTGCTTATGTAATAATAATGGTTAAAGATAATGAGGCCATGAATTTGGGAGGGAATGAGAGGACTTGGAAGGAATGATTGGGAGGGAAAAGAGAGTGGTTTAAATGGCATTATAGTTTAATTGAAAATATTTAAAGGAAGTTTTGGCTTTTGCGTTCCAGTGTCTGAATTCTCCTAAAACACTACTGCTGTTTTCACTTAAATTCATTCAGTGATGTGTGTGTGTGTGTTTGTGGGGAGAGAAAGAAAGGGAGAGAGAGGGAGGGAGAGAGAGAGAAAGAGAGAGAGAGAGAGAGAGAGAAAGAGAGAGAGAGAGAGATTTATGTACAGTATAATGTGTGGTATTAGTGTTAATGTTGGTAAATTAGAAAATAAAATTAATATAAAAGAACCTATGTTTGCTATGAATTTTATGGCAGGTGATGTCAACATCCCTTGAGAATTTGCTGCTGACAGTCAATAAATTCTGGCATTGTGAAAAGGCAGAACCATAGTCTGCTTCTGGTGTGGTATGCTCACACACAGAAACTCTTCTTCGGTGGTGTAGCTGTCCAAGTGTTGTGTGTACTTTAGAAAGCAACTGAAATTTCATTAATTGATTCATAGCAGTATAGTTGGAAGGAATTGTTTCCTTGATCTCTTATTCGTGACCTGTCATCACTTTTGCTAATATCTCCCCAGAAAAAGCCACACAATACCAGATTATAATGAAAATAAGTTTTAGATTAAATTGTGTTATAAATATAAAATACATAAAGCCAACATGTATGTGCACTGAAGCAGGTAATAGTGTATTTACTTATTCCGTGAGCCTGGCAAATGTTTCTGCCTTAGCAGGCATCCTAACTGATATTTTATACAAACTTTCACTTCAGATGGTCCTAATGGTATTGTGAGAGGCAGGAAATGAAAAATTTTACAGATAGTATCAGGCTATGAAGGACTGTGGGACATGTGGCATAAACTAACACACTGGTCTAGGCTACCTGAACCTTAACGTTCTTTTCATAAGAGTATGTGAAATACTGGTAAATGTCTCAACCAAATCACATCTCTGGGAGCATTTTTTTTTTTTTGATTCATAAATGTGTACCAGTGTCTTGGCTGTCTGTACATTTGTGGACCACAAGGATACCTGGTCTCCTCAGAGGGCAGAATAAGGTATAAGATCCTCTGGAACTGGAGTTATAGGTGGTAGTAAGCCACCCTGTGGAGGCTGGGAACTGAAGTACAAGAAAAAGTGTTCTTTACCATGAAGTCATCTCCCCTTCTAGGACAACTTTCAACTTCCCGGAATCAATCAGAGCAGAGTTCTATCAATGATCACCCTAAATATCCACCACCAATTTCACTGAGCAAACCTGTTTGACACTCATTGTGCTAATTAGATCCCACTCACCTGTTATGATGTGGCTAGAGAAAGGGCTTTGAAACTACCCTTTCACATAGTGTCAGGCCTGGCCTTTGGAATGTGGACTCCTAATTACAGAATTGGATGGCCCTTAAGACTAAGCTTTGATTAACTAGGACATTTCATAGCATTGCACTTTATATGTCGGTGCGGAAAGGAAATTACTACATGCTCTGCAGATATTACCCTACTAGGTCTGAATATGGCAAATGCAATATTTCAGTAAGTTCTCTCCCCATGAACTTCTGAGTGTCTAACTTAATTAAGCTCAAACATTTAAGATTTGGAGTGCAGTCAACTTGTTGAATTAATTGGTCATCACTGAACTGTCCTGTGTTTACCTAGACGTCTCCTCATGCCTTTTCTGCCTCTTGTTCAATCCAACAACCAAGGCTGTAAAAATATGGAATTGAACTTCATGATTAAAATGGTATCTTGCTTTAACGAACCTAGTTTCTGTCAATGATCTCCAATTATCTTGTTTAATAAGAAAGCTTCCATAATAAATTGTGTGTTATTTATTTACTATTTTGTTTGAACAGTTTTGTATCATTTTACAGAAAAAAATGTAAAAGGTACACCAATTCTGTCACTAAGCAAAAGTCTACAAATAATCTCTCTTCACTACAAGTAAGCAGCAAGTGCATTAATTCTTGAGTAACATGAAAACACATGCCAGGAGCACAGGCAGGTTATTGCAGTCTAATTGTAGTTAACATTTTTTTCCTGGACAACTGATTTCTCAATAACATTTTCAACAATGAATTAAAATACACCCCTTGCTAGAAACCCAAGGTCTTTAGGTAATTGATGTGCTAATAGACCTGCAATTATTTGAGGCTGTGATTCCTCACAGAGAGAAAGTCCAGGAACGGAGAAAGTCTAAATAAAGTAACTATTTTGCAAAGAGAGCTGTGATAATTGCCAGGAGACAGCCTGTTTAATCATTTGAGAGAGATTTTCATCCTTCATTAATATGTAGTTCAGTTGGACATCAGAGAAACTAGCCCCCATGGGAATGTTCTCCACATCTCCCATTATTTCATTTTCCACACTCTTGTCCTGACCTACATTTTCTATCTGCACTCACAGAACAACTAGGCTTTTAAAATATGTGCTTTCTAAACCAGCGAGCGATGAATCAGTATCTCCAGAGCACCATGCAAGCTGACTGATGAACATTTGGACAAATGTATACACCAATAAACTATCACTTTAAAATGTTCCAGACTAAATATTTAAGACAAAATAAATATTCTGATGTGCTAACCTGTGAATTTTCCATTCTGTGGCATGCTAGTGCTTACTGTGTGAGGTTTCCAATCCTGGTTCTTCATTTTTAAGCATCTTGAAAACTAGCCCTCCCTGCAAGTGCTCCTGGCTAGCCTAAGGTGTATCCTGAGATCTCTGCTGACAGTTTGCTCACAGAAAGACTGTAGCAAACCTTAAGTACTCTAGAAATAAAGCAGGTTTTTCTTTCTTCTTCTCTGACTGGACATGACCCAGGTGGGCAAAAGGACAGCTTTAGATTGAAATCCACAAAATTTATTTTGATGAGGAGCTTTCAAACAAATTGCTACTGTATTTAGACATAGATTTTACCATTGGTTATTCCAAATAATTATAGTAACTATGGCTGCTTATAATTCAATCCCAATTATACCTTGAAACAAACCTCTGATGTGGTAAATTATAGTGGATTAGTAACAAGAAAATGCAGCTGTTGAAGTCCCAGTGAAATGGTTTTCAGTAGCATAATACATAACATGCCTGTGAATACTTTATGACAAGTTCTGAGTAGCATCACACCTATAACAGATTATCTGATCTTCATAATATGTGAGTACTGTGTTACTTTCTACTAATCCCAATGCATACATTCATTCTTATTTTACAGGTGAGTATATGAAGGAAGGGAAAGTTAACTCAGCCAAGGTACCACATGAATCACATAAAGTACTGCAGCATCAGATGCTAGAAAAAATCAAGAGCAGCAATCAACTGTTTAACAATAATGTATTCATAATGTATAGCACATGATACATTGAAACAAAAAGAAAAAGAATCATTTTAGCTAAATATTGTTATGTTACTAAAATTTTGTTCTAGGGAAGTCTTGAGTGTAAATATCTCTGACACTCTTTTTTTATTGATTTAAGTTTTATTGGATTATGATGACAAAAGATACATGATTTCAATTACCTGAATTTCTTAACATTTAAAGACATATTTTAAGTAAATAAAATTAAGTCATATTCTTGTTTGCCTTTTGTACCCCAATTCCTCACAGAGACCACCCCTTCAATGCCTACAATACCTTTTTTAGGTCATATTCTTTAAAATTTATCAAATATTATAACAATAAGCATGAGTATTATAAAAGTTGTTTGATATAAAACAACAATCCATTTAACAGTCTTATGTAGATGCTTGTCTACAGCAATACTGAAAATATATACATTTTTCTCAATATAAATTTAAAATAACTCCAAACATATTAACTGTATATTTTAAAATAATACATCACTACTAGTATTTTTAAATGAAAATAAATATATAAAGTCTTTTTGTTTATTTGTTTGTTTTATATTTAGTAGAGCTTAAAATCTTGGCTCTTGCTGTGGTACAAGCCCAAAATAAGAACAATTTTTAGATGTTGGGTTTCATTGTAATAAGGCTGTACAACTATGACCCTCATATCACCAAAGGGTTTTAGCTCCATTATAGCTAAGCTGAGAGTTGACAGTTCTGCTGCACCAAGGAATGAATTGTAGGCACAATTTTTGGATACAGATTTCCTGCTATGGTCAAAGCTATTTGACTTGAGTGATTGTCTTCATTCTCAGACCACAGAGAACAGGTTACATTCATTTAAGAAATGGTGTGTGTATTCAGATGGCCTATCCATAAAGTCATTCACCAACTGTTCAATGAACAATGGTTCTGCTTGGAGAATGGCACAGGCATTAGGTGAGGGTAAGAATCTGGTTCATTGGCTGTGATGATTTTGAAAAGAATTCATCTTAGAGAAAGAATAACTTATATAGTTCTCTTCTTCAAACTTGATACAGTAGCTACAAATGTCAAGCAAAGCATTCAGTCTCACTGCTTGTTGTTCTCTTACAAACCACCTCCTAAGTTAATTGTCTACATTACTTTTGGATGTATAAATACTTTTGAAATATGTAAGCTGTTCTGAGAACCATGTATAGTGTAAAAACATGAAATAAACAATACTACTAATAGAGAGGCTGAGATAGGAAAAGCAAGATTTCAATACCATTATGTTGTACACAGCAAGACACTGTCATGTACAAACATGGTGAAAGTGTATATGGATTGTACAATATTGGACCTATTTCTCCAGTTACTAAATTAAAGAGACCATTGGATGACAGTCAATAAATTTCTAATTCCTCATATTTTTAGATTTCAATTGATTAGGATATGTTGGTAATATTAATTTTCATATTAAGATATTAAGAAAAAGTAATTGTTTTTTCCTGTTGTTTTTGTAGTAAGAGGTAGAATTAGGTTTGTGTGAATTTGTTGAAAGATTACTTTCTTGCTTCTTCTAGGGTGTAGTTTTGCTCCTTACATTGGTGTTTTCCATCTATTATCCTTTGTAGGACTGAATTTGTTGAAAGATATTGTGTAAATTTGGTTTTGTCATGGAATATCTTGTTTTCTCCATCTATGGTAATCAAGAGTTTTGCTGGGTATAGTAGCCTGGGCTGGCATTTGTGTTCTCTTAGGGTCTGTATGACATCTGCCCAGAATCTTCTAGCTTTCATAGTCTTGGGTGAGAAGTCTAGTGTAATTCTGAAAGGCCTGCCTTATATGTTACTTGACCCTTTTCCTTTACTGCTTTTAAAATTCTTTCTTTGTTTGGTGCATTTGGTGTTTTGACTATTATGTGACAGGAGGAATTTCTTTTCTGGTCCAGTCTATTTGGAGTTCTGTAGGCTTCACGTATGTTTATGGGAATCTCTTTCTTTAGGTTAGGGAAGTTTTCTTCTATAATTTTGTTGAAAATATTTACTGGCCCATTACCTTGGGAGTCTTCACTCATTTCTATACCTATTATCCTTAGATTTGGCCTTCTCATTGTGTTCTGGATTTCCTGGGTGTTCTGGGCTAGGAGCTTTTCGCTTTTTGCATTTTCTTTGACTGTTGTGTCAATGTTTTCTAAGGTGTCTTCTGTCCCTGAGATTCTCATTTTTATCTCTTGTATTCTGTTGGTGATGCTTGCATCTATGACTCCTGATTTCTTTCCTAGTTTTTCTATCTCCAGGGTTGTCTCTCTTTCTGATTTCTTTATTGTTTCTATTTCCATTTTTAGATTCTGAATGACTTTGTTCATTTTCTTCACTGATTTGATTATGTTTTCCTGTAGTTCTTTAAGGGATTTTTGTGTTTCCTCTTTAAGGGCTTCTAGCTGTTTACCTGTGTTCTCCTGTATCTCTTTGAGGGAGTTATTTATGTGTTTCTTAAGGTCCTGTACCATCATCATGAGAAGTGATTTTAGATCTGAATCTTGCTTTTCCTGTGTGATGGTGTGTCCAGGACTTGCTATGGTGGAAGAATTGAATTCTGATGATGCCAAGTAACCTTGGTTTGTGTTGTTTATTTTCTTATACTTGCTCCCCCTCCCCCGCCATCTGGTTATTGCTAGTGCTACCTGCCCTGGCTAAATCTGACTGGAGCCTGTCCTTTCTGTGATCCTGGTTGTGTCAGAACTCCTCATAATCAAGCTGTCTCTGTGATCCTGTGATCCTGTGATTCTGTGATCCTGTGATTCTGGGCTTGTTAGAGCACCTGGGAGTGGAGCTTCCTCTGGGTGTTGTGAGTCTGGCTGCTCAGTTTGTGCCCAAGGTCAGCTCAGGGCACAATCCCAGTTCTGACATTCTTGTTGAAGATGCTAATTTTGTGTTAGGCCATCTTTGGAATTTATGATACTAATATTCTCATTCTTATGAAAAATATCATACACAAAAATAGAGCAAACCATATTAGGACAAAGCAAAACTACTAATAAGTAACCACAGCAATATTTTAAGAAAACATCTTGAGTCTTCATTATAGAAATCTATTTCAGAGTTTCTACTGACATAGTGAAAAATTCACTGTGTAAATTGCAAACAGAAATTACATTGTTGTTAGTGTAATTTCTTTCTTTTCTCTCTCTTTAGTATTATAGTTGTAAATTTATATATGTATACATTATATACATGTATATAAATGTATAAATTATACATTTGCATAGTCTTGAATTTTCATTACTTCTAGATTAATAACAGTCCTTTATTAGCTTTTAATATTCCATAGAGATGTATTCTGCTGTCAAACACTGTAATACAAAAATAAAAGCATTTTAAGATTACACAGCATTTATTTTCTAAATAAAATTTGTTTCCCATTTTAGATATTTGATGTCATCAAGACATTACCACCAAATTCAACCTTTCTGTTTTCTTTAAGGCAAAAATAGAAATGAAATCTCTCTAAGTGTGTCAGTCAAAGGAAAAAAACTACTTTAATTAGAATCCCTGGTTCTTGCTTAGAAAGCATTCCAAGTGTTATTTCAGCTTGACAGTAGGTGAGAGTTCCCCCTCAATTTTCCTGCAAATTTGGAATAAGAAGTACCCCACTGCGTTCCTGGTTTCATTCTGATGACTAAAGGATCCTATGCAAAGGATTTAACATACATTTTCCATCCACATCCCTCTTCTTGTTTCTTTCTCACTGAGAACTCAGACTAAGGAGCACAGTTTGAGGTAAGAAGATCCTGAGGAACCTGGATGAATTACCAGGTGATTGGCTAGTCTCAAGGTCTCAAGGACTACAATAGAATCATTCACTTTGATGTTTAAATCTACATAACCTGAGGCTGGAGATATGGGTTAAAAGCACTGGATGCTCTGCCAGAAGACCTGGGTTTGGTTCCTATTATCACTCCTTCCGGCCTCTGTGGTACTGTAAATGTGCAGTGTACACACACACACACACACACACACACACACATGCACACGCACATGCACGCACACACACATCTTGTTTTAAAATATCTGGACAGCTTTAATACCACCAAAGGGCTTGTCATAAGCTCAAAATGATACATTTCATAAATAACCCCCCGATGGTTAATGGCTGGCTCTAGGTATTGTGTGAGTTTGTTTGTAGGACAAGTCCCTGTGGATTCTCTCATTTCGGTCAGGCAAAAAGGCTGAAATCACTTCAGACCAGTTGCTGGAGCTGTCAAAAGTGCTTGGCCCCAAAATAAATAGGTCTTTGGCCAGGAAACCTATAGTTGGGGAGGTTGGAACTGTCTTTGAGGATGTAAGATGGGAAGACATGCGTTGCATTGACCCACATCCTGGCTAAGGTTGAAATACACTACTGATGAAAAGAGACAACCCTGCCTAGCTGGATTTACAGCCCCACTGGTATAATCTTTCCAGAAACCAGACCCACTAGCAACTTCTTTGGAAAGCCTAGGTACTGAACATATAAGAAATAAAAGACAATTGAACAAACTGCCAAATAGATGATGATCTCTTCCTATGTTAAATAGTTCATCTTTTTAACAGTATATGTGCAGTTTTACTTTTTATTTGAATAAAATCTACAGACATGGTAAGAATTACAACCCTCTTTTAATTATGACCAAAAGAAAGTTGAATAGGAAAGAATATATTTGTCTTATACATTGTAGTCTATAACTAAAGGAAGTCAGGACAGAAACTCAAACAGGGTAGGAACTGAGAGGCATTAGGTGATGTAAAAGGTGCTGCTTATTAGCTTCCTCTTCTATGTTGGGGGCATAGCTGAAAGCTTATATCTGACTAATAAGCATGATGCATTGAAAAAGAGAGATAACTGGGAATATCATGAGCTTTTGATATCTGAAACACTACCACAGTGACACATCTCATCCGTTGGGGTCATGCCTCCTAACCTTTCCTAAAATATTCCACCAAATAGGAACCAAGTATTCAAATGAGTCTATTGGTGGCATTCCCATTCAGACTACTACATATATTAAATCAGATTTTTATATATTATACTCTAGAGGTGATACTGATAAAAGGATTAATGTATTTAAGAACAAGAAAGTGAAATATAGTTTTATTAAAGGTATGAGTTAAATGTGAAAATAAAAGCTTGTTCATATTTTCAAGATGTTTTTCTTCTATAATGTTCAAAATATCTATACAATGTAAAATTGTAAACTAGAAAAAAAGAATATAAAAATCGTAAATAGTTTAAAGTTGACTTTATAGTTTTAAGAATTTAATGGTTTTAGTTGTATAAAGCAATTTAAGTTTTATCATTCAACATAAAACAACTATACTTTATGTATTTTGGTGTATGCTTTGTGTATACACAATGTACATATATGTATTGGTGTATAAACATATAATCCTTTGCATTGGAGTGGATTTTTCTGAGACTCTTCACAACATACTAAAATCTACAGATGCTCATATCTCTGCTATAAAATAGTATAATATTTTCTATAAGCTTCTTACGCTACTTCCCCCATTCACTCTAAAATCTTTCTAGAGTTCTAGTGATGCCTAATATAGTATAAATGGTATTGAGTGCTTATATTTAATTGTGTAGGAAATAATGAGAAAAAATCATTTGTATATAACATTTTCAAATATATACTATTCTCTGATGTGCAACTCCTGTAGTAGGAGGTCATCTGCAGAGAGAAAGGAATATGAGAACATGGAGAAACAAAGAAAAAGAGAATATTTTTAAGTCATGTTTTTAAGGCTGTAAAATACTTTCTACCTTTCATATATATACTATGAGGACAATATCCTAATTTTTTTGGTTTTGTTTTTTGATTTCATTTTTGTTTGTCTTGTTTTATTTGTTTGTTTGTTTTGCCAACCAATTGAAACAAAAAGAAAAACAAGCAAATATATGCTGTCTTGATCCCATTTGAGAACTGCCCTTTCTTAAGTAAAAATGCTGTATGTGTTCTCACTGAACATTTAAAATGATTCATATGTATTTTGGAAGAAGACCATTACTTCTGGTTTTTGCTCTAAAGTCCTCACCATTTTTGAAGAAGATCTGTTTTCAATCCTGGGCAGAGGCCCATCTGTACCCTTCCCAGCATGTGGATTTCATTGTTTCTATACTAAGTGCCAGATGTGGAGAAGTGTCTGGCTGGCTGTTTTGGATGACATGTTGACCCAAGAGAGCATGTGTGTTAAAACCTGTGCACAAAAGTGGCCTTGTATTTGCCATATATTTTAGCATTTTGTATGACTGGAAAACAAAAGCTTTCTAATGTGTGGGCCCTAAAGGCAGCCTCAAAGCCCAGACCAGAAACAAACAAGTCAGTCATTATTCTTTCTCTTCACATCGGAATCTATGGGCCTTCAACACCGTGCAGAAGGCAGAGTCTTTTAGGACAACACTTGCTTTCTGTTTTCCTACCTGGGTACTTTCCCTTATCATCATGTGTCATTCTCTCTGGTCAAAGAAAATGTTTTGAGTCCCCACTGTGCTTCCTTGTCATTATGCTTGGTACTTTGAAGATGCTAGTCTCTGTCTGTTCTATTTGACCATTTCTGATTGTTTTTTTGTTTTTTTGTTTTTTTTACATTTATTACTAAAACAAGATAGCAGTTATCATTGCTTGTTGTCTAGAATACTTTATGGCCACTCCTACAGCACCTAGGCCACTGCCCATGATACTGGTGACCACACTGAGTTGTAATTTTCTTTTTTTTTAAATTTTTCTTTTCTTTAAAGATTTATTCATTTTATTTATGTGAGTACACTGTAGCTGTCTTCAGACACACTGGAAGCGGGGATCAGATCTCATTACAGATGTGAGCTACCATGTGGTTGCTGGGAATTGAACTCAGGACTTCTGGAAGAGCAGACAGTGCTCTTAACCACTGAGCCATCTCTCCAGCCTGGGTTATAATTTTCTACCTGCTTCATGAGAAGCCTCCTCCTAATCATGAGCATTGTAAGAGCTGGTCTTATTCAGTGTTGTAAAGCTGTCTTCCTAATAAATCTATCATGGTTATGTGCAACAATGAGGCTTAACATACATTTGATAAAAGAATACACTATTAAATAACCAAAGGTTCTAATGTACATCTTACTGTCATTAATATGCATCTGTCACGACTTCCAGTGTGTTCATCTATTTCCTTGTTACCAGACAGAAAAAGTCACTTCCTTGTAGGGCATCCATTTTTGGACTGACCAAATCACAGCTGATCCTGGGAGTGTCCATCTAGAGCACACCCTTCACAGGCCTTTAGCTAATACACTCTCCTCCAGATCAAACTGAGATGACGGCATCAAATCTGACACCTATTGAGGGTACTCTTACTAAGTCTCCATTATGTCCTTTTGTCAGCGCAGCTGTGAAGACAGCTGATGCCACTGATTCAAACAGAGTTTACAAAGGGTGACTCGTGTGTTCAGATTTCTACTGGTAAAATTCATTCCTTCTCTTTCAAAAACTTAATGAGAAGGGACAGCTTTGTGAAATGGAGGAGCAAGAGCAATATTGCTTAAATAAATTGGAATTTTCACTTTGATTACCCTGCAGTTTCTGCCATACTTTACAGGAAATGTTCCCTGTGGTGCAGATTTCTCTGGAGTGACATCACCATATGAAGCTATCCTCACTATAATTATTCTCATCCATATTTTCAGAGGACAGAGCATGAACATTCACCAAGGAGTGCTAGATGCATATAGAACAATTTAAAGCTGTAGAATCACCAGAAAGCCCCATTAAAAGGCAAATGATATATCTTTATGCATGCGTGTGACCCCAAAGGAGACATTGCATATTCACAGTAGAAGAAATCTCTTTCAAACAATGGAACTCTGATAATAGCAAATATCCTGTGGCATAAAATACCAAGCAGCACTCAATTTCCAATGCTTTTCCTGAACTAATCCTTTTAAGGGTGTAATATAAACGAGCAGGCATGTTTTAGTTCATATCCACAAATTGAAATCCTTGTGGAACAGACTGTAGATGCTAATGCAAATCATTAGGATGTTAAGATTTTCTTCTTGGCAATTCTGGATTCCTTTTTATCAAAGTTGATTGCTCCTTTTATTATATAAAGTGAGAGTTTTTTTTTTCCCCAAAAAATAATGTTAAGAAAAGTAAAATTTTCAAAATATATTTTAAAATATAATTTAAGTACAATTAAAACATGAAGCTGTGGGTTAGTTTCACTGGCAATTTGCAACTGACTCAGGCTGCCTCACCCAGGGGAAGATTGCAACCTCCCACTGGTAGGAGGTAAAGGGCATAGACAGGCTCTTTGTCTCCTGGAAAATAAAAGCTTCCACCATCTGCTCACCAAAGCTTTGATTTTGTTTCAATGTAGAATAACTCTGCAGTCAATGATAAGGTCTTGATTCTTCCTTCATGCATTCATTCATTCAGCAAGACAATGACGGGGAAGAAAGGAGTGTTGAATATGATATTAAATGGTTTAGTTATAAAATGGAAATGAAGGTTTTTTTTTTTTTTCTCTCAATCGATTCTTTTCAAACCTGCTCCGTAAAGTTCCCATTCCCTTAATAGTACCCCAGATTTCATTGTTTTTAAAAAATATAAACAGAAGATCCAGGACGATTGGACTCCGCTTATGGTTTTAATCCTCAGCCTATTCAGTGTTCCTTGTTCTCTTTTGTAAGTCCATAGTTGGTGACAATCTTTCTCTCATGTCTGTGTTGTAGCAGAAGGAAGCTGGGCAAAACAAACAAACAAACAAACAAGCAAGCAAAGGGCAGCAAGTACTCTGGAAGTGTTGGTACACGCCAGATTCGACTACTGTCAATATCCAGAGTGGCTTGTGCAGTAATAATACTTTTGCTCTTAGAAAAAGAATGCTGAGCTCTTCCTGAAGCATTAATCTGCCCCAGTGTGGGTCATGATCATCAGCATTATCCTCTTCCAACCCTTGATTCTCTGGTTTAGCCTTAATACACTTTAAACTTTCTGAAATTGTGGTTCTACCTATGAGGAGGTAGGCTGGCCTCCTGCCTTCACATTAGCCTAGGATGCCCGCAAACTCCCAATGACACACATCACATTCTCTGGAGCATAATGATGTCTGTTTTAGCTGTTTGGCATTTACTTATTTATTTATTTATTTATTTATATTTTTGAGTTCATGATTTTACTCTCAGTAGTCATATATTTAATAAAATACAGATGTGAAATGAGATCAATTTTGAATATCTAAAAGAAGCAACATTGTCAGTATCGCTGGCTCATCTCAGCCCATGTTGAATACAGGCCTCCCTCCTAGCTTGACACTGGCCTGTGGAACGCACCATTGTAGCCGTGTTGATCAGCTCATGACATGCAACTGGAGCCAAATCACCGTGGCTTGAAGTGTGTTTTTATTTTCACATAACACAAAAGATACGAATCAAGTTGGTCCTCTATAGTTAAAGGCTGTCCAAAGTTGTCAGGAACATATATTTTCACTATGCTCACACTTAACTTTTCCCGATTTAAATCGTAATTGTGTAAGTTGTTCCAACTCTCAAACTTGGGAACTAAGCTTTGACCTTGCTTAAAGACTAGGGAATACTCCTTTAAAATACTGTGTGAACTCTGATATTTCTAGACATGACTTGTGGAGTTCATACACAAAACAAAGAGCCAGGACAAGGGTTCAGTTATTCAAGAGTTTGCTACCCAAGCATGAAGATCTCCTTTGATTCCCAGGACCCTTTAAAACGCAGAGACAGAGACTGGGCAGTGGTGGAGCACGCCTTTAATCCCAGCAATTGGGAGGCAGAGGCAGGGAGATTTCTGAGTTCAAGGCCAGCTTAGTCTACAGAGTGAGTTCCACGACAACCAGGGCTCTACAGAGAAACCTTGTCTCGAAAAGATCCCTCCCCCCCAAAAAAAACAAAAACAAAAACAAAAAAACCAGAGAGACAGATTCCTGACTGGCTGCCCAACTTACTGTACTTGTTGAGCTCGAGATTCCAGTGAGATAGCCTGTTTCAAAATATAAAGAGGAATGCTCTTGATGAACAGTGTTCAAGGTTGACCTCTGATTTCCACAGATACATGAATACAGTGCAGAAGAATCCTTCCTCACCCCCCCCCCATGTAAACAAAGTCACACTGTGTTAGGCTAGACAAGTTTCTTCTTATTTGTGTTCAGTATGAAAATCATTTCCTCCGAATTCATTCTCAGATACAAGATAGTCAGACACTAATGGAAATCTTTACGCTTTAGATTTAGGTAGTGAGTTATCCCAGTCACTAAGTAAAGCTATTTTCCAGAAACAAAAAACAAAAACCAAAAAACAAAATAGCTATGCTACACCAGATCCTTTATATTGTTAGTAATATTGAGATACTTAGGCTAAAATTATGTTTTATTTAGTAGTGATAGAAAGACCTCTTACAACTTTGTTGGCATACACAATTTTTCAAATGTTCCTTCACTTTTAGCATTTATAAAACTTATGTTACTCTTGCATGTTTAAAGAAATATAACATGCTTTAGTTACACATTTTAAATAATATTGAATACAAGGCAAGTAAATGATAGAATGTGGGTGAGTGCTTTTACAAACTTGGTTAAAATCATTACCGTTACTTAATTTTTTAAACATTATTGGAACAACAGTTACAATGTATTCTTAGACCTTACCACCCAAGACTCTTGAGATGTGAATGTTGCAAACATTTCTGAAGTCATATATCCTAATCTATAGCTTCGGGAGTCTTGTAAATTCCCAGTAAAATTTTTGATTTGCAAACACATACACACAAAACAAATAATTTTACTATTATAATACTTTAAATAAAGGCAGGGACATTTATCACACAGCAGGGATTTTATTTACTTATTCATTTTTTATTATCTACATGCTTGTTGTATTGCCTGGCTGTCTGTAGTACTTTCAATGATACTTAGGGGAAGCAATGAAAACAGAGGAGGACCTTGTTTTGGTTCAGTTGTAGGGCTTTTGGTTCTTGGTTAGCAGGCTATGTTGTTTTCAAACCTCTGAAGAAGAAGGATATCAAGAAGGAAGAGCTTGGAAGAGAGAGTGTTGTTTACCCATGGTGGTCAGCAAAAAAAAAAAACAAAACAAAACAAACAAAAACAAACAAACAAACAAAACCACAGAGAGATGAACAGAGCCAGTGATAAGCTGGAGCTTCCCAAGCACATTCACAGTGACTTAGTTCTTCTAAGTGAGCCCCAACCCTGCTCTCCACTGCACCTAAAAACAACACTTCTACCTGAAGACCAAGCTTTCAACACTTGGACCTGTGAGGACATCCACTGTTCAAATGGAGCCATTTGTTATTGTAAATATGTAGAGATATCTTCTGTTCTGTAACATAGCACAATATACAGGAAAATAACACCCCGGTGATTACCAGAAAGCTTTCAGCGAATCTTTAGACCTGGAAGGAAATACAAATTTCAGGAGCCATCAAAGTAAATACAAATAGGTTTACTTTGCAGTAAGCTAATGGGGCACAGAGCTGAGATAGAAGCAGCTATTTACTAAGAACATGGATGAAGTCAGGACTAGCACTACAGTTAGCAGCAGCATTTCCTAACTGTACATGTTTTAGTCCTTTCCCCAAATATCATCTCCACTTTTAAAAAGTGACTACCCTACTTTCATTTTTTTTTCTTATCTTTGACTTTCCTTGTGATCGTAGCTGTTCATTAGCAGAGATAAAACCAAAAGATTTCATAAGGTTGATGATATGTTTTATATACTAAGAAAACCAAAGTACAGTTATGATTGTGTTTAAGAGGCCTAATTAAAAAGTGTATTGATAGTACTTTTGTTGATCACAAAGATGAGAGGAGAAAGACCACCAACCCAAATCATCTTGGCTAACTTAATTAAAACAAACAATTAATTAAATTAGAATTCTTTTTAAATTCATATACATAGGCCATTTCTCCCTAAAGCAAGGTTCTAGAGGTCAATATTGAACAAAAGGAAGACAAAATTTTCAAAAACTCAGGCATGCAAGATTATTAAAGGGATGATAACTAGAGTTAACATAAGCATAACAAGTTAGTCATAAGTGCCTCCTGAACCTAAGCCATGATTGCAGGATGGCATAATAAGGTAGTCATAATAACAGGTAGTCAAAATAAGATATCATAGGTACATTTTGGAAGAAAGGTATGTTTTCAAGATTTTTATAGACAACTTTTTGAAACAAAAACAAAATTGTTGCTTCCTAAAACAGAAAGTAAAGAACTCTTTTTAGTTAAGGGTATAGGTAAGGCATAGTCAATTCCTTGAGAAACAGAGGGTTAATCATAAACAGGAATGAGTCTAGTTTGTCTTTACTATAAGATGGCTTTTAATCCTAAGATGGGGGCAGGCTGGCTCATCACTCTATGTGTATACTTACATTGCAATGGAGTTACTTTTTTCTTTTATTCAAAATTCATTTATTCTCAAATAGTATATACTATACTGATCATTGTTTGCCCTCCCTATGCTCCTCCAAGTACCTCCCCACATCCCAGCAATCTGAATCTATCCCTTTTTTTTCTCTCAGAAAACAATCAAGCTTGTAAGAGATAACTAAAACTTATGGTATCTAAGAGATAACTAAAAGTCATTATATGATATGATGATAAGATGTGACATAACAAATTCTAAGCATCATAACAGGACAAAATAAACAAAAGGAAAAGGACCAAAGAAAAAGCACAAGAAACAGATGTAAATGCAGAGACCTATTAATGTGCCCACTCAGAAATCTCATAATGACACTGAACTGGAATCTATAATATATACTTAAAGAATTGCAGGTCAAATGAAAGTGAATATATGTATGTAAGTAAAGTTAAATTAAATTAAAATTAAAATAAGATGAACTCAAAACAAAACAAAACCATTAACATCTCTGGCAGGACATTTTGAGAAAGGAACCACCAAAAATGCCTTTGATTTCCTTTTTGTTGGCATCTACTGCTAGGCAAGCACTCTACCATTAAAAGTAGTTTGCTTCCCCAGTGAGACTCTCTTAGAAAAAAGATTAAATGGTCCTTTGCAAGTGATTATCAGTTGGAAATTGCTTCTGGGCTAGGGATGGGGTCATGTGTCCTCTTCTTTTTTTCAGCTCTACGACCCCATCTGTTGTAGACACCTGCAGGTCCTGTGGGCACTGCCTTAGTCTCTATGAGTTCATATGCTTGTCAATCCTCTTGACTTAGTGGGGCCTAGTTTTCTTGGAGTCCTTTGTCCCCTCCAGCTCTTACATTCTTTCTATCTCTTGTTCTACAGGGATGTTGAGACCATTGATGTTGAAAGATGTCACCTGTGTTTGTTAATTCCTATTATTTTGTTGTCCCTGCTGTTGTGGTGGTGGTGAGGTAGTGAGGGTGATGGTGATGGTGCCGTGAGGGTGGTTGTGAGGGTGGTGGTGAGGGTGGCCTGTGTTTGTTTGTGTGTCAGTGTTTGTGTGTCCTGTCATTTGACTTGATTATTTATGCTTGATTATTTATAATTTATTCTTGATTATTTTTCTGGGTGTGCTTAACCTCTTCAGATTAGATTTTCCTTTCTAGTGCCTTCTTTAGGGCTAGATTTATAAATACATATTACTTAAATTTGATTTTATTACAGAACATTTTATTTCCTCCATCTGCTATAATTGAAAGTTTTTCTGTTTATTTTCATCTAGGTTAGCATCTGAGGTTTCATAGAATTTGTAGAACATCTGTGTAGGAACTTCTTGATTTATGAGTATACAATCATAAATCAGCTATTATTCTGATAGGTCTACTTTTATGTTACTTGTATTTTTCTTCTGCAGTTTTTATTATTATTTCTTTATTTTGTACTTTTAGTGTTTTGATTATTATGTGCTGAAGCAAATTTATTTTCTGATCTAGCCTATTTGGTGATATATTTGCTTCTTGACCTTAATAAGAATCTCTTTCTTTAGGTTAAGGAAATTAAGGTTAAGTTAATTATTTTATTAATAAAATAATCTTACTCCATTCTGACCATGTCAAAATTCAGGATGACTTCTAGTGTGTAGAAGAGATATCAAGAAAACTGAGCCATATTTTATTATCAAGAGGAAAAGTGAAACACACAGAATGATATCCAAAATAAGGCAGAAATTAGAAGGGTTTTAATGACCTTATTTTGTTTACCTTAATCTTGAACTCTCAAATTTATGGATATAAACTAGTAATGAAGATAACCATAGATTACTTTACCTTGGATGATCAGTACCTTGACTTTACTGTGGCACCACTACCGAGACAGAGCCCTAACCATTGACACACATTGATACAGTTTTAGAAAGTCAGCTTTCAAAGAAGCCCCCCAACAAGAATGAATACCTCTTTTAGAAGCAATATGGTTTAAAAAATGAGACATTGATAAAGTAAGACTATTTCACAAGATTAGAAACCATTTCACTCGTCACAAGGACAGCAGGGATAAGCCACAGATATTCTCCTTGTGTTTTTAAGATTGGAAAATTCTGGATTGTCCCATTTATTTAGAAAATCAAGTTATTGGCTTTAAAATGTAAGCATAAACAATATAAGCTAAGTTTCTTTATTAGTTCATTAGGTGCCTGGGTTTTGCCTACTGAATGCTTTATTAAATACTAAGAGTTGCCTTCAATCTATAGCTATTTAATGTGGGCAAAATCTCAGAGCAGTTGCCAATACAGGAGATAAGCCAGAAGATTTATCTAATATTTGATGCATTCTATCAGGCTGCATGAGCACAGCAGGGAGCCAGGGGCTTTGGTGACTGACTGCATGTGTAATGAGCTGGGCAGCAAGGTTAAAAAGACAGCCACACTGCATGAACAAATTCAGAGAAATGCATCTCACTAACACATTTGGTGGTCCTCCCCCAAAAAACATTATGAATTCCGAGACACCTTGAATCTCCCAGGCTTTTTCTAATTACCAACAAGGAAAAGTCTGCCCTCTCAGTTGCAACTGGCTGCCCCAGGCATCTTTAAAGCAAAACTGACAAATGAGGGGAATAGTATGATTTAAAATCAAAACCAAAACACAGTTGGAGATTTTATTTTTCTTTTTGGTAAGGATGTTTAAAAGTAAGGGTTTGTGAGATTATAGAAGGTGTAGGAGGACAATGCAAGGTCAAATCTGCATCTCATATACAATGAATTACCTGGGTCCACATCTGGATGCCGTAACTCACAATCTAGAGAATACAAGATGAGAAGCATGACCCTTGAATGAAGGTCATGCTAGTGACCTGCAGCACCCTGCCATGAATAATGGACATTAGTAGAAGGAGGAGGCCACAATAACAATACACTGTTCTTGGTGTCCTGAGCCAGAATGAAAAAAAGTGCCAGGAATAGGCCTGCATGATGGATGTTACACTAATTATTTTGTGATTTAATTCTTAAGGGAATTTATTTTAATGGCTATCATATCCTCCCATGTATAAGATGAGGATACATCCTGTCATAAGCCATATGTGGTATGTTCCTTTGATATTCTGAAAAATTTATAAATATGATATTGTCACCTTATAAATCAGCAAAAAAAAAAAAATGCACCAGTTCCTTGGAGGAGGTTCTTAAAGACTGGCATAATACACACACAAGCTGTGGCATGGTCATGAAGGTTCCAGCTTTTATAATAAGGTCCTCTAGGGCTATGGTATACATATACATCAGACTACAATATGGATGGGAACATTGCTGAAGACTGTCATTGTTCATCTTTTCCTTTTTTGTACATAAGTCTGGAGGGCTAAAGTGACAAGAGTCACTAGTGGTTTGTTTTCATGATTGGAATATGTTTCTTGTTTCTGGAAACAGATTCAGGTGCTATTTTTGGAAGAAATAGGGTTGGGCAAAAGAAAGGAGAATGCCTTTTGCTTTTAAAAAATGAATTTACTTATTTTTCATTTTACATTGATCACTTGGGTTCCAAATTCTGGCTCTGCATGGTTTGCTTGTGAATTGGCCTCCATGGACTTATGTGTTTAAGATTTCTGAGAAACTTATGGAAAATGTTGGGAAACATTTCTAAGAGGTAGAGACATGCTGGGGGAAATGGGTCATGGGGGCAAGCCTTGAGGTTTGATAACCTGGCCTCACATCCTGTCTACTATTGGATTCTTGCCTATTGGTGCAATATGAGCAGTTGCCTCAGCTCCTATGATCAGGCCTTTCCTACTACAGTGGACAATTTTCTAAATTTCTAAGATAAAATGAACCCTTCCAAAATGAATCCTTCCTCTTCTGATTTATTATTTCTCTGATATATGGTGACAACAGCAGGAATCATAACACACTCATATTCTCTGTTTGTCTCTCTCTCTTTCCCTCCCTGTCCTTCCCTTTCTCCCTACTCCCTCCTTCCCTTCATGATGAGTATTACAAAACATCCACAATGAATTATGTTTACTTAGCTTTCACACATTTATATCCGTGAAATGGAAACTTGATGGTTCTTTGGAAAGTCAGTTGATCTTGCTGGGGCAAACACGTGAAGGAACATTTAGCTGAAGCAGATACAAGTGAAAGGATGTTCTGCTAAAGCAATCAAATGAAAGGATACATGATGGAGGATTCTTTGTTAACAACAGGCATTGTTCTGCCTTACATTGTGTAGTTGAGCTTCATTTTTCAGAACTCCATAGAAAGAAACACACCAAAGAATTTTTGGTGGTGTACTGCAGTGTTTTGCTGCTTCCACCGACTTGGGCTGGTTGGCAGAGTGATGTCAGTAGAGGACATGTTATATTTGGAGGGATGCATAGGACTCAACAGTCAGTGACAGAGGCTGAGCTAGGGCTGCTTACAGAGGTAGCTGTGCACTGCTTGTGGGTCTCTCATCCTTGGGAACTTACAGTGTTATTCAAATTTCTGCTCTACAAACTTAAATGCAATGTCAACCAACAGGGAAGTAGCACATAGGAGTTCAGAGAAGCAGGACTCTCAAAGGCTAGAAAGTTTATATATCAGAAAGGAAGCTTGCCGGGCGGTGGTGGCGCAGCCTTTAATCCCAGCATGTGGGAGGCAGAGGCAGGTGGATTTCTGAGTTCAAGGCCAGCCTGGTCTACAGAGTGAGTACCAGGACAGCCAGCGCTACACAGAGAAACCCTGTCTCGAAAAACCAAAAAAAAAAAAAAACGAAAGGAAGCTTTATTTTGTCCTAAATTCTCTTCTTTGCACAGTGTATCATTTCATTCAAACCATGAGTTCATCTTTTGTATGATGTATCAGACAGTTTTAGTTATAATTTGCAAAATCTTAGGAGTATACTTTTCCTCTCATTTAAAGGGTCTATAACATATAATATTAGAACATATTTAATTTGTATCTTTTATATCAACCCACAAGTCTAGTCCTGTCTTAGAAAAATGAGTTGGACTACAAGAATATTTAAAAGGTTTACAAAGCAAAAACGATACAAAAGTGGTAACAAACTGAATCTAGAAATAGTTCTATATAATTCAAAGAAAATCTTTTATCTAAAAAAATGACAAAACAAAAATTTTTTTAGATTCTTTTCTGCTTACATACACACACACACACACACACACACACGCATATACAGGCACATACCCTAGTGTGAACCACTTCATTTGCTTTCAGGATCAGCAGCTAAAAATCATACATTTTGTAGAACTTAAAATATAGGCAAATGATACTATTACTAAACTGTACTTTTTACAGTTCTATCTCTTGTGTGTCTATACTATCAGAGTGTTGATGTATACTCCTAACAAACACAGTGTGTCATCACTGAGACAAGTCAGTCAATTACAGCCTATGTTCCTCTCTATTCATATAGGTGGTACTACAGGACACATGCAGTAACAAACTGAATGACCTAAATTGCTGAGTATTTTCTTTTATCTAAGTGTACATCAAAACTTCCAAAGTTGTGTTATGTATACCTGCGATGCATCAGCAAATATCTGGTACCAAGAAGGAGTTTTCATTCCAACCATTCAAAGGTTTTGGTGTCTCAGATTTGAGCTGAGCCTGTAGCAAAATATTATTAATAATAAAGTATTTAGGTTGGAGATTGGATTTAATACTTATAGGGACCCAGGATCCTCTGCAGAATGGCATTATTGTGTCATTAATATTCTGGGGAATGATTTGAAGGTAAGAAAAAGGACAAGGATGAAACACAATCTTATGCCTGAACATCCCCTCAACAGTTTTATTGAAAATGGGGAAACTCCACGTTTTGCTCTCTTCATGTTTTGTATCCTAATGATGTGTAAAATTTCTAAAGTATTTAATTTCCTCATTAATTTTTCTCCTAATTGCTTTTGCCTTGCTCTTGTCTTGTTTGTTGAAAAACAAACAAGAAACAAAAAATAAACAAAAACCCCAAAACAACAATAACCAAAAAACCTGCCATCTCCATTTTTTTTACTCACCAAGCATCTGGAGCCCCGAGAACAGTAACTGGAACAGTGTAAACTCTCCATGAATGAGCATATTGATCAATTTTTCTCATCATGATACTCTTAGGATATTTTTCACTACATTAGTAAGATTGCCTTGGGTAGTGAAATGGCTTGGTGTACAAAGGCACTTACTTCCAAGTCTGACAATTTAAACCTTCTCCCTAGGATGACCAGGGCAGAAAGAACCAACTCCTCGAAGTATTGCTGTGATCTCCCCACATGCACTGCGCCACATGAGTATCACCCCAACGTAAATTATAAAAAAACTAGAAAATATTATACACTTTGGATAAAGGCAATAATGACATGGATTTGTATACTATAGAAATCAGTTCTATCACAATCGTGAAACTTTATCCTCATACTTTGTAAGAGTCCATAAACCTGGACATATTACCTTAAATGAAATTGACCCCTTATTTAGTCATATTCTATCAAACTCTGAGTTTAAATAAATATGTTGAAATATTCCTTTTCTAAGGCATAAGTTTCAGAATGGTCCAGAGCCTGCCCATCTTAATGCTGGCACAAATCCCCTCTTAAAATGAAAATGATTTCTCCTGTACTCCTCACTCTGACTAGCCAAAGGAACACAAAGGCTAAGTTTCTTCTAGGTTATTAAGGCCCCAGTGTATTTTCATTTTTCATAAAGAAATGAGATTATCATACAATGGTAATCTTTTTTGTCTTTTCCTATTTTTACTTTTGTTTTAAAGACTCCTAAGATACCTTGGTCATTGTTGTCACTGAATAAACTCAATATTATGTTAAAAAACCTAATGGTAAAAATTAAGGCAGAATAAGGAAAGGAAAAATAGAACCTGAATTTGAGAAGGCACAGACTGGAACACAGACACCTTCCTAAGGAGAGAATTAATTATTGACAAACTCAGGCACCAGAAGAATGAAATGTAAGAGAGTAAAAGCAGAGCTTGTTGACACGTGTGGGGCAGTGAGAAGGGAGAAGGGAGCCCAGCAGAACTTTTTTAATGCACTGTTAAGTCATTTACCAAGAGAGCTGGATAATGACTGTAATGAAGAGACAGTTAAGGTGGGAAAAGGGGAAAAGGGGAGGAAAAGAAAGAAGAAAAGGCAAAAGCAAAATGAAAGGAGGCTTGGTAAGCTGTGCGGACTTCAGGGAAGAATGGCCCACGTGCTGCAACACTCCAGTACCTTTCAGTAATCAAGTTGGGCAGCTCATTAAAATCATGTGTGAAAAGATAGGTACACTGGAAAAAAGGCAAGGGAGCCAAAAAATAACTAGAGCAGTACAATTACTATTTCCACAGATGGGGGTGGGGGATGCCAGGAATGTACAGCACTCAAGGAGATACACTTAAGAAATGCCCACAGGAAAACAGTGAGTGCATCCTGGGGAAATAATGAGAGTAATAAAGCTGGGCACAGGAGGGATGAGTCAGGCCAAAAAAGAGGAATATTTAAAATTGGATATGTCTGTATGAAATAACTCAGCTACCAGTGAGGGAATTTAAAGAAGCTATTGAAGAGCAATATGAGGAAACAGAAGAATGAGATTTCAGCTTCTCTGGGTATAATATGGGCAGACTAAATATAGAATTGCCATCTATATCACAGTGAGCTGTTTGCATTTGGTAAAGGCCTCCAGTGTTTTCTCAAATAAAGGCAATAAACTGGGCTCTAATTATTTCTACTCGTTCATTATAGTTAGTCCTTGAGATTAGGTTGAAGGGAAATAAATTAACATACATATAAGGTCTGTTTTGTGTTCAGTAATATGCTTGACATTTTAAGATATTTGAGCTCGTTTGCTTTTCATAACAAATGTACAATGTGAAAGGCACTATCAGAGCGTTCTGATGAAGGGATCTGAGATGGCACAGCTCTTAAATAGTGGAGCCAGAATTTAACTACATGAGACCTGTTAACCTGTGTGAGCTTCTAGGAAGAGTGGGCAGGAGTTTGGATATTTGGCCCCTAGTGGGTGGTAGTGTATTGAGATGTAGCAAAACTTTTAATAATGGGGCTTTGCTGGAGGAGATAGATCATGGGGGAAGGGTTTTAAGGGCTATATTCAATCCTGCTTCTGTTTTGTCTTTGGTTTTTCTTCCACTGAGATGTGAGGATGTTAGGAGCCCCAGTTGCTTGATCTCACAACCATAGAGCTTTCTGTCATGTCATCAAATTTTTCTTGCCATGAAGGACTACTGTCCCTCAAACCAGGAGGCAAAAATAATACCCCTCTCGTCCTTAAATTGCTTTGTTTGGTATTTGACCACAGCAAGGAGAAAAGTCACTAATACAGATAAGCAACCTTTCACAATTTGATTTATCATGGTTGGGCTTTAGTCTGCTAAGGTGCTGTTTTGTGAGACAAACAAATATACAATAATGAAATAATCTTTTGAAATAAATGGTGCACAGTTGTTTCCAAATGGCTTCAGGCTCTCTTTCTGTGTTTTACTAAGGATGACAAAATTCTTCAAGTTGACTTCTGAGGACAGGTGTGAGAATGCATTAGCAGCCTGTTTTAGTCATGTGTCTTTTCATTTCCTTTCATTAACCATTAATTAACATGAACAGGGCACATTCTTAGGCTTGAGGAAGATGAATGAAATTGTTTCTGTCTATGTAGAATATTCAGTTAAGAAGTTGATAATAAAAACAATAAAAGGGATATTCATGTGAAAGTAGGATTAACACTATTAAGGAAAAGCCAGGGTTTTATGGTAACACGTTGTAGTGCTATCACATTCTGAGGAAGTTGCTGAAGAAAATCTTTCCTAGAAGGAACAAGCAAGTATAGCTGGACAGAAGGAACAGTTCTTCCAAAATGTCGAAGTAGAAGAGAAAAAGTGGCCCAAATTCCTTGGGCATTAGCCCCATAGTGGGACATTGAGACAGATTAGCATGTTTTTGTTGGTTCACATCCTGAAGACTTAACTATTCTAGGACCAGAACTTTCCCGACACCATGTGCCTCAAGCCATCTAGAGACTGTGCTGGCATTATTTCTGGATGCAGTGACTGTCTGATTACCACGACTGGATTAAAAAACACTTAGGGCATTAGCTGAGAGTATTTTTGGATGCATCTATGAGAACTCTTCTAGATGGGCATGGTGGAAGGAGATCTGTCCTGAATATAGATGGCAGCATCCCATGGGCTGGATTCTTGTACAGAATAA
>NW_022196913.1:30932133-30936282 GCF_008632895.1 Mastomys coucha
AAAAAAAAGGAGCTAAAGGAGAAAGGGGGCTGAACATTCCCTTGTCTGACTCCTGATCCATCTAGAGGGGAGCAGGTTCATCCTGTTACAACTGTCTAACATGCCTCATATCTTGTTAGATTGTATCCTCAGACCTGTGAGTCAAAATAAACCATTCTTCCCATAAGTTGTTTCTTTATCCAATATTTGGTCACAGCTGGAGAAAAAGTAGCTACCGTCCTGGGCTTCCACTAGTAGTCTTGAAACCAACTTAATGAAATTCAAGAGTATATGTAAAATCAGAATACAAAGAAAAAACTACCTTTTAACTTACCATAGAAAATTATGTTAGTATAGCTTAGTGGTTTTAAAGAATAGCATGATGAGTTTTAGCATTAGGAGTAGAACAGATAACTGTAGCCATAGACATAGCAAGACAGTGGCTATGTGAAGCTAGTTCCAGTCATAGTTAAGTGAATATACTCCATTCCTTTGAGCTCATTAAATTCTGAGAGGGTTTACAGGGACATGTATACCTGACTAAGAGTATGAGATAGTAACTGCTACAGATTCCCTCTGGCATACTGACTTACACTGTTGTGAAATTTTTACAGACTGGTCAATTTGTGACTCATGTTTGAAAACAAACGGAATACCTGCCTGTCCATGTCAGGATCCATGTACTGTAGACAATATGTTTACCTGTGGCCATTTGAGACAAATAACTGAAATATTACAAAGTCTGATTAAGAGGAGAAAAAAGAGGCAATTTTACATTGACAACTGACCAACTTTTTCAGGGTTTTGAGAACTATCAATCAGTCTTCAAGCCACCATAATAAAATAGCTAGCTACTCATATGGACCCAGCATTGCTTCAGCTAACTAGCTCTGGCCAACTCTGCTTTCTGTCACAATATCTTTAACATTACATCACAGCCGTTAATCACTTGACTATAGGGGGTATTTGATAGGTGACCTTCAAACATTTATAAAATAAATATTGTTTGCTTATTGTGGCATGCTTTACTGTGGGAGTAAAAATACACTGGTAAAGTATTTTAATTGGAGAATCAATTACACACAAAATTAGACTATAACTACTGTGAGCATACAGTGTTGGCCATAGAGTTAGTGGATCACAATTGGTGTGGTCAGTGGTCAACAGGGCTGGGAAGACAAAGGCTTTTTTTTTTTTTTTTTTTTTTTAAATACCAGGAGCTCTGAAAGAAATTTGGGGCAGAACTTTTTATATGACAAGTGTTGACCTGACAGTGGAGTAAAGTGAAGACATCCTGTGTGTCCTAATATCTTGTATTTATTTTTTTAAATATAATAATGTGCCACAAGGAAGAGTTGACACTTTTGATTCAAATTTGAAGAGCAGGTAAAAGCTAAATCCTGGCTGAAATTAAGTAATGGCATTTATAACTCCCAATGGAATTTTAGTCCTCTGTCAAAGTGATGCTTCTGTGAAATATCAAATACTTTGAAATTATGACAGAATCCAGTATGTTCAAGAGTCTTTGGAGCAGCAACACTGTTAAGCACACCTTTGTGTGGGGCATCTTAAACATAGCCTTCAGGAAAAGCATGAACATAGCTGACTAATGCAACATGGCTTCAATGAAAGATCAAGGGGACAGCTTTGTTCTGTCAGATAGGTAATCATTGATCTGTAAATCTGTCATTGTGGCATACAGTATTCAGAGGAAAACAAAAACAACACTGGGATTCCTGGGAATTCTAAACAGCTTAACTTTCAGGCCAAGATAAAAGCATCTACTGGTCACCACAGCACATAATGGCTCCTATTGTTTTGATAAAAGGGTTTAGAACACAGATTCTCCCCTCCCCTACTTCTACAAATTTTCTCTGTTCTTTGTGAAGTTATAACTGGCTTTTTAAAATGGAGACATTATTGTTTGGATGTACTAGCCCTGAGATTACTATATTCCCTACAACATTACAGTTAAGAAGAAAGTAAGTGTGAGCACCACTTCTAATGAGACCCTTTCTATCCTTAACAATAGAAACACAAAAGAGGAAAGAAACAACACAGAGAAAGGGACATGAATGCTATGAAACTCATTTTCCTTCTTTCCGGTTTCTGAGTCATTTCGGATGATGTGCCTCAACAAAAACAAAATCTTATGTTTATCTCTGGCAAATACAACAATCCCTATTCAAACCTCCTAGTGGAGTCTTAGGCATCTTGAAAAGTACTGAGTGTACAATTGTCCTCATCACTTCACCAAGTCATTTGTACACAAAACAATTGCCATTTCCCAGATGATTTTAAACACCTATGAGCAGTGTTTGTTAATCTGTTTTCTCCTCACAAATTTCTAAATGTTCACTTCAAAACAGAAGAGAGTAAAAGCTCTCAACTGAAACTGGAGTTTTATATCATAGCAAGGAATAAAGTGGACCAAAGCACCTGTGCTTTGGAATGAGCGAAAACCTATGTTTGAATCTTGGTTTATCACTAACTACTTGTCTGCCATTGGGAAAATTAGTTAATGTCTCTGAATCTCAATTTCTTGAGGTCTAAAATAAAGATTATAGTAGCTGCCTAATTGGATGGCTACATTATAAAGACATTGCGTATAAAACATAGACTCCCTTTAGAAATTAGCTACTGTCTTGATTACTTATTACTAGAATAGCTACTTTATTAACTTCTGAATTCATAGTGTTTAGGAGGCACAACTCAGACAAAAATGCTAAAGTGTTAGAAATCTGTATTTGAGTTCTGAGAGTTCAATTGAAAGCTGGAAAAATTTGAGACAGGTTCTTTAAGCTTAATAACACAGCTTGGTCTACCTTAGCTTATAGATATAAAAGACCATACATAGTTCAGGGCACATGCCAGCAATTCAGTAACTAATTCATTAGCTTCCACTATTGATGCAATAGCAGTAATTAAAAGAAAAAAAATGACCAAACTTACATTAGGACAATTTAACAGAAATGATTTTTACTAGTATGGTATACAGGTTACTTGCTAGTGATGGCTTAAGGGTTTACCCTTTGAGATGGTAGCTGGGATTTATTGATCTCTCAATCCTTCATGTAGAACCTGGGACCCACCAACATGTGACTAAGATTACTTAAATTTCCTCATATATTCGCACAAAACCACCAAAAGGTCGCAAATATTGCACAGATATGACATCCTTTTATGGGTAAGACTATGGAGCAGCTATACTCCATAATAAATGTGTTAAATGGTGTTAATTAAAAAAAACAAGGGAAAGGTAAGCAAATGAATCAATCATTTCTCTCAGGCTTTCCAAACCAAAAACCCCTACAACGCATTTATTTAGATTAGAAATGTTCCAGTTGGTTATCATTCAAACCTTTGAATCTTGGTCTACCCATGTCAGTGTGTTATAGCGACTGTTTTATGGTGTGAGAGGTGGTGACATCCAGAAACAAAGGCTTCTCCAAGAAGAGCATTCTTTTCCATAGGTGTTTGCTTTTAGCACTACAAAAGGAGCAACACATTCAAAACTCAATTATTTGGACATCAAAGGAACAGGCCTGAAAAAGATTTGTTTTAAAGTAATCAACGGTTTTATTTCCTAGAACTGAAATAGTCTACGGTTCTCAGATCTAAACCTCCAAAGGTATAATTATTTTTTTTTTATCAGAGCCCAACGGGAAATAGCAGGGCCAAGAGGGTTTGGGTACAAAGGTACATAGAGACAGAAGAGGCTGGGAAGGGACACTCAACTTCTGAGTACATTTTTGTAGTAGGTGTCAACCCTGAGGGGCCCAGGTGCTGACAAGCACATAGAAATTGCAGCACCTTAAAAAAAGCAAAGCCTTAACAACAAGCAGGTCATCAAACCCCAAACAATAAAGGATATGAGACTGGCCACCGGAAAACTAGGAGTCACAACCAAAGGTGGTTCTAAATACAATAAAATTCTTCTTCAAATAAAGATGGTTTCTCAAGTAGTCTTATGTCTAAGTGATATATGTATGACTAAAGGCTTGGGGCTCCAGGGTGGATTCAAAGGAGCAGCAGAAGTCTCCCCAGGGCATCCTTCAGTGGCCCAAGAGATGTGGAGAGGATAATGTCTCACCTCTTCAACCCAAAAGGGCAGGCAAAGTCTTCAGATCTTATGACTTGGGAGCCCCAAATGCTTTAGTAAACAAACAA
>NW_022196913.1:30936360-30971646 GCF_008632895.1 Mastomys coucha
GGAGGAGGAGACAGGTACTCAGGGTGGGTGTGGGGTAGAGTAGCATGGCCAGAGTTTACAGAATCTCCCTTTGAATGTTGTTCCTGCTTTTTTTCTTCAACCCTTCCCCCTCCTCACTCCTGGTTCCTAGGCAGAGGTCCAGAATGTCCCTAAGAGTTTAGGGTGGGAAGGGTGGCCACGACTTAAGTTGGTATCAACTGGCCTGTCCCTTTATGCCAGGAATTTAGGCTTGTTGAAGGTGAGCGGATGAAGGAGAGGTGGACAGGGGGTGAAGACTGGGCCCTAGTGGTTTTCCCAAGCCACAGCCAGGTGGCACCAGGAACGGGTAAAGAGGGCTCTTCTACAAACACCGTGACTACAGGCCTTCTATTTCGCCAACAATCAGGCCCTGGGCCGCCTCTTCTGTGGCTTCTTCCTCCAGCGGAGGCTGCTGCTCCAGGGCTTCGTCAGGCTCCTCCACGAAGGGGCAGGCCTCAGCCTCGCGCTCTTCAGCCGGCTCCATCTCCAGCGCGCCAGGCGCCGCCTCCCTGGGCCGTTTGGGAGGACTCTGAGGCTGTTCATCCTCCTCCGCGCTCCTCTTCAGACTCCCGGGCTCCTCTTCCTCGGCCTGAGCTTCAGGGTGCTGCTCTTGCACCTGTTCGGCTTGCTGATCTCCAGGCTCAGCCTCGGCGAGGCCCGGCTCCTCCACGGCGTCCAGCAGGTCAAAGGCAGGCTGGGGCACGGGCTCCTGCTCACACTTGGTCTCAGGCCTCGGCTCTGCCTCCATCTCGGCCCCGGATTCCAGCTCAGGCTTGGATTCCGGCTCCAGCTCCGGCCCCAGCTCCGGCTCAGGCTCTGACTCTTCTGCTAGCCCGGGTTCCTCAGGGCAGCACTGCTCCTCTTCTGGGCACAGGCAAGGGGAGGACTCAACCATAGGGTCGTGCTCGATCTCCCACAGCCCCTCGCTGAAGCCGCGCCTCTTGTTGGGCTTGCTGAACCTCTCCTTGGACTCCTCGTAAGGAAACAGGTGTTTGGGACCCAGCAGGGCGGTCTCATGGGTCCCGAAGAAGAACACCTGGTAGCGGTTGGGTTGAGCGACATGTTCGATCCTCGCTGGCCAGTGGGCATAGCCCTTTAACTTGGCAAACACCAGGTCCCCGGTCTTGTACTTACAGCTTCCTAGGTCGCTGAGGTAAGACATGGCGTGTGCTCTGGGCCCCGCCTCGGCCACCGGAAGCGTAGGCTCAGGCCACTGGGCTGAGTGCGCATGCGCAGCAGGGCATCTCGAGGACGCTGGCAACGCTTCCTTCTTGAGAATGTTGCACTGCAAAGAGGGCATTATCTCTGAGAGCCAATGGCTGATGGAGCCCTAACCCAGATGCCATGGTTACCTGAATGTTTCAGCAAATAGCAAGAGAGATACTTATGGCGGTTGTGGTGATAAGGGTTCAGTGTGAACCATCTTGAAGACACACACCTGTGCCATAATATGACCTTTTTGTTGTATTCCCAAGTAGCTTAGAAAACCTGTGATTGAAGTAATGAGGGAAGAAAACACAATTATTCAAATGGAAACATATTTCTCTGAAACTTGGAATAATCTGGAGTTACCTTTTAGAGCCTTTGTAAGACAGTAAGAGGCTCTCTGAGAAATCTAGGTTAGAGCTTTCATTTTCTCAATTACTCTGAACCCATCATTTGAAGTTACATGACGGCTCAAAACTGTGGAAGTGAGGGGAGAATCAGTTGTCAGCAGTCTAATCAGAGTGTCTAGAGGACACATGACTAAGAACAGAAACTCTAAACATACTAATTTTATGGCGATAAAATGTTTATAGCAACACCACCACCATAGCAACTTATATGCATCAATATATCCAACAAGCTCCCATGCATGAAACATAATGGCTATATCATAAGAATATTGGGAATGTGGTAGATGTTCTCAGTAGTTTTCTGGAAGAGAAGAACATTGAGTTCTATGTAGGGAACATTAGAGGGGATCCATCTCCCTGGGGCACTGAGGTAGGAAATAGTAGGAAAACATTGTTGAGTACTTAAATCACTCTTGATAAACCTTTATTATATGCACTCCCTTAAAGATTTGATTCTTTTAAATATGATAATGAAGGTGGAGTGATTTGGATGCCTAATTTGTAGGTAGTAGACTTCCCTTTATTCTGGCTACCTTGAGTCTAGAACCTTGAGCCGAGCATCTAGCTGATTACTTCGTGGTAGAGTGGCTGTTTTGGACACTTTACGATTTCTGGAAGCAGACTGGAGAAGCTTCAAGGAGAGGATGCCTGCAATAATGGTTTTGGACATGCTCCAGACCAGTGGCACAATCCTTCAAATCTAGTATTCTAAGCACAAAATTTGAAAAACACCCCATAACCATTCTCACCTAGGCCGGAGAAGCACCTGCCCTAAACTCAGGGGAAGGCCTAGGATTGGTGCTTACACAATATTTTATATAAATAACCACCAGTTTACTTCACTTTTTCAGTCATATTGAGAGATACTCTCTTAGGCTCACTATAGTGTTCTAACAATAGGCCAAATACAAGGATTGTCTGTAGAGGTAGGTTTTATTTGTTTGCTTATCTACTTTTGATTTTATTGTCGGTAGAGTAGGTCTCAGTTGGAAGCAAGAAGGCAAGATAACTGAAATCAGTAGCCGAGCTATAGCTTTGCAGACAGCAGCCACTTCTGTAGCAGCAGTAGTGAAGACAGAACAATGTAGTTATTTCAGAGAGCAGTGGCAGCAGAAATAATGGGTAGAAGGAAGACAACAGGCTGTGGTAGGCTCTGAGAACTTGGAGATAGAGAAGCTGTACACCCTGGTTGTTGAAAGAGTTCCAGAAAGTTGCCAAGTGTTAAGGACCAAAGGTTTCAGACACCCTAGGTCTAGAGCTGTAGCCCCAGTTACAGACTCGAGGATCCTTATATATAGATTTGGGAGATATAGCACTTGCTACAACATATGTTTGAGAGCTGTAATACTAGGAGATAATGCTGGCTGCTACCTGAGGCTCTCTGTTGTTGCTGCTGCTGTAAGCCAAGGATTGTAAGTGCTGCCAAGTGCCGGGGCCAGGAGTGGTTACAGGCTAAAGCAATAAGCCTTGAGTGTAAATGCTTAGCATCATAAGTCTCTGGCTTCGAAAGTCTGGTAGCAGAGGGTTTATAACTATAATTCTTCATGTATGCCAGACCAACCCATAGACCTTGGACTGTACTGACAATGCTAGAAGAATTTCTCCTTAGTGTCTCATAATTTTTGCCTAGTTTATAAAAAGTTCACAAGCCACCCAACTGATAATTTATGCCTAACAATTATTTAGAGGTCTACTCCTGTGAAATATATTGGAAACACAGACCTGCTGGGGATCACAGTCTGAAAATAAAGAAAAATCTCAACCAAGATAGGACTTTAGTAATGAATGTGAGATTCTGTGGGAGTGAACTTGTCTTACTTCCCAATCTCTTTTGAGTTCTGCTTGCTATCTGAATGAACATTCAGATACCTATACAAATGTATTACAGTACTCTTGGCTTGTTTGAAAAAGATATTTCAGTACTAATTAAGTAGTTGATGGGACAGATGTTCTTTGGTGGTATAATAAATGAAAAAAATAGTATCATTAACAAGTTTCAGTACAACACAAATTTGGGTTTCATTTGCTAGGTTGGATCAACTATTTTACCTTTGGATAGTGGAGGCCTTTGGAAAAATGTAATAGTGAATGGAATTGTTTCCAAAAAGTGAAAGAGTAATTTGAAAATCCTAATAAAGTTCTTTTAACTTTTCTTTTAAACCATTTTCTTAAGATGCCCATCTACCCTTCAGATGTCTAAAACACTGATAGTGAATCAAGTGCAGCACACTTGTCCTTTTTGGGTTCATAAGGAAAATTCTAGAAAATTAGGAGTATTTAATGGAACTTGAAAAAAACCTGGCAAATCACAGCTGCCAGTAGGTAGGAGGAGAAATATAAAGTTGCTGTATACAGAGCTCACTTAGGTAACTCCAATTTTCCCTTCTTCTTTTTTCTAAATATGGTGCATCAATGTGCATATCATGTACAAAGGTGGATCTGATAAAAAAGAATAAGAAAGTTCAAAACTTTCCAGAACTGACAGTTATCCATCATCTTAGTATGATGGCAAGAGCAAACCTAAAACCCAGCCTTTTATGTAATCACAAGAAAATGCGGCATAAAAAGCTAAATGACAATAATTGGGAGATGATTACTACAGGCATTAACTAGAGTAAAGGTAAAGGTGGGAATTACGTAACCAAAATCTACCTAAAAATTGCATGAAAATATAACGAGAATCAGAGACTAGTAGGCAATAAAATATTTAGATCTGCATAAAGTTATGTAAACCATATTAGATCAATAGGTATAATTCCTCTAACAGATCATGTACCTCTAGCTTTCCCAGTTTAACAGATAAAATACTAGGACATTATGACCCAAACTGGTCTTTAAATATCAAATGATGGTTCTCTCTATATCAACACCAAAAGAATTCTAGGAAAACTTTATAGGCATGTGGAATTAGGCCAAATTTAGAGAAGCAGTAGAAGATATTGTAGAAAATGCTGACGTCTTTTGTTTGTTTTCCAGCCTTCTATGACAGAATGGGTGTGTGTGAGTGTGTGTGTGTGTGTGCATGTGTGTGTGTGCGCACTGTTACATAGGTGTAAACATACCCCTTGATACATTGTCTAATTTTAAATTTTATATTAAAAATTGATGAACCTACATATTTATTCTTATTAGTGTTTGAATCAGGGCATCTGTATATTATAGACTAGTAATCCACCAATGAGTTCCATCTATAGCTGCCACTTGACTTTTGAGTTAGGACCTCACAGAATTTTCTAGGCTGGCATTGTGGTTACTCTACAGTATAAGATGCTGTTGAAGTTAATATCTTCTTCCCTTTTCCTCTTAAGTGGCTGAGATTATGGGCTTATATGACTAGGTTTGGTTAGATAGTATCTTTCTAAACCCCTGCTATATATTCTCAAAGATATTTAAAGTAGTACATAGCTTTGGTTGTTTTGTTTTGTTTTGTTTCTGGATTTTAGGAATTCTAAGGAGACGATGGGCATTTAAACTCAGAAAGATGACAATAGCATGATGCTCTGTAAAAGGTCGGTGTGAAGTAAAATTTTTATGGATAAGAATAAACTATTACTATCATTATGTTAAGTGAGGGGAAAGAGACCTCAAAATTGTTGAATGAGGATGGCATTGGAGAATGAGAAAGTTGACACAGCCAAGTGTCATATTAGAAAAAGATTACATGTCCAGCACAGTCTCTGAGTGAAATAGTCAAGAAGCTTCTTCACTTGGAACTTTTGAAGAATAACATTCTTCAATGATACTTCCCCCTCCTGATAACTCATTTAGGAAAAGGGTAAACAAAGGGAAAGTATAATGGCATTTCAGATGAAATAAACAAACAAAAAACAAAAACGTTTTTGTTCTTCATTTCTTTTTTTTTTTAATCTGTGTACTCTGTTCTCTGAAAAGCAGGCTTGACACACAGTTATTTGCCTTAGAAACCAACATGTTTTTGAGGATTCCAAATCTCTTGATGTTCATGGTAGCTTAGTTGGTTTAGATTTGGTTGCTATAAAGTACTTCAAAATAACTACAATCACTACTTTTCATGAAGGAGTTCTATATATGTTCAAATGTATAGTAGATCAGGATGTCTTTGAAGCCAGATATCCTCCTTGCAATACAGATACAATTCTAGTTATGTATAAAACACCACTGAGAAGTGAGAAATATGTAACACTTCAGTTTCTTCCTAGAAAACTAATGATAGGATTCTAAAAGCTGCTCAGCAACAATTATGAAGCATCAGCAATAACACATTATAATTGCACAAGAGAGACAATAGATATCTAATTGATATTTCCTTGTTTAATTACTTTTAAATTCAATTAGTTTGCTGTAAACTATGATTTAAAAGAAACATAATTGTTTTCCTGTGTGCTTTTGTCCTCATTAAAGATATTAACTGCCTCTGGGTTTATACAGTAGATGTGTTTGGAATCAAGGCTTCTTTTTTAAAATATTCTAGTAGATATAATTACACAGGAAATGAGCTCCTACTGACTGTGGGTTGAAAACTTCCCACTGTTCATTTTGAAAACATCACAGCAAATTCCTTACCAGTATGTCTCCCCAATTCCATATTTTATCACTGTCCATTGGCCTAGCTTTCAAAGCTTTGCTTGTTTCTAAAGTTCAAAAGAATCAACCCAGTATCTTGGGTTCATCTTGGGGCCATCAGCAGCTGAAGGGAAATCTGAGAATTTTCCTTGAAGGGTCATTGGCATAGGGTTTCTATTGCTGTGATAAAACATCATGAGAGTATCAACTTGGAAAGGACATGTTTTATTTTGTCTTATAACTCTCAGATCATACTCCTTCACTGAGAGAAGTAAAATCAGGAGGGCAAGGTTGGAAACTGGAGATAGGAACTGAAGCAAAAGTAACAAGGGAGGCCTGCCTGCTTACTGCCTTGCTCCTGAAAGCTTGTTCTTTCTTATGCAATACATGACCACCTGACCAGGGATGGCACCATTGACAGTGAGTTAGACTTTCCCACATCAATCAACTATCATGAAAATGTCCCACAGATTATCTGTAGGCTTCTAATGGAGACATTTTTTTTCAATAGAAGTTCCTAATCCCATATAACTCTTGTTTATGTCAAGTTGACAAAAACAAAAACAAAAAACAAAAACAAAACAACAACAACAAAAAAAGAATCAGGGTAGGCATCATCATTTTGAACAATAAAACATCTGCAAATGCATTAGCAGGAAAGGTGGAGAGGAGCAAGAAAAGACAGAATTACTAAGTGGATTGTGTCAACTAACCATTTGTTCTACTTTCAGCAGTCAGCAGATATAAATGTTATAAAATATGCAAGAAGAAATATTCAAGAGATTGAACTCTTGAAAGTTCTAATTTAACAGCAATGGATTGAAAACTTCTCTTTAAAGTGAATAAAAATGTTTATTAGCAAATAAGTATATTTTACCTAACTTGGAGGAGGAAATACAAGGAAAATTCAATATTTTAAAAATATTGCATGATATTTATTGAAGTTCTGATGTAGGAAAATATATTGGTAATTTATTATCTACATAATTAGCAAAGTTTAGACAAATTGATTATGCCAGTGAATAATAAGGGATTTTATGCACACACCAATGTGTATTTACAAAATAATTACATAACTTGTTGGTCACATGCTTTGTATGTAAAGCTTTTAGTTGATATTGCTCATACCAATTCACGCTCCTTCTTCCACTTTCCATGTACTCATTCTACATCCCCCCTTACATCATGAATGTCTTCTTCTTTATCCCTATTTTATAATGCACTGAGTACAATAAATTCTTCCCATTTGCAGATGTATGTAGGGTCATCCAAAGTAGTATAGATATCCTACCAGAGATGACATCCCCAAAGAAAAGTAACCTTCCTCCCCAGAAGCCATCTATCGTCAATAGGCTCTTAGCCAGGGGTAGAGCCTTATAAGCCACTCTTCTATTCATGCAGGATTTTGGAGTGCCTTGATTCTATGCTGATCCTGGGTAGGCAACTATAGCTGTTGGGAGGTTGTGAGTGAAAGAGCAGCAAAGTAATGCACATAAGACATTCTTTCTCTGTACTTATCCCCATCCTCTGGATTCTACCACTCCTTTCATAGTATTCCTAAGCCTTGGGGAATAGTTAATAGAGTTATGTAATTTAGGCCATAATACTCAACAGTTACTTATTCTGAGCACTCTGACAAATTATGATTCTCTGCATTGATTGTTGTCCACAGCAAAAAGATGTTTTTCTGATGAAGAGTGAAAGCAGCTCTAACATATGGATATTCAGTTAGTAAAATAGCAGTAGTCTAGAGGAATTTTAATCTAGCAACTTGGCTGCTCTGGCAAAGGATCACATCCAAAGATCTTTTAGGTATATGTGATTCATCTGGAATGTACATAAGCTCTGAATTACATTATGACCTGGTTGGAAAACAGACATGCCCTTAGTACATAACTTTAATCCCTAATAATGAAAATTAGGGAACATGAATGAATGAATGAATAAATGAATGAAGTGAGTGAAGACGTGGGAACAGACACCATGACCAAGGCAACTCTTATAAATAACATTTAATTGGGACTGACTTAAAGGTTCATAGGTTCAGTCCATTATCATTAAGGCAGGAGCATGGTAGCATCTAGGCAGGCATAGGGCAAGAGGAGCTAAGAGTGCTACATCTTCATCTGAAGGCTGCTAGCAGAATACTGACTTCCAGGTAGCCAGGATGAGGGCCTTATATCCCATACCCACAGCAAAACACTTACTCCAACAAGGTTACACATTGTAATAGTGCCTACTCCCTGGACTGAGCATATACAAACCAACACATTCCACTCCCTGTCCCCCATAGATTTGTTCAAACATGTGAGTCTATGGGGGCCATACCTAGCCATAACATAATGAAAAAGTGCATTTAATCCAACTTCCAAAGTTCCCATAGTCTATAGCATTCTCAATGTTAAAAGTCAAAATTCAAGGTCTCTTTTGTGATTCATGCAATCACTTAACTGTAATCCCCAAAACAAAATAGGAAACCAGCTGGGAAAACTCCAAACTCTGCATCTCTATGTCTGAAGTCAAAGCAATCTTCCAATCTCCAACTCTGTTTCTTCTTTGTTCACCTGCAACAAACTTCTTTTCCTGGGCTAGTGCTACTCCCTGTTATCAACATTTCTTAGGAGATATCCTATGGCTCTGGCATCTCAAATGTTTTGGAGTCTCCAAGGCAGCTTCAACATTATAGTTTCTTGTTTCAATGTCTAGGATACACACATGATCTTCTGAGCTCCTACAAAGGACTGGTGTCACTTCTCCAGCTCTGCCCTCTGTAGTACTCTAAGCTCGGGTTGATCCACCCCACTGCTGCTGCTGTTCTTAGTGATCATTCCATAGTACCGGCTTCTCTGATATGCTGGGGTCTTCCACTGCAACTAGGCTTTACCAATAGCCTTTCTTCATGGTGTTGTTGTGCCAGGGAAATGTTAGTGATCCCCCAAGCACACACAAGAGCGAATCTGATGCAACTCATAGCAGGGTCTTTATTCTATTTAAGCTAGCCCCCCCCCCCATATCCCCTGCCCAAAGCACCAACATCACACAGAATGGTTTTGGTGGTGGGGGATCCCTGAATGTCTACCAGAGCAAGGCATTACAGTAAACAGCAATCGGGGATTATGTGTGCAAACATCTAATTGGAAAGCTACTGTGGCCTTTAGCATAATTGGCTGGTGTAGGGCAGTGGTCTGTTCAGGCAACTTAGGCTCAGTCAAGTAAGAGGCCTTTTGAACCCTGGAGCCCCAGTGGGCAGTTTCTGCATGCAGGGAGTGGAAGGAGTTTGGCTCTAACTCCTGAGTCTTTGGCTCCTGTTTCAGTCACAACCTTTCATAGCTGCTCCAAGGGAGACGTGTGCTCTATCAGGCAGACAATGCCCCAAACTCCCAGCATTCTAGTTGGACCCTACTCCCAGTCATATTACCACAGCCAGGCATGCCTCGCCCCAAAGATAAATAGCCATGTCTCATACAATATAAGGGCGGTTTGCCCCCTCTTCCCTCTCTTGCTCTTTGTGTCCCCTCTTGCTTTATTTCTTCCTCTCTTGCTCTCTTGCCCTCTTTTCCTCTCTTGCTCTTTGTTCCTTCTCCTACCCTTTTTCTTCTCTTGCCTTCTCTTTTCTTCTCTTTGTTCTCTTCATTTACCTTCTTGCTCTCTTGCTTCCTTTTTTTTCTTTCTTTCTCTCTCTCTCTTTCTCTTCTCTCCTTCCTCTCCTTTCCTTCTCTCTACTTAACCGGCCTATTTTCTCTTTCCTATAATAAAATATCTCATTTATACATTGCCTCCTTTTTGACTAATGCACCCTACTACAGGCCTGAGCTTCAGAGAGGGAGAGACCTAGGTTGCAGCAGTGAACCACCCTGGAGGTGGCAACCAGGCTGGTGCTGGGAGTCTTATCATAAAATTAACTTCTGCTCTCCTCTGCATTGTGGTCCTTAAGCAAGGGGTGGTCTTGTAACCTAGAGTGTAGTTTTGATTGGAGAATAACCTGAAGACACTGGTCTTGTTGAGGGTGTAACCTGGACACCCTAATCTTGTTGGGGATTAGCCTAGAGACTGGAGCTAGGCTCGGGTTTTGTTGGGGGACAGCTTGAAAACTAATGCTAGGTACCAGTCTGTTAGTTTACCTGAGCTCAAACATAGGTCAGGTTCTCTAAAATGGAGTCTGAAATTAAAAGTTTTGGCATCTCATTGTCAAGCCTCAAATCCTTTGCATGACCTCTTCAGTCCTGGGGTGTCTATTGGAACTAAGGCTGCCTTCACCAACGGCCTTCCATGGCCTATCACAGTGCCAAGCCTCAGCTGCTCTTCATGACACCTTCACACCTTCAAAACTTGTAGGACTTACATATTACCAAGTACAGCTGCAGCATGAGGTACAACTTTGACTATCTCTGGAGAACAGCTTCTCTGTGGTCTCAGAAAACACTTTCCAGAAGATTTCACCTTAGTGATGTTGGTCTCTTCTTAATCACAGCTAACTAGCTCTAGCTAACCAGCAACAATTGTCCCAGTAGTCCCTTATTTTTTCCACTCTAAAACCAGACCCACATGGCTGAAGCTGCCGAGTTCTGCTGCTTTTGGGGGGCTGTATCATGGCCCCAATTATTTGATTACCAGCTTTTTGTTTTCTGATTCCCTCTCTGCCTAAGCTTGGCTTTTCTGTAACTTGCTCCATAGATTTACATGAACTTAGAGATCTGCATGGCCCCATATTCTGTAATGCTGGGATTAAAGGCCCATCCCACCATGCCTGGATGTAAGCTTTTCTTCACCTAGATTCTGCTTTGTACCAAGCTGTCCTTGAGCTCAGAGGTCTATTTGGCTTAGTCTCCTGGGATTAAAGGTGTGTACCACTATGCCTGGATTTAACTTAGCTTTGTAAGATCTTGCCCCAAAAGTCCTATTCCCTTAATTCTATTTAATATTCTTGAATAAATGATTCAGCTCCATTTCACTTCCTGGTACCCCTTTAATATTCAAACCACATATTTAATATTTTTCCTTTTCCATCTTGCTATGTTTGTTTAAAGTGCTCTTCATGAGACTTAAGCAGAGAAAAAAGTCTATGATGGGTGACTCTGAGACTTCCTTTGTCAATGCAATTAATCTGAGTCTCTTCACCTTAGCCTCAGGCAGACTCTTCAGACAAGGGCAAAAAATAGCCACATTTTTCAAAAACAGTCTCTAGGCCACATATGGAAATTCTTCACTGAAACTTCATGGGCTAGGTCCACACAATTTAAATCACCCTTTGTAACAAATTCTTCCATACTCCTACTAGGATAGCCCATTAAGCCCCATTTAAAGCATTCCATTGCTTTCCAAATTCAAAGTCCCCCAATCCACTTGTTCCTAATATCTCTTAACATCAATGGACTCTATTCCTCAATAAAAAGACATGGGCTAACAGATTGGATACATAAACAGGACCCAGCATTTTGCTACATATAAGAAATTCACCTCAGGGACAAAGACAGACACTACTTCAAAGTAAAAGGCTGGAAAAAATTTTCCAAGCAAATGGGCCCAAGAAACAAGCTGGAGTAGCCATTCTAATATCAAATAAAATTGACTATCAATCAGAAGTTATCAAAAATTATGAGGAATAACACTTAATACTTATCAAAGGAAAAATCTTCCAAGGTGAACTCTCAATTCTGAACATCTGTGCCCCAAATACAAAGATACCCACATTTGCAAAAGAAATGTTACTAAAGCTCAAAGCAAACATTGACTAATGAGAGACTTCAACACCCCACTCTCACCAATGGACAGATCATGGAAACAGAAACTAAACAGAAACACAGTGAAACTAACAATAGCTATGAATCAAAAGGTTTTAACATATATCTACAGAACATTTCATCCTAAAACAAAAGAATATAGCTTTTTTCTCAGCACCTCATGGTACCTTCTCTAAAATTAATCATATAACTGGTCATAACACAACCCTCAACCAATACAAGAAGATTTAAATAATCCCATGCACCCAGATCACCAGGGACTAAGACTAGTTAGTGTTCAATACAAAAACAACAGAAAACCCACACACACATGGAAGCTGAACAACTCTATACAATGATAACTTTGTCAGGGAAGAAATAAGGAGATTAAAGACTTTTTAGAAATTAATGAAAATGAAAGCAATAATTTTATTCTTAAACAAAAAATTATATAGCCATAACCCTATGTTGATAGAGAGCATTACAATAGATACAGATTTAAGGTTTCCATTAGTATAAATTTTTATATTGCTACAAAATTTGAGATTAATATTGTTACTCTAAGATAGACATTGTGTCTGTACAATTTATGAAAAACTACAAGGCTTAGATCTTTTTGCAATTTGTGGGTTGTCGTTTTGTCCTATTGACAGTGTCCTTCATCTTACAGAAGGTTTTCAATTTTATGAGGTCCCATTTGCCAATTCTTGATCTTTGAACATAAGCCATTGGTGTTCTCTTCAGGATATTTTCCCTGTGCTAATGTGTTCAAAGTTCTTTTCCACTTTCTCTTCTATTAGATGCATTGTATCTGGTTTTATGGGGAGGTCATTGATCTACTCTGACTTGAGCTTTGTACAAGGAGATAAGAATGGGTTAATTTGCATTCTTCTACATGCTGTCCACAAGTTGAAGCAGCACTGCTTGTTGAAAATGCTGCCTTTTTACCACTGGATTATTTTGGCTCCTTTGTCAACGATCAAATGACCATAAGTGTGTGGGTTTAATTCTGGGTCATCAATTCTATTCCATTGACATCATGAAATTCTCAGACAAATGGATAAATCTTGAAAATAACATCCTGAGTGAAGTAACCCAGTCACACAAAAAACACACATTGTATGTACTCACTGATAAGTGGATATTAGCCAAAAAGAAGTTCAGAATATGCATGATACAACTCAAAGACCATATGAAACCCAAGAAGAAAGAAGATCACACTAAAGTGCAGATGCTACAGTCCTACTCAGAATGGGAAGAAAATAATCTTGGGAAGTAGAGGGAAAGAAGGACCTGGAAAGGAGAGGGAAAAGGAGGGAAAAGGGGGGCCTCTTTCAGATATGGGAGGGGATGGGAGAGAAGTACAGAGGGTCAGGAATTTGAAAGGAAGATATTAGCAGTGGGGAAGTCAAAACTGGGGGTAGCCACTAGAAAGTCTCAGATGCCAGGGACCCAAGAAATTCCCAGGACCCAAGAGGGATGACATTAGTCAAAATACCCAACAGAGGGGAGACAAAACCTGTAAAGACCATATCCAGTGGATAGACATAGCTCCCAGTTGAGGGATGGGCCTACCCACTCACCTCAAAAATGCTAATCCAGAATTCCTCCTGTCAAAAGGAAGTGTAGGGACAAAAGTGGAGCAGAGACTAAAGGAAAGGTCATCCAGAGACTGGCTCACCTAGGGATACATCCTATCTGCAGACACCAAACCCAGACACTATTGCTGATCCCAAAAAGCACTTGCTGGCAAGAGTCTGGCATAGCTGTTCCCTGAGAGGCTCTTCCAGAGCCTGACCAATACAAATGTAGATGCATGCAGACAAACATCAGATTGCGTGTGGGGACCCCAATGGAGAAGTTAAGGCAATGACGAATGGGGCTGAAGGGATTTGCAACCCTATAAAAAGAACTAGAATAATATCCAAGCAGACCACCCCCAGAAAGCTCTTAGGGCTGAAACCACCAACCAGAGAGTACCATGGTGGGGGTAGGGGTGGACCCATGGCTCTAGCTGGATAGGAAGCAGAGAAGTGCCACATTGGTCATTACTTGGAGGTAAGCCCATTGGTCCTATGAAGGATCAATGACCCAGGGTAGGGGAATGTTAGGTTGCTAAGGCAGGAGTGGGTGATCAGTTGGGGGAGCACCCTCACAGATGTAGGGGGGAGGTTAGATGGGACAGGTGATTTGTGAAGGGGAACCTAGCAAAGGTGATAGCATTTGAAATGACAATTAATAAAATAACCAATAAAAATTAAAAAAATGAGAAAAATACAAGGTTTAGATATATTCTTCTAATAGATATTATGGTAAATAAGGCTGCCATGACCATATGTGCCCTTGTTATATGTTGGAAAATCTTTTGTGTATATGCCCAGTAGTGATATAGCTGGGTCCTCTGGTAGTACTATGTCTGATTTTTTGAGGAACCACCAGATTTATTTCCAGAGTGGTTGTACCAGCTTGCAATCCCACTAGCAATGGAGGAGTGTTTCTCTTTCTCCACATCCTTACCAGTATCTGCTGTCACCTGGTTTTTGATCTTGGCCGTTCTGATTGGGGTCAGGTAGAATCTCAGGGTCCTTTTGTCTTGCATTTCCCTGGTAACTAAGGATGTTGAACATTTCATTAGGTACTTCTTGGCCATTCAAGATTCCTCAGTTGAGAATTCTTTGTTTAGCTCTGTACCCCATTTTCAATAGTGTTCTTTGGCTCTCTGGGATCTAACCTCTTGATTTCTTTGTATATATTTGATATTAGTCCTCTATCAGATCTAGGGTTGGTAAAATTCTTTTCCCATTCGTTTGGTTGCCATTATGTTGTATTGACAGTATCCTTTGCCTCATAGAAGCTTTTCAATTTTATGAGATCCCATTTGTCTATAGTTGATCTTGCCTGGCCCACTGTTCAGGAATTTTTCCCCCGTGATGATGTGTTTGAGGCTCTTTCCCACTTTCTCTTAGATTCAGTGTATCTGGTTTTATGTTCATATCCTTGATACACTTGGACTTGAGCTTTGTACAAGCAGATAAAAATGGATCAATTTGCATTCTTCTATATATTGACTGCCCCTTAAGCCAGCACCATTTGTTGAATATGCTGTCTTTTTTCCACTGGATGCTTTTGCCTTCTTTGTCAAAGATCAGGTAACCATAGGTGTGTGGGTTTAATTGTGGCTTTGTGTCTAAAATAATTTTAAAGTACCATTTAATGACTTGGGATATGCTCACAATCACAAGTTCTGTAAGAATATTGGACCAAACATATAACTTTGGTAATCTGTGATGAATTTACATGAAACCTAACTCTTTAACTGGAGGTAGGTAATTCTAAGACCTAATCTGAAAGAAATGCTGTGTGGAAAAAAAATCTAGATAATTTCTGTTAAAGGAATTAAGAACTAAGTTACCATCAGCCATGGTTTCCTAAGTGTGATAGGATGTATTTGTGAGCTTAGCACCTGAAAAGAGCAAGCATGACAATCAGGAATTCAAAATTATCCATATTAACATAGCACTTTGAAGCCATGCTTGGCTACATTCAACTCTGTTAGAAAAATCAAATTAAAATAATTATTCAAATAAAGTTTTAAAAGACAAGCTTTCATTTTCTTTGAGCAAAGCATAATCACATTTGATATGTATTTTCTCTTGTTACTATTGCTTTGTCTTTCCATGTTTACTAGTTTGAAATTTAATTTGATGATTTGTTACTTTTTAATTTTTGTAGATGTACTGTTTTTCTTTTAAGCTAGGGCTATGTTTTCCTTACATTAAAATCACACTTTTGAAAGGCACAGCATCATAAAATCATGTCAGCAAGCAGTAGTGGAACTCCACCTGGCAGTTTCAATTAATATTGCATAACACAGGAAAGGGTCAGGTAAATGTTTAGTGACTGATGTTTTCAGAAACAATGTGAATTTTCTTTCACTGTACAGCCTCAGATGTCCTTGTCTCATCTTTTGAATTTTTATTTTATATTTTTGAGAACAATTACAAAATTAACAAGTTTAATAAATGAATAATTTACATTGCTATTATTTAAGGAATTCATCACTGCTATACACACATGAAAAGGAAGGAAATTTTAACTAAGATGTATAACTTTGAGCGAGGCATGGCGATACATGTCTACACTTCAGCAACTGCAGGAAGAGGCAGAAAGATCAGAAATTCAAGAAAATTCTTAGCTATACATGTAGGATAAAAGAGGACAGCAGAGTCTTACATAAAAGTTTGTCTGTAGAAAGTAATAAATAAAAATCAAAAAGGCTATTTGAATTTGCATTAAAGGAAATGGTATTTTGAGGATAGACAGCAATTATACTTGTTTCTTATTGGGAAATACATTTTAAGTTACCTGAAAGAGATCTAATCTGAGTTGCTATGTATCTGTCAGCCCTCACCAGAGAGTTATGAATGGTTTCAACATTTAAAATATATTGAAATAACTGTTTATTAAACAGCATTGACTTCATGTATACTAAGAAATGCATAATATTTCTAGAAAGACTCAGAAATGTTTAATTCTTTCATTTAATTTCAAAACTGAAAAGGCATGGCCATGAAAAGAGGCTGGATGAGAGAAAATCAGATAAGTATAAATTCAGCATGGTTTTTCATCATCCATGTTGCACTCAGTAGCATGCTCAAAACACAGTGCTACTTGCTACAATTTCATTTTAAAAATAGATAAAAACAGAATTGTGAATGTATTGATAAAATCTCCCACATTTGTATAGCAAAAATGGCTTTCTGAACAATCATTTTTTTCTAATTTTTCTTTGGGCAATCTTAATAAAAAGTTCTCAGAAATAATTCAGTACTTTTAATATTTTTCATGCTGAAGTCTTTTGAATAACATTGAATATATTGTCTTGTAGTGTTTGCTTCTCAAAATAAAACATAATTGAATAATATAAAATAGTAATAAATAAAAGAATATAAAGTAGAACAACTAATTTTCAGCAGTAATATGTTAAACTATATTAGTCTAATAAAGTCTGGGCTGGCCTTAAACTATTATGTAGCTGAACCAGCCTTGAAGTTCTGATGCTCCTTCATCTACCTCCCAAGGGCTAGGATTACAGGTACTAGCCACCTATCAAGTGCTTCAGTTACCTCTTAAAACTATTTCTCACCTGTCTTCCTCCCTTCATTGCTTTTGAGTTGCCCACTTGATAAGTATGGTTAATAATTGTGCATATGCATAAAATATTTATATTTAACATATATACTCCATTATTAAAAGCCCTCATGTAATTATACATAAAATACAATCTGTAATCATCCTGATAGTTTGGGTGTGATAATGATTTATCATATAATAAAGTGTTCAGTATGGTTTGAGACCTGGATTACTTGTCCAATCACAGAAGTGAATTGAGAAAGGTCTAAACTCTTTGAGACAACTTTAATGTTCAAAGTTTTGGAGCAACAATCTTAGCTTACATGCATCATTGCATAAACAGTGTCTGGAAGTACTTGTGTGAGCCTGAACATGTACATTTAAAAATAAAGTCTACCATTCGAATAACAGTTAAATTGACAATCAGTGATTAAAATATCCATGATAAAGAAGACAAGTCAAATAATGTCTTAAGTAATACCAATATAGATGTGATATCACTTCAAAGCAAAATATTTTTGGTGTTTAATTCATTTAAAAATAGTAATTCTATTTGCCAAGATAAATATAACTTTAAGCTCTGTTCTTATGGGAAATTTTTAGTTTAATTTTTCATAGAGGCATATGTTCTGAGAGCCGACAAATTCTCTCCTCTCATTATAGCCAGTGTTTTTGCCTAGAGTGGCAACAAAATTGGTAAATTTTCATTTAAAAGAAAAGTTCAGATGCTTAAATATTAAACTAAAGAAATTAACATTAATAATGAATAATAATGACGCCTTAGTGAATTCTAATTTTCAGAGAGTTATTTTATTTTTATTACTTTTAGCTGTTTCCTGCATTTTGAATACATCTGGAAATATAATAATTTCCTATAGTTTTTTTTTTTACATCATAATACCTTGTTTGTTTTTGCTGAGTTTCTCCAATTTCTTTTCTTCTATTTATCCCGCAGGACTTCTATGAGTTTTGGAAGCTATTATGTGCTGCCTGTATTTTTAATATGATAAAAATTGAAATCTAGAATATAAAATATCTTTTAGGACATTTCTGCTATTTAATACCATTTGGATGGTTAATTGGTGGACAGCTAAGTATTGTGGGAAGAACGAAATGATAGTCTGTAAGATATTCATCATTTGCATTTGTATGTGTTTATCCGATCTGTTCTTATGTGTGAATGAATGAATATTATGTTATGTGTGTGTGTGTGTGTGTGTGTGTGTGTAAGTAGACCCTTCATCTTTCATTATTTCTTTAGTGTTGGTTTTAAATTGAGATTTTCTTTTTTTTTTCTTTTTCTTTCTTTCTTTTTCTTTGGAGGGGCTATTCATTTCTGTTTTCTTTCAGGCATTTGAGCATACTTATTTCAAAAGCACTATGGTTATTTTTCTCTTTTAATTTTTTTTGAAGCTGGGCTAAATTTATTACCATAGACCGCATGACTCTATCAAGGGACTGCACCTTACATCTTCCTAGAATGTTAGGCAGATTCCCAACATGCAGACACGGAAGGATGAAAAGAACCTACTCAGACCCTCATGGAAAAATGTTAGCATTTAATTAACCTCTGGAGTGTCTTTAAGCCACCAGAACACAGGCACCTCCAACACCCTTAATCTTCTCTTCAGATCTTCTGCTGAAGATTTTGGCCTTCATGACAGATGGCTTAGGGAGATTTCCTTTCCCCAGAACTCTGTAGTAGTGTGATCGAGCAACATCAATGATGGGAGCAGCTCCAGTCTTGAGTTTGTTTGTTTGTTTATATTTGCTGCATTGACCCATGTCTGCTTGCCAACCAATGTCCATAATTTATCCAGGTTGACTGTTGGTCAGAAACTCTGGTTCCTTTTCAAGCGGTAATGCCTCATACAAACTTTCCCGAAGTAACCTGGATGATATTTGTCAAAGTTGATCCTGTGATGATGAGTATCTTCAGCATTCCCATGGCCTCCTGGGTGCTTACCGATGCGGCCAGGGCCGTGGCTCACGTGGTCCCGGAATTCTAGGTCTTCCTCAGTCTGGATGGCTTGGTGGTGGCAGAAAGGAAAGAGGGAGGCGCTCCCGAAGTCTTGCGAGGTAGCATTTCTCTTTTAATTTAATCTGGCATGATTTCATTTCCTGCTGCCAAATAGTGGCTTGGCTCAAGGTCTCCAGGCTTCAAGCTTACCCATGATTTTGTTTGTTTGTTTTGATTTTTGTTTGTTTTATATTCTCTATAAGAAATGGCTTGGTAAGTGTTGCATTGCCTACAATATTAAACCAAGGTATTCAGCCCCCTTTTTGCTGTCAGAAAGTTCTAATCTAGCCTATCATGTGACCAGATGTGGAACTCTCTACTGTTACCCTCTGCACCAGAGAGATCTTTTCACATCACAGAATTAAGAACATTGTTGCTATTTATTGCTCAGATATCAACTGAGCAAAGGCTTAGCTTCTCCCAAACATTGAGTGTTTTTTTTTTACCATTTGTGGTTCATCAATAATTCTAGGTTATATAATTGCAGTGCTTTATATTTTATCTGGTATTCACTACACTACATATTGTATCACTAAGGAAATGTCATATTGAAAGGCATGAATTTATAATATCTTAATTAGGTGTCAGGGAGTTATAAAATGTCCATGCTCCCCACTTAGCAGTTTGCTAATTAATTAGGAGATATAAGGTATAAATAAAATAATTTGGAAATAACCAAACAGGTCATAATAAAAATGTGTACACACCTACACAGAAATGATAGGGAGACTTTTAGGATGTGATAGTATTTGAGATTTTTCTTAAGGAAAAAGCAAGATTTTATTGAACAGAAAATAAGTGAATTTTTGTTAATTCCATTTCTGTCATGTTTAGTTATATGCCTTAAAATTAAATCTGGGTACCTCTGCTATTGTTTTCTTGTGTTACATACATAGCATCTTAGCCACTTGGAGCTTCTACAACAAAATATCCAAGTAGAAACTGATGTATCCCACATGTAGAGATAGCTAACTCTGAGATTGAGGCACTTGAAGATTGGTTTGTACTGAGGATCCACTTCCTGAATTTTTTGTCATCTGTCCTTTTGCTAAGGATTTATATGTGTCCCATGACAATGGAGTTCCTATTTTAAAACCCTTGACTTCCCAGAGACCTCATCTCCTAATATTACCTATCACATTGGGATTTATATTTAGCATATGAATGGAAGAATATGTAAACATTTAGTCTACAATAAACACTATGTGAGAACTCTGGGTCTATGACCTAGTGGGAACATTGAGAGAAAATAATTTCCTGAGGTTCTAGCAGTTCAATATAAATATTTTTTCCAGAATCATTTCAATTTTGTAGTTTATATAATAGGTGAAATGTGCCAAGAAATGTGAAAACTGCATTTAAGTAAATATCCTTTCAAAAGATACCAGTATGGACTAATTGTACATAGAAGTGCAGTATCCAAAACTAAGTATAACTTCCCTTTCCTTTATATGCCTGGGCTTTCAAATTTAAACTTCATTAATTTCTCATAACTTTAGAAAGTCTAAAAATAGTTGCATCGCATAATGACCCCATACAAGTCCAATGCATATAGTTGGGGGCACTCTCTCCAGCTTCACCATATATGCCAAGAACCAGCAAATAAATCATGAAGAGGCAGCACATTCACAAGTAGACTTCACAGTTTTCCGAAGTTTTGTTTAAGTTTCTGTGATTTGTGTCGTACTTTAGTAAGTCCAGAAATACTGGTAGAGTTAAATGGCCTGGTGCCTTGGTAGTTCTGATGTTTACCTTGATTTGGGCTAATACATTTCTAAACTCAAGTTTTCAAATAAAGCAATATTTCTGTTGCACAGAGGAGAGCAACTGCAGGTACTTGTCCTAGTTCTGGCAAGGTCTTCATGTGAATAACTGAGTAGCTTCAGAGGAGGAGATGGAAATCAGGCAGCAGGAACATTAACCCATAAGACACGTCTGCTTTCAGTCATCTTGACTTTCATTTACTTCAACCATGACATTGGATTAGACCTGCTAAATATAGTTTTGTAAATGCAACTTAGTAGTAAAACATGATCCCTCTTATAAAATACTTTTTATTAAATACACCTGGTGCTGCTCTCTGACAGTTTATACACACAACAACCAGACCTGACTGAAAATTAAGCAAAAAGCCATTTAGAAGTACATAGTTTCTAGGTCAAGATAAGAAAAAATAGCATACACACATGTGTGTGTATATGTATATATAATGTATATATATATACATATTTATCACAGTATACCTCTGTCTTTCTATGTGTATTTCTGTCTCTGTCTGTCTGTCTCTATAGATGTATATAAATTATTACCAATATAAAATAATATATATCTTTACCAGCTTGTCTTGCTGAACACTCTTTTACAGACTTTTCTATACAGTAACTTACTCTTTTACTAATTACAAGAACTCCCTCATTATCTAAAACTTAAGAATCATTTTGTGTCTATAGTGAAATGCATGTGAAAATTCTAAGCTTTGTGGATGATTAAAGTTATTTAATTTCACCCAGGGAAACATTTTCCTGGAGCCTTCAGTCTATGAAAGAATGTACTACAGTTTAATTTTAGTTCAGTTCATTTACATAGGAATGTATGACAAAACTATCGATGCTGAGGCTATATGGAATGAATGGATTAAATACCTGAAACTTCCTTAACTTGCCCAAACATCACCACCACGAGGGGACCAAATACTCGAACCTACAAGAGATATTCTCATTCAAATAATCACAATAGCTAAACCACCTGATACAGTAGTTCAGCTGTTCCTTCTTGTAATCCCATAGAATATGAGCTGGGGTTTCAAGACCAATGTTGTGAGAGAATGTTGCAGTGCATATAATTGTTCTGCTCTCAGCAAAGATCCAAGTACAAATCCTAATGTGTATCTCCTTTGCAGCACTCTAAGGAAAAGAACTGTAGAATGATCCCCCTCTGTGTGGGGTGGGGAGAGGGAAATAAGGAGATAAAAATTAAAGGGAGAGAAGAGAAAGACAAAAATAAGAGAGCAAGGAGAAGCGCAGGTAGAGTGTCAGTCTAAGGTTGAAAGGTGAGAATACAGCTCTGAGGATGGTGGGGCTCTTACTGCTCAGTCAATACCATAAGCATCAAGCTCTATAATTAGAAGTATTATTCTTTTTCAATCCACATAGTATCCATACACCCAACTGTCCTCTTATGTATGTGAATATCCCAATGAGTATGTTACAGATCACTTGGAAGATATGCAATGATTTCCCGGTGGTTTTATTTTGATTTGCACAAATGCAAAGCATTATTCATCCATTCCATCTCTTGTTTTCCCTAGATACTGTCTTTATGGTCTTCATAAGTATTCACATAGGTGTAGTTCTTATTTCCAAATGATCCACATTACTGTGCATTACTAATCTATGTTTTTCTATGGATTCCATTACTTGACTAATGCATGAATTTTCTCAATTCCAGTAAATATGTGTTTACATGCTACTGGAAAATTTTAGTAATGTTCTTCTGCTGTGTGAGAATTTTCTTTCAAATACAGAAAGTATTACAGCTACTAAAAGCAGAAAATTGTCTAATAATTTGAGAATTAGGTTTGTAAAAACTCCTGGAGATCAGAACACTGGCTCACACTTGTAATCTTGACACCAAGGAAGCTGAGGATGGAGGATTACTGCAAGTTTGAGGGCGATCTTAGTTTGTTGCATGGAGTTTTAGGCCAAATTGGGTACAAAGTTGTGTCACACAGCACTGGTCTACTTTGGTTGTGTCTGTATGACAACTCTAAAAACCTGATCATGGACCTGAAGTGTACGCTTCAAAAGGAGCCAGTCTCTTGAGGTAGTCAATCGCTGACATCTCCTAGCTCAGATGTGTTCCAGATTGGTCTCTGCTAAAGTCTGTGGAGAGATCTGTGTGCTTTCTTTATTCAGGCATAAAGGTACCCTAAGAAATATTTCATTATTAGCTAAAACTGAGATTAAACATTATTTCCTGGCCTTCACAGTGTTTCAATAATCCTAATTGATTTCCTAGCTGCAATTAGCTTGGAATTTTTACAAAGAAGCTGTCTTACCAGAGAGGGTGTCTCAAGAGTTAGAGATAGCTGTTAGGCACTTATTATCAGAGTAGTCTCACACAAGGCAGAATTGCTTTACTAACCAGAGAGAAGTTGTAGGGTTTCTGTCCCTGATTGTCTATGTTACAGCCAAGGAATGCTAGTATACGACCTTCAGCTACTTGCCTCAGACAGATCCAGAGAATTTATCTTGGGGCTACCAAAATAGCCCAAGAAGAAGGACACCACTGCTCCTCTGCCTTGCACCTGGCTGCTTGTTCTCACGGACCTTGATGTAACCACCTCCTGCCTACATGACTTCTGTCATTTGCCCTGTTCTCTGTATACTATATAAGCCTGATTTTCACTTTGTACAAATTGCATTCAGATACCACACTCCCTTGTGTCGCTTCTGTTTGTCACTTGTCAAATTCTTTGCCTAACAGGCCAGAACTTCTATCACTCTGCAGAACAAGGTGTCCTCAAAGCAACCCAGTCTGTGGCAGAGTTGACTAGCACTAGATTTTAGTTTTGAGGACCTGCATCTCTCTGTAATATTGAGGATGGATATTTACAGTGAGAATTCAGAGGCTACTGTGGGATCTCAACCAAACCTAACATGGCTGGCCCTTATAGCAGTATACTCTTGAACCTTGCAAAGCTGTGGCAAATGTCAGATACAGAAAGATATTCTGAGAAAATGGGAAAACAGGTTAGCTCTGGCTCTAACACCCTTTGATTGGTTCTTTGTTAGTGGGTTGTCTTAGTGTTGTGTTATTACAAATATATATTTGTTTCTGATTATTTGGCTTACATCTCCCAAATTGGGGTCTCTATGTGGTGGTATCTGTGCTCATTTCATAATGAAGAATTAAAGTGATTGGAATGTGGTTTAAATAAGAAATGCCTCTCATAGAGTCAGATATTTCGAAAGTTGGTCCTCAGTTGGTAACACTGTCTAGGAATTTTATGGAACCTTTAGGAGGTCGATCCTTGCTAAAGGAAGTACATAACTGATAATGGGCTTTGAATGTTTATAGTATCACCCTACTTCCTGTTTTCATGCTCTGCTTCTTGCTTTCCTCATTTGAAGATGAGCTCTCAGCTTTCTCTTTGCTGGTGCTATGCTATTCACTTCTACTATGCCTCCAGAAAATGATAGAAAAAGCCCTATTTCTCTGGAAACAGAACCCAAAATAGATTCTATCTTTCATAAATCACTTTTGTACATGGTATTCTAGAATAGTAAAATAAAAGTAATTAATCCATAAGGCCTTTGAGAACAGGAGATTGGAGACCTCTATGTCATATATATAGTAAGCACAATGTCAGGAGGTTTTCTGGCTTAAATAACCATTAATTATGTCTGTATAAGGGGGTGGATTTTCATTCCATCACTTATTGATTTCTTATTTTGAACAAGTCAGTAGCTATTTCACATGAAGAAAGTTAGTGAGATGCTAGGCCTATTAGAAAGTGCATATATATAATTCCTTCAGTATTGGTACTTAATGTTCTTCTATGAGTTCTTACTAGTTATAGACTGAATTCGACCTATGCATGGAAATAAAGGAACTTGTATGTCTTCAGCATCACTCTGCTCACTATTCTCTTAAGTGATTAGAGTTCTCAGCTTCTCTCGTCTGTGTAGACACAACTAGACCACTGATTCCTAATTGGGAGAGGATAAAACAAAATTGCTATTAAGACAAAATGGATATTAGAACAGAACCATTGCCAGATTTGATTGTTTCAAATCCAAGTTACATCCAAGATTTATGACATTATTTGTAAATTTTAGCATAGAATTTATGTGAGAAGGCTAAAATCAAAATTCTCAGTCATGTGCTTTTGTGCCACTATGTGAAATTAAATATAATAAAATATTAAATACATTTAAATCATATATTGAATCTAATGAGCATCTAGCAAACATCAGTGAAAGGAATTTAGCAACATTAAAATCTCCCCAGAATGGTGTACAATGGTGTGAAAACAAAAAATGATCCTATAATTTTTTTAAGTACTTGTATTGGTTTTTAAGTATTAAGTATTTGGTTGCCTTCTCAGGACAGATATTCTGAGTGCTGATGATAAAAAAATGTTTATACCCATGGAGTTTATTTATATTCCAGTAGGAGATGTGATGTGATGTAATATGATAAAATAATAAAACATGATTTTTTTTTAAGCCTTGAAGCAAAAGAGTAAAGGGTAAAAAAAAAATAGATAATGGTTTGAAATGGTGCTTGCTCTCATATAGGACATTGGAAGACAGGTATGTAAACCAAGGTGGACTATGGAAGTGTGTATGAGAATGATATTCTGAACGGTAGGATATGGGAAAATCATGTTTAGCATTGATGTTATGTGTATCAAATTTGATGTGTTCAAACAATACCAAGAAGGCTGTGTGTCTTACAAGAAGGGGAGTAAATGTAGGAAACAATAATGAAATAGATAGAAACCAAGCAAGTAGTGCCCCATACAACATAAAAAACTGAGATAAAATATTGCGCTAAGAGTGAATAGAGACTAGGATAATATCATTAGTAGAAGGAGTTCAAATTATTCAACTAGGGTTTTGGCTACAGATGCTCTTATATATTCTTAGACAATATTGCTAAATGGCTCTCATTTATATCTTCTCTTGGTTTGCTTGTTTGTGGGAGCATGAGAGTAGAGTTGAGGGGTTTGCAGACCCTTAGGACGAACAAAAATATGAACTAGCTAGCACCCTCAGAGCTCCCAGGGTCTCAACCATCAACCAAGGACTGCACACGGTGGGTCTGAATGTTCTGGCAGCACGTGTATACTAGAGGATTGCAAATTCGATCATCAATAGGAGGAGAGGACCTCGGCCCTGTTAAGGTTCTGTGCCCCAGTGTAGGGGAATGCTAGGGCCAATAAGTGGGAGAGGGTGGGGTGGCAGGCATGGGGAGGGGGGAGCAATAGGGGTTTGTTCTTGTTGTTTTTGTTTGTTTGTTTGTTTTTTGGAGGGGAAATTGGGAAAGGAGAAATTTACATGTAAATAAAGAAAATAATAAAAAAGTAAATTAAAAGAAAAAGATTGTGAAAGCACTTGGCTTGCTGCACAAATCAGGCTCAACACTGTTACAATGTGAAATGCATTACATGAAACTCTAGAATAAGAATAGATACAAAAATAAAATGCAACCTTTCCCGCTGGGTAACCCCAGCTACTGATGTCTCCCTCTCTACAGTTCTTCCTTCCTTTTGCTGGGCTCGTCCCAGTGAGGATTCTTCTAATGGTACATTCCTTACTCAAGGCATGTTACTTACCATCATATGCTGACAAGATCATGCACTTAGTTATCAGCTTGATGACACTTGGAGAAAATGAGAAAGAAGTTTTAGATAAAGGTATAAGAAAACTATCTTGAGTTGGACACTTCCAAAGAGAAAGCGATAACAAGACAACAGAGAGGAGCATGATCTTGGTCCCTGGAGAGGTAAAGAGGAAATTAGGCAATGGCAGACTGAGGAGGACTGATGTAGCAAATTCTGTCTTCAGGCTACAGTTTATGTCAGGCTTGAATTCATTTGATTCCCTTTATACTCAAGAAATGTAGGTTACGTGTAATCATGCAGAGAAGAGCAGACACACTTATATTGGAAGCCAATATTCAAGAGCCAAGCTCCAAATAAGGTTCAAGGTTTGCTACCCAAGGTATGGCGGTTTGAATAAGAATGGTCTTTATAGGTTCATATGTTTGAAAGCCTAGTCACTGAGGTGTGGCACTTTTTGAAAAGGATTATATGTGCAGCCTTGTTGGAGAAGGTGTGGTCTTATTAGAGGAAGTGTATTACTGCATGATCTTTGGAGTTTTAGAGGCTCACACTAGGCCCAGTGTGTCCTTCTTGGCCTATGAATAACTCGATGTGTCTCTCAGCTACTTATCTAGCACCATGCCTTTCTGATAACTTCCTGATACCATTGTGTATGTGATCATAATGGACTAAAGACCCTGGAATAAGTTACTCCCAATTAAAAGCTCTCCTTTATCAAAGTTTTCTTGGTCATGATGTCTCTTTTTTTTTGTTCTTTTTATTGGATATTTTCTTTATTTACATTTCAAATGCTATTCACTTTCTCAGTTTCCCTCCCTCCATGAAACATGTCCTCCTTCCCTCTGTTTCTATGAGAGTATTCCTCCACCTACCTACTGACTTTCATCTCTCCGTCCTCCATTCCCTTACACTAGAATGTCTATGGAGCCTTCATAGGACCAAGGATCTCTCCTTCCATTGCTGTATGACAAGGCCATCCTCTGCTACATCTGCAGCTGGAGCCATGTGTACTCCTTTGTTGATAGCTTAGTCCCTGGGAGTTCTAGGGGGTCTGGCTGATTGATATTGTTGTTCTTCCTATGAGGTTACAAATCCCTTCAACTCTTTCAGTCCCTTCTCTAACTCTTTAATTAGGGACACTGCACTTAGTCCAATGGTTGGCTGTGAACATCTACCTCTGTATTTGGAAGGCTCTGGCAGGGCCTCTCAGGAGACAGCCATATCAGGCTCCTTTTAGCATGTGCTTCTTGGCATCCACAATAGTGTCTGGGTTTGGTAACTGTATATGGGATGAATCCCCAGGTGGGACAGTCTCTGGGTGACATTTCCTTTAGTCTCTGCTCTACACTTTATCTCCATATTTGCTCCTGTGAGTATTTTGTTTGTAAGGACTGAAGTACCCACACTTTGGTCTTCCTTCTTTTTGAGCTTCATGTGGTCTGTGAATTGTATCTTGGTTATTTGGAGCTTTTGGATTAATATCCAAACAATGAATGTGTACCAAGTGTTTTCTTTTGCGATTGTGTTACCTCACTCAGGATATTTTCTAGTTCTATCCATTTGCCTAAGAATTTCATAAATTCATTGTTTTTAATAACTGAGTAGTACTCCATTGTGTAAATGTACCACATTTTCTATATCCATTCCTCTGTTGAAGGACATCTGGGTTCTTTCCAGCTCCTGGCTATTATAAGTAAGGCAGCTATGAACATAGTAGAGCATGTGTCTTTATTACATGTTGAAGCATCTTCTGGATATATGCCTAGGAGTGGTATATCTGGGTTCTGAGGTAATACTATATCCAATTTTCTGAGGAACCACCAAACTGATTTTCTGAGTGGTTGTACTTGTTTGCAATCCCACCAGCAATGGGGGATTCTTCCTCTTTCTCCACATCCTTGGCAGCATTTGCTGTTACCTGAGTTTTTGATTTTAGCTATTCCATCTGGTGTGAGGTAAAATCTCAGGGTTGTTTTGATTTGCATTTTCCTGATCACTAAGGATGTTGAACATTTCTTTAGGTGTTTCTCGGCCACTCTTCAGTTCAAAATTCTTTATTTAGCTCTGTACATCATTTTTAATAGTGTTATTTAGTTTCCTGGAAGATTACGGACCTCCATATAAAACCTGATGCACTGAAACTTATAGAGTAGAAATGTGTAAGAGCATTGAACATAGGGGCAAAGGGGAAAAGTTACTGAACAGAACACCAATGGCTTGTGCTGTAAGATCAATAATGGACAAATGGGACCTCATAAAATTGCAAAGCTTCTGTAAGGCAAAGAACACTGTCAATAAGACAAAAAAGCAACCAACAAATTGGGAAAAGATCTTTACCATTCCTACATCTGATAGAAGGCTAATATCTAATATATAAAAAGAACTTAAGAAGTTAAGACTTCATGGTGTCTCTTTATAGCAATAAAACAGTAACTGTGAAAGAAGTATGTACTAGGGTCTGTGGTATTGTTGTGATAGGCTTGAAATACTGTATTTTGGAGGAATATGGAAGACTTCAGTACTTTAGACTAGAAAAGTGGTTAGAAGGTTTAAATGGGGCCTAATGGGGCATTTTAGTAGGATCAGGGAAGACAGTGCTGCAAGTGATATGAGGTATAGGGTTCCTGTTCAAGAAGTTTTTTCAACATTAGTTAGTGGCCTAAAATCCATTCTTGAGGTATTTTGGTAAAAAATGTGGTTCCTTCTTCCCATTGTACTAATAATCACTTTGAAACTAAATAGTTTTAGACTAATGGCTTTAAAAGATATTTCAAGACATCCTTGTGTTGGCTCTGTCCTGTGGTTATTATTAATCATTCTTATGAACATCTATAATGAAAAAAGCAAGTTAGAAAAAGTATCATACAAATTGTACAGGTTGAGGATAAAAAGAGCATCAGGAAGTGTAATAGTGCTAAGTTCAGTGTGCAAGAAAATAAAGAACTTAAAGAATATTGTGATGCTAAAGGCAAAACTTCACCCAGCTAAGCTTACAACTTTTGAAGAGGAACTAAATGAAATCCTAAGCATTGAAGGAAACCATTAACAACTGAGCTCAAGCAGCTGTAACTGAACAAGGATGCAAAGCTCTAGGCCCGTCCAGCAGCAGAACTTGGCAGCTTCAGCCACATGATTCCAGCTTTAGAATCAAGGATACAAAAAATGGGTTAGAAAACCTCCCTCCATATTAAGGGAAATATTTGTTAGGGTGTACTTGCATGGAGACCTAGAAAGGCCATTCTGTGAAGCTGTGAAAATGAATCCTGGACTCTGTTGGAGATCCTGTGATCCTGGAGATGTCAAAGTCATGGGATACTAAAATGGAAACTTAAGGTTCCTTGGGAAGTCAGTTGTAATGGATGGTGTTTTGCTGAAGTGAACTCAAGTGAAAGGACATTTGACTAAAGCAAGTATGTGAAGGAATGTTTCACTGAAGCAGACACAGATAAAAGAATGTTATTCTAGAGCATGTGAAAAGTCATATAATTAAAGATTCTTTGCTAATGATATGCGTGGTCTGCCATACATTGCATAGTTGAGCTTTATTTGTTGAGATTCCAAAGAGAGAAACACTCCAGCATGTGGTGGTGTGCTGCTGCTTCTTGTGGCTTCTGCAGACTTAGGTTGATTGGCATAGTGATGTCAACAAGACAGACTCATATGATGAGCAAGACAAATGATGAGGCAAGACTGGTGGACATGTGATGTTTAGAGGGTGTATAAATAGGATTCAACAGACTGTGAGAGGAGCTTGACTTGGCTTGGAGGTTTGCCTATAGAACTAGCTGTGCAATGCTTGTTGGTCTCGAAACTTCACTGATCTTCACTAAGTTGAAAGAGACACAGCCAAGAACTTCTTGTGTTCTTTGTAATCCAGGTCCTCCTGCTGACTCATGCCAATTCAGCTGAGGCCTGCCTCTCCTCTGCTGCTGCTACCCAGATGATATGTCTTTGAAGTGTTCGAAAGTGGATCAAGTTGCCTCTGCTGACCTATGAACTGAATTGCTAATTTCCTGACAAAGCCAACAAGATTTGCTCCAAAGAATCATTTCGAAGCAGGTCGACTTTCCCTGTATTCTTTGTTTTCCACTATCTTAGGTGGGTGATAAGCTAGAAGGGAGTTTAAAGCTTTGAATAACCATCATTAAAATAGGCTCTGATGAAAATAAAGTTATAAGATACATGCCAAGGAAAGCTTCAGATGGGTCTGGAACCAGCTCACAAGAGAAGTGTACAGCACTCAACAATGTTGAAAGGAGTTGGAGATGTGAAGAGTTCTTTGATATCAGACATAAACATATAGAATTTGAGTTTTCTAGGCTGTTTCTGTGATCTTGTTTTGGTACAGTATTTCCTCACTATGCTTTTATTTTTCTTCCATTTGGAATAGTCATGTATGCTTTTTTTGCCATTGTCTTTTAGAAATCTGTAATTTGCATTTTGATTTTTATTATACTGAGGATTATAGTTAAGATATTGGCATAAGAGACTTAGACTTTGGAATTTTAAACAGTGTTGAGACTTAAAGAATATGGGGATTTTTGAACTTGGGCTGAACGAATTTTTCATTATTATATGACTATAAGCCTGTAGGACCTAGGGAGTGGAATGTGCAGTTTGAATAAGAATGGCCCTTTAGGCTCATATATTTGAATGTTTAGTCACACACCAAAATGTGACACTATTTCAAACATTATTAAGTGTGGCCTTGTTGAAGAAGTTTGTCACTTTTAAAAACATAAAAGCCCAAACGAGACTCTCTCTGTCTCTGTCTCTGTCTCTGTCTCTGTCTCTGTCTCTCTCTCTCTCTCTCTCTCTCTCTCTTTCAGCCTATAGATAAAATATAGCTCTCAACTACTCCAGTGCCATATCTGCCTGCAACTATGCTCCCTGCCTCATAACTTCCTGGCATGATGACAAGGGCCTAAGTAAGCTCCTCAAACTGTAAGTATACCCCCAAATAAATGATCTCCTTTATGAACGTTGGCTTGGCTATGGTGTCTATTCACATCAATAGGACAGAGACTAAGACACAGATTTTACTGTTCTAAGTGTTCCATTTTGGAAAGAGTATATTCTAATTGATATTGCTTTTTAAAAACTTTGTTGCCGGTTGTGGTGCCGCACACTGGTAGGATTTGCTGAAGGAGGCAGAGGCAGGAGGATCAAGAGTTCGAGGCCAGCCTGGGCTACACATTTAAGCCCAGCAGTGGTGGCGCATGCCTTTAATCCCAGCACTTGTGGAGGCAGGCTGATTTCTGAGTTTGAGGCCAGCCTGGTCTACAGAGTGAGTTGCAGGACAGCCAAGGCTACACAGTGAAACCCTGTCTTGAAATAAAGAAAAACAAAAAACAAAAAACAAAAAACAAAACCTTTGTCTGTTGCTTCATCTATTATTTTAGTATTGGGTCCCTGCCTTTCGATGAATCAGTAATTGAATACTTATTGTTGTGGACTTCTTTTCACATTAATCAATCAATTCTTAAAATCTCAGTATAAAAGAATGTCTGCACAAATCTATACTTTCTTGTTAATGAAAAAATCTACTTGGGTTGATTATCAGGTAACTTAAATATTATGTACACTTGATGTAAAAAAAAAGTGGTTTAAACCTAACACTTACCTAAAGTCTTAGTGAAATCTGTGGTATATTCTAATTGTAAAAGTGTCCTTTGGGTGTGATCCATGCAAGGATTCATCTTGCCTGTCATAACTTCACATCTTGACACCAAAGTGTAGTACCATGTACTGAACTTTCCTGCAGAATGAAACTTAACATTGAGTCCTTTGGATTCCAAGGTGGGAAAACCTGTAACATTTTATTTTAAGTCATGTTATCCTCTACTTGGAGGATTGGTGATGCTTGTATTCCATCTTAAGAAAGACTGAGAATTTTTCTCTAATATACGCAGTCACAGATAATCACCTCTGATCAAACAATAGGCCTAGTTATTATGATGTAACAGAAGGCTAAGTTTCCCTGCTTCTGAAGTGTGACCTAAGTGCAAATATACAAGGACACAGGTGGTGTCTCCTTTTTGAAGCATATAAATGCATCCCCCAACCGTGTTTCTTTTCATTTTCTTAAATAATTTAGTTAGCTCTTTATTGCTATAAATCTTACTATAGTTGTTTCAATTATATTATTCAGGATTTAGTTCCTTATCTTTTTGCCAACATTGCAGCTGCTTCCAATCCCTTTTATGTAGTATTTAAAAAATACATTAAATAAGAAAATAGTTTCTACTGGGTAAAATAACCTTCAATTATTTTGACCATTTACTCTTATTCAAGCTACATTTCCAGGCCCTCTTCCTTTCTTTTCTATCTGAAGCTAATTCTAATTACTAGTCTTGGTATATTCTATATTTTTCCCATTTCTTCCGGAATTTGTTCTATTTGTCATCTATATTCTTTTAATTTCTCAACTTCCTACTACTCTTTCTTGCCATTCCCAGTTCAAAATTCTACCTTCCTTTTTTTTGCATGTGTTTCCACGTATTCAGAGAGCACATACATGTGTAATGTACATGCTAAGGCCTGAGGTTGGCCCAAAATGTCTTCCTCAATTTCTCTCCACCTTTTATATAAAGGCAGTAACACTCACTTGAACCCAGAGCTAAAGATTCAGCTATTGCAACTACCCAGGTTGTTTAAATAATCTCCTGTCATCCTTTTATATGCTGGAATTACAGGGGGTCCACCACATCCACACATTATTTATGTGGGTTCTGGGGAATCAAGTTCTGTTTTTCACAAATTTGCACCAAGAGCTTTATCTATTGAGTCATCTCCCAAGCTGCTTTTGTTTGCTAAGGATGTGGCTCAATGGTAAAGCGCTTGATGAACATGTATGAAGCATTATATTACATCAATAGCACAGTAAAAATAACAAGGATAATAACCTACAATAATTCTTTCATTGTTATCTGCAGTTTCTTTGTCTTTGCTTGGTGTATTCTTGGTAAACCATGTTAAAAAACATCAAACATAAACTTAAAACAGTTCATACATTTAAACATACATTGAGTGTTCTGAGATAACTTATGCCATCCCAATCTGTCATTCCAATTCGGACACAAATCCTTCCTTGCTCCAGTGTCTCCACTCCATGTATGCTACAGGTATAATAGTAATTTTGAAGTTGTTTCTCTAATCTGAATTACTACTTGCATTGTTTCTTTAATAGTCATCCTTATTTCATTTACTATAGTTCAGATCTGCAAACTTTAGTACAGAATATTGCTATTATTGTACTTCATCTCCTATTGTTATTTTGTTGTTAACCTCTTACTGTTCTTGATTTGTAAGTTACACTTGACTATAAGATCATTCTGTGAAGAAGGAAGATGATCCCAGGCATTGGTATGTATTATATCTTAAGTAAGATGTGTCTATATATTTCAAATTTAGTTAGTCAAAATAACTAAAAGATTTTCAAACTGGACATAGAAATAAATGTTAAACTGTTGGGTAAATATAAACCAACATTTTATAACTAAATAATAGTAATAACTACATTGGAGAGGGGATCAAAAATATTGAATATTGTGATAATATTGTAGCATTAAAGTATAAAGGAGCTAAAATATCTTACCTTTATTATTATTCAGCAAGTAGTAAATATCTTAATTAATTCAGGCATCTAAAAGTTGGTACACTAAGTAAAAAGTAAAAGAGAATAAATAGAGTCCATAGTTACATTCCATTAGAAGAGACCCACAGTTCCATTCAAGATGGGATAATAGTAATCAGGTTGCCTCTCCTACCTGAGAGAACAGAAGAAATCACCAAACAAATACATGAAATAGTTCCAAATCCCTGCAAGGAAGTGAGAACCATACAGATGGAGATGAACCTTACAAAATTTTAGCCTGCTGTCTCAGGAAAGTGTTTAGACTACACGAATGTTTCTCCCTGAATGGAAGAGATGCTTCTGTTGCCTAGGAGTTCAAGGTACCCAAAGTTGTCATCCATGGAACAGAGTAATGAAAAGAGAACTACCCAAGGGAGAATTTGAGAAGGTGATAGTATACTCCCTTTACTACTACAAAAGTGTAGTGCTCCACTTGAACCACTTGAAAGGTATAGAAGAAATGAGTAGCTGGTGTTCCTAAGAGTCAGAATAAATGAAAGTTTCCATCAGCCAGTCCAGGGAGAGGCTAAATACCTCAGGTGGATCCTGCTTCAGTAGTGAGGGACAGTTGGTTTTAGATTCAGCACTGTTAAAATAGTTTCATTACCATGTAGACCAAATACCAAGAATTTGTATAGACATAAAAATACTAACGATCTCACATGAAACACACACACATGCACACATGTGCACACACACATACACACACACACACACACACACACACACACACACTATCTGGCAGCCGATTGAGAATTCATAGACATGCAAAGAAAAGGGAAATAGGACAATAATTTCTGGAGATTATTCTAACTGAGACAGACACCATCATCATTCAGTGATATTAAAGCAGCTTCTAAACTGTATTCTGATTCTAAACTTATGGAGAAATTTTGAATCTGTACTGCTCGCCACTTATATTAAAGGTTCTAGTTAAGCTTCTAGCACGGAAAACTACAGCTTCATCAGTAAATATGTGCCAAATGAGAATAATGAAAAAATAATGCAGTACAAAAGAAAGTATTAAAGATGGAAACTAGAATTAAACTCATCAGGAGAAAAACAATTGACAATATAACATTAGTGAAATGTCCCTAAAGGAGACAGAGAAAAAAAAAACAAATATTAGAAAAACTTTATGCAGAACAAAAATAAAAAAATAACTGTAAAAGAAGTGACAGTTTGAGAGGCATTCGCCATGGCAAGATGGCGCCTACTTCCGCTGTTAACTCCTAGTGGACAACTGTTTG
>NW_022196913.1:30981014-31037972 GCF_008632895.1 Mastomys coucha
AGGACGCTGAACCCCCTCTGTCACTCGGAAGCTGAGAGGATCATGTCCCTGCTGCCCTGCATCTCCCAAGATGGTACTATTATGTGATAAAGTCAAATATAAAAACTCACAACTAGCATCACTCTGAGTGGCAAAATCCCAGAAGGTTCCTTTCTAACATCAGGAAGGAGACTGAGATGATGCGTAGCCATCACCCCTTCTTGAAAAATGTGTTTTTTTTTTTTTTTATTGTACATACATATTATGAGCCAGTGTGTCCATGACACAGTATGTGTATGGAGGTCAGAGAACATTTTGAGAATTCAGTTCTGTCTACTCTCCTCTTTGTGGGTTCTAAGAATAAAATTTGGGTGGTCACACATATTTGCCTAAGTGCTTCACCCACTTAGCCATCTCTTTGTCCCTTGTCATCCTTTTTATTCTGTGCTTATTGGCCAGTGCAATACAGCAAGGAAGGAATTGCCATTCAAACTCTGTTTTAATGTCTTGAATTTACTTATTTCGTTCATCTCATTGTCTTCTTTGCATTGCTTAGCATTAGTTGTACAATTGCTTTTATAGTTTTTTTTTTATTTATTTATTTTTAATGTTTTGGTCTGGAAGTCCTTCCAGGTGGTTTTCATTAGAGATGAGTACTACAAACTGGCATGGTGGAGGAGGGATTATGGCAAGGGTTAATATTGAAGACCTATCTAAACTGTCTAAAAACCTATTACTAAGAAGTTTTCCTAAAGCTTATACAAACACATATATAAAAAGAACTGAAATGGAGTTATTCCATAATGGGTAAAATGGCTCTTTTAGACATTATAAGCTAGCAAATAAATCTGCGTGCCATGAATGTGTTACTGCTTTCGAACTTGTTGGTTAGTGAAGTGCCTGCCATAAATTCCCAAACATTGCTAACGTTCTTAGTTCCCTTCTGCAACTTGATTCTAAGATTCTCCTGCTGAAAAGACCACATATTTGAGACACAGACCATAAAGAAATGAAGGTCCTATTGATCTACAAGGGTAGAAGACCTTTCCATTTTATGATGTCTTCAATTTCTTTCTTTAATGTCTTAAAGTTTTTATAACACAAGGCATTCATTTGCTGAGTGTCCTTCCCTCCCCCAACCCACCAAAATGAGGCTGTGGTGAAAGGTATCCTCTAACCTAGCTGGCTTGTATAGTTTGTGCTTCCCTGGTCTCCTTTGTACACAGTAGGCTACTGATTTTTGTCTGTTAATTTTGTATCCTCCTACTTTGCTAAAAGTATTTATCAGTTGAAGACGTTTCATAGTGGAAACTTTGATGTATAAGACCATATCATTGACAAATAAAGATACCTTGCCTCTTTGCCCTTTTCTATTCTCTTGATCTATTTTAATAATCTTATTCTATTATTTTAGCTAATACATCAGGGGCAATATTAAATATGTATGGAAAGGACAGATATCATTTTGTTGTTCCTCATTTTAGTGAAAAAGCTTTGAATTGTTCTTCATTTAGATTGATTTTGGCTGTGGACCTGACATAAAACACATTTATTATGTTGAAGTACATCTTTGCTCTTAGAGGACTTTACCTATGACAAGATTTTGTCAAATGTCTTTCCTGTATTAATGAGATGATCATGTAGTTTTTGTCTTTCATTTTGCTTATATACTGGGTTACATTTATTGATTTTGATCTCTCTGATTGATTTTGGCATCTCTGAGGTGAAGCCAACTTGATCATATGAAAAATCTTTTGCATGAGTTCTTGTACTGTACTTATTTATAAGTCTTTACTGAGAGCTTTTGTATCTCTATTCATAAGGGATATTGGTCTTTTTAAAAATATGTCTTTGTATTAGGGTAATACTAGATTAGCAAAGAAAATTAGGAAATCTTTCAGTTTTGCTATTTTGCTGAATAATTTGACAGGTGTTGATGCTAATTATTCTTTGAAGGCCTGGAAGAAGTCTGTACTGAATCCATCTGACTCTGGTCGGGAAAATTTTATTTACTTCCTGAATTTCACTAGATCTTATAGGTTTGTTTATATTGCTTATCTGATCATGATTCACATTCGATAAGGTGTATAATATAAAAAATTCAGCCATTTTTTTCAGGTTTTCTTTAGTTTCCCTGTAGATTTCAGGTTTTCTTTACTTTCCTTGATTCTCTAGTTTCCCTATATAAATGTCAGTCACATTTCATTTTTCTATTTCATTTATTGTCACACATTTTTCTTGCTCTTCATCTTACTGTTAAGTTACTGTTTATCTTTTAATTTCTTGTAATGCTAATAGTTTATAAGCTTTTTCCTAAGTCTTATTTTTTATCACATTTAGCAGAATTCCTGATTTTTACTATGTCCTCTTTCATTATCACAAAGAATATTTTCTTCTTACAGGTTTATATGGTTAACCGACTATTTAGAATTATGTAGCCTAGTTTTGGAGAGGTGGAGATCTTTTAAGCTTTTGAATATTTATTACCACTGATTTCTTTCTGAACTAGGCTCTAACATCAAGACTAGGCTTTTGTTTTTGTTTTTATACAATATTGTCAACACTTCTTTGACTTTCAGATATGTCCAATATTTTGACATTGCAAATGACTTTGTCATATACAAAGTTTTTACTTGAGATCTGTACTATCCAGTGTGTAACTACTATTTTAAGCCCACTTACACTTCTTTTCTTGTTATGCTGCATTCTCAGCTATCTTTGGCTCCAATTGGCCACCTGCAACACAGAGGTCACAAACTATACAACCCAGCAAGTTTAGAGGATACCATTTATGTTTTATATCTAAAATTAGCAAGTACATGGAGGTTAAAGATGAATTCTCTGCCCTAGATGATTCTCTCTTTTTTTAGAACATTTTTCTAACATTTTTTGTTGCCATAAAATATATATAATTCTATTCAAAAAATTAGTATTTATGTGTAATATCTCTTAATTTTTCAATGATATCCTAGTGCTAGACTACATCATAGACAGAAATGCAAAGCTTCATATTTAATTTTATACTCATAATTTTGTTTCAGAAAACGAAGATGTACCAAAGTATTATTCTATCAAAACTTTTAAAAACTTCTTTGGTTTAATTATTTATTTTATTTTAATTTTTAATTGCTACTTATTTTTATTTTTAATCTCATTTTTTACATTTTAATGTAAATTTAATTACTAATTTGAATTACTTTGTTTTCTCTCATGAATATTCAAAGAGACTGTAAATCTGGAAGGCATATGGCAGTATATATTTATAATTGCCAACAGAATTATGACTATGTATATGTGAGGAGTAAGTCTAAAGTGTGGAGGAAACACTGCAAGAGATATAAGAGTAAAGGAAGCGGTAGGGCATGAATGAGAACAGCCCCCATAGGCTCATATGTTTGAATACTTGGTCCTGAGTTGGTCGAACTGTATGAGAAGTACCAGGAGGTATAGCCTTTTAGGAGGAGATATTTCACTGAGTGCAGGATTTAAAGGTTTCAAATTCCCAGCCCATTCCTAATTCTATTTCACTGCCTCTAGAACCATGCCTGGCTCCCTGTTAGGATGGTCATGTACTCAGCCTCTGAAACTGTAAGCCCTAATAAATGTTTTCTTCTATAAGTTGCCTTGGTCATAGCATCTTAAAAGAACAATAAAAAGGTAACTAAGACAAAAATCAAAAAAAATTTAAAAATTATGATTTATTTTCTGAAAAAATGATTTTAAATTTTTATGGAAAAAATGACATTTTATCCCTGTACTGGCTGGTTTTGTGTGTCAACTTGACACAGGCTGGAGTTATCACAGAGAAGGGAACTTCAGTTGGGGAAATGCCACCATGAGATCCAGCTGTGGGGCATTTTCTCAATTGGTGATCAAGGGGGGTAGGGCCCCTTGTGGGTGGTGCCATCCCTGGGCTGGAAGTCTTGGGTTCTATAAGAGAGCAGGCTGAGCAAGCCAGGGGAAGCAAGCCAGTAAGGAACATCCCTCCATGGCCTCTGCATCAGCTCCTGCTTCCTGACCTGCTTGAGTTCCAGTCCTGACTTCCTCTGGTGATCAACAGCAATGTGGAAGTAAGCTGAATAAACTCTTTCTTTTCCAACTTGCTTCTTGCTCATGATGTTTGTGCAGGAATAGAAGCTCTAAGATAATTCCCAAATCTTATAATTGTCACATTTTGAGATACTGTGTTTTTTTTTTTACATAAATTTCCTCATTGTTGTATCCAATTAAATAGAGTTGGAACACCTCTAATAACTTTTCTCTAAATTCTATGTACTACTTTGTTCTTATATCCTAATTTAGAGCTAAAAAAAAAGTTGTGTCAGATTTTACCAAAAGGAGATTTGCTGGGATAATCTCATTGGGAAGATGGATTGATATATTTTTATCAACACTTCAGGACCAGTTACATCGTCTTACTTTGTATACCATTCTATTTTCAGTGATGTTATTGAAAGTTATGGTGCATGCTGGATAAGGTAGACTTCAAGAATTCACACTCTATTAATTAATTCATCACCTAAAAGCTAAGTATTGATTTTTTAAATGGTTTTACAAATCTGTTTAAGCTTCAGTGATGTGATTAAGAGGGTGTGTGTTTACTGAAAATTATCTAACATATACAATGCTTTAGTCTCAAAAAGAGCAAACAGTTTAGCTTTTGAAACAACAAAAAGCTTCATTAAAAATCTTTATTAAAACATTTTCCTACACAAACAGTTCATTTAAGAGTATTATAAGCCCTTAAATAAACTTAAATGTACTTAAATCTTAAATAAAATCTATTATCTTCAAATACTGGCACAATGTGTCTTGAATTATAGTAAAAATGAAGCAACACATCAATAATTTGTTTTCTACTAATCCTCCAGCAAATGATACAAGGATAAGTATGCTAACTCGCCACTGGTCAAATATGTTAGTTCATGCTGTGGAATTATATTGCAGGTTTTCATTTATGTTTCTGAACAGTCATTTACAAGAGTTTTAGAAAAAATTCTTTGTGTATTTATAACAAGTCATTCATTTTTTAAAAGATTGCAAAAATTCAGATCTACTCTGAACTCCTAAGACAATAAAACCTTCTCTAATACATCCACTACAACTTGAAATGAAAGACAAATCAATTTTCAGCAGCCATACCAAACAATGATGTCTTGTGGGAATTGCATCAAGAAAATATGGTTGCCTACTTAGTTTTGGAAAGATGGATACATCTATCTATCTATCTATCTATCTATCTATCTATCTATCTATCTATCTATCTATTTATCTATCTATATGTAATGGGTATGTATGTGTATTGTGTATGTGGGGGGCGGGGCAGGACTACATGTCCATGCGCTTCTGTCCTTGAGTGTAGAATAAAAAGCCTGACTCTCTCAATCACTTTCCTGAGTCAGGGTCTGAGAGTTTGCTGAGTTGGCCAGGCTCAGGCTGGTTTACCGCTGTATCCTGGAAATCATGTCTCTGACTCTGGAGTGTTGAGGTTACAGATAAACCAATGTTGCCCCCACCCAGCTTATATGTGGGTGCTGTGGATCAGAACTTTGTCCTTCATGCATGAATGGCATGCTTTTTAAGCACTGATATATCATCCCAGTTCCTTCCAAAGCTTCAATACACTTTCTGCTGATATTCAGCATAATCACTTTCTGATACAATCATGCCTCACATGCTGGGATTTATCAGCTTACAGGACTTTCACTACAAAGTTGATATAGGGTATTAGAAACATTTCACTCAAAAGCCTTTGTTATTTCCAGCAGTTCCTTTGCCTTTTAAACTATGAAGAAATCAAATTTGAAGTTTAGAAAGTACTACACAATCTCACAACAAGAATATGACAGAGCATGCCATGTAATGCAGAGAAAGTTTCCTGGGAAAAAAAATAGAACAACGTGCAAGAACTGTTTGTGACCCTGTGTTATATGTGTGCAGAAATAGCACATATGTAGTAGTATGAGTGGTGTTTACATTAGGAGGTCTCTTGCTTGGTCAAGGCAGGGAACATCCTAGTACTTCATATACAAATAATATTGACTGAATATCTACTTTGGGAGAGCAGAACTACGCTCATTAGATAGTTAAATGGCTGATTATCTTCTTGTAATTGCAGTTGTTTTAGTGGGAACAGTTACTGCTATTGCTCAGTTTATAGATGACACCCAACTGGCAATGGAAGAGAGGAAGCTGTTTGAAGTTTCCCATCATGCAGAGATAAAAAGGCTGCAGAATAATCCTGCTAGTCCTTTTGATATCATTAATTAGCAGCAGAGTCAAGGTTGGTACATACCATAGCTTTCTTATGTCAAAGTTAGCTTTGTTTTATATTCACAGAGTCAAAAAAAGAAAGAAAAAACACCCAAATGACTCAGTTTATGAATACATAAAGAGACCTTATGTGATGGAAACTAAGTAGATAGATATTTTGTTGGTTTTGACATAGGAAAAAATGAGACCTTTTCCTATATTTGGTTTCTCCCTAGCTTTGTTCAAATACTCACCATTTGGCACTTCTTTAAGAGTGTGTATAATTAGGATTTTAAAAAGGCTTCTGTAGATCATGAAGAAATCCTCTCATTTGTGGTTAACTTCAAATAGGCTTACAGAGCTGCAAAATGAAATTAAAATTTTCCTATTTACATAATTTTTCACATAGCCTACCCTTCTCTATATCTGCACCTAAACACAAAGCCACAGCTCTGCTTAATTATGTCACTGACAGCAAATAAAGAGTTCTGCATTTAAGTTCTCATTTCTAAAATGGCCATTTGTAGCAACAGATGTTTCCCAAGGGTAAGTGGGACTCTAGAGAGCTCTATGAGTTGCCACAGGGCGAAGTCTATAGCAGGAGGAACGACAGCAAGCCAGGAATGCTAAGAAAAGGAAAGTCTTCCCAGGATGACCTCTTTAAGTGGTTATCCTATACCAAGGGGACAATCCTCAAATCTTTAACTTAGATTAACAGTAAATGTACTGAGCAGGTTGTATTCCTGTATTTATGCATATATATCCTCAAATAATAAAATAGGAGGACAATGTGGTGGCTCAGCACAATAGCAACACTTCGAAATCTAAGGCAGGTCATTTGGATTAGATTTTGTTTAAGGTTAGCCTAGGTAACAGTGAGAACCTATCTCACAAAACAAAAATAAATAAAAATGAAATAAATGAGAATAGGAAGAATAACAGGAGGAGAGATAAAGAGATCACCTTAGGGAAATATCTATTTTGTGTGTTCACAAATATAAAAGATATAATTTTATGTTGTATAATTTTAAATTGTCTACATCCCTCCTTCCTTCACTGTTTTCTGTATCCTCCTCCTGAATTCCACTTGCAGAAAGAGAAAATGAACCAAAAGCCATTTCTAGATACCTTATTTTTTTAAAAAGTAGCAGAAATAAAGATTTCATGGGAAAAAGATATTAGCATATGATTTCCAAGGTAAAAATATGAAAAAAAAACCTGATCAACAGAACTAACTGAGATATTTTCATTATTCCTTGTGAAATTTCCTGGACATACACCAGACCACTGACTACTGTAGACAAGTACAAGAAAAAAATCTATGTATATTTTTCGAGTACATACAGCCCAAAGAAACACTCTCTAGGATTCTTGAGTGTTGTAATTCTGCATGGAATGATTCTTATTTGTTCATTCAGCAGAAAATTCCTGAGCATTTATGGTGCATCTGGTAGCATTCCAAGCTCCCTAGATTCAGCATCAAATAAGCCAGGCAAATCTCTCTGCCTTTAAAGAGTTTACATTCTAATAAGAGGAAAAGAAAAATCCTTAAATACTGAAATACAATATCAACACTTGGACAGCTGAGGCAGATGATCATGTGAATCACTTTTTGTTTAAGGATAGTATGGGTTATTAAATAAGATCTCTTCTCACAAAATAGAATAAGTAAGTAAAAATTGAGGGAGAAAGAATGGAAATGACAGGAGGAGAGAGAAAGAGATCATACTGGAGACACACCCTTGCAGTAAGAAGATTTTCGTTTTGGTATAAACTCCTTTGCGCAAATGGTAGTACCTTTATCAATTAAGTGGCTGCAATCATGCTGGTTATGAAACAAATGCCAATTTTTTATAATATTTTTGTTTATATTATGGTTCTCCAAATGGTTATTATTGAAAGAAAAACTCAGTTTTATCCCACATCAATATAATGTGTAAGGCAGTACATAGATTATGACTGATTATGATTATATACTATTGATACATAGCTCAGGTTTGCCTGCATATGAGAAAATCTTACTGATCTACCTTTCTAAATGTTACCTTGAGCGTGTTGAACATCTTAGCAATATAAAAATTTATGCTGCATGGGACCATTGAACAATACCGTTATATGCTCAAAAGCAATATTTTGCTCTTTTCTTAAAATATCATTAGAAATACATGGAAGTGCTCTTAGATTGGAAACTATCAAGAAATCTTAGATGGATTCTGTCACTTCTTGAGAAAAATTTGAAGGAGCAAGTATAACAATTTAGAGCAAAAGGACTGGAACTTAAATTCCTTTAGTATAAAATATACATTTAGTGCTTATTTTAAAAACTAGCTTACCTTTTATGAGGATGTAATGCTGTACAATAGTTTAAAATTAAAAAAAATTTTTCCAATACTTATTATTGGAATTTAGTTAGGAACTCTACATTAAAAGGGGAAATTCTTCAATTCGAGCAACAATAAGCATTATAATTAGAGGAGCAGTATAATTAGAAGAGTTCTATATAATGAGTATGTGTGTTAGAATTGACAAGATATGGACAACTAATGAATTCATGGCCTTACTTAGACTTTTATGTGTGATCATGTTGGATTGATATTTCACCTGAAAGTAGTCCAAGAATTGCTCAGAGAATCAATTAGTGTCTGATAAAGTAAAAACGAAATCTCAGATAGTGTGCTAAGAAAAAAAATGTTATTTCTTGAATCCTCCATGTGTATAACTATCTACTGATAATTTAATTTGGACATGGAAAACAATTCAGTAAATGAAAGGTGTAATGGAGTATGAAAAAATATTATTTTGATGGGGATAATATTTATTTTTTTTTGCAAAAGAATATTTAATATCCAGCCCTGACTGTTCAGACTTACTGACTTATTGTTCTGACTTATTATAACAGGAATTTAGAAAACAAAGAAGCAACCAACCAAACACAAAATTAAATTACTATTAGAATCGAGGTGGCTATGGCTCCAACACCCACCACAAGGTTCACAAGATGGCTTCAGGGCTATTAAAACTCTCAGATAATGACTACCTTACTGCCATGGACTGGGGTTTCTTACGGAGTCCCTTGTTTTGCGGGATGATGGGTTCTGACCAGGTGTGCACGGGATTCAGCTTTGTCAAACAGACTCTACAGGAGTGGTGTAAGGTCTGAGTGTATTTCTTTAAAAACTGACATGAGGTTTTTACAATAGTTGCAAAAGAGAAATGGAAAATCTGGCAGCTCAGTAGTCGAGGTACATCTGAGACCACCTAAAACACACTAGGTCTAAAACAGCAGCCATCTCCTCTGGACTGGTGCAGCACCCCCGGGCTCCGAGTATGTTCAGGCTACATGGTCCTGGCCAGAGTCCCGGGGAGGGGGCAGGGAGGGGGGCTGCGGGTGCGCTAGCCAGGAGGGTAGAGGCTTGAATCTCGAGTCCTCAATGCTGAATGCTCGAATCTTCAATGTTGAATGCATGAATCTCGAATGCTCAATCTCTTGAATCTCGACTGGTGCTGCACCCCCGGCCCAAGCACTCTGGGCCCAGGGGGCGGCTATGGACTGCATGTATCTTAAGTCCTAGTCCACCAAAGTTGGTTCTAATCCGAGTGCGAGCGAGTTCAAATGCTGAATGCAGACTGCCTGCTGCTGAATGGGGAATGCTCTATGCTGTCTCTCTGTAAACTTTAATGCCCTACCCACAATGCTGGAGGCAATTTGTTAGAAAGGCTTAACATTCCAAGCCAGGGTTTAATGCCCTACCCACAATGCTGGAGGCAATTAGTTAGAATGGCTTAACATTCCAAGCCAGGGTTTAACTAGGACATTGGAACATTGGTGAAGGTCAGGTAGCAATATCCGAATTTTCTTTTTCTTGCTGTAAAGAAATGATATCTTGGTGGGCCCCTAGCACACAAGTACAAGGACATATCTGGGCTACCTCTGAGTTTGGGGTGCCAGGCAACAATGCAGAGGCAGGAGACTGACTTTCCTTGAAGTTTACGCCTCAAATACCTCCGTCATGCAAAGTGTGCGTGGCACTTTACACTATTTTTCAGACCTTAGGAAGAAGCTTTAAATGAAGTTTTCCAATTGTTTGTATTTGCAAAGTGGTGGTTTGAATGGCTTGTCCCATATATTTGAATGTTTGGTCCCCAGTTGGTGATGCACTGGAGGTTCTGACTTTGTTGGAAATGATTTGCCACTGGGAGTGGTCTTTGAGAACTTAAAGACTTACGGCATTTCGATTTTGCTGCCTCTGCTTTCTCCATGCAGTTCACAATCTGAGCCTTCAGATTTCTGTTACTGATGATATGCTTGCTGCTTGTTTTCCATCGCCACCATTTCCTGCCAGGTTGCACTCTTATCTCTCTGACACTGTAAGGACAAGTAAACTTTTAACACTATAAACCTCATGTTCAAGGTTCTGTATCACAGCAGTAGGATAATAACTAATATAGAAGTTGGTAACAAAGAGTAGATTAGGATTGTGATGGAAGAACCTGACCCTCCTCTCTTTCCTGGAAACATGGATGGCATTTGAAATTTGTACTATAAAAGCAGTTGAATATTGTAAGTGGAGTATCATGGTCAACCCTAGTAGGAGTTTGGACTACCACAGTGCTGATGTAGAGAGCCTTGGTACTGTTGAGATGTAGTTTAAGAGGCTTCAGGGGGTAATTTTTAGTAACTGTGATATCTATCAATCTTGGGAAATTTTGGCAAAGAATGTGACTGCTTTTTGCCCTGTCCTAAGAACTTGCTAGAGACCAACATTGCCTAGTACCGATTCTGTTGTGTGTTGTGTCTTTAATGAAAAATAACAAATGAAGTAGAAAGAAACACAAAATATATAGTTTAGACAGTAAAAAAGAAAACATAGCAAAAGGCACTGACAAACTTAATTTTACATGATACATGTGCTGGATGTCAGACTACTTTTGCTATAGAATTTAATGCTATTAATAAGAGACAAGATAAAAGGAAGGATGCCTTCAGGGCAAGATCCTATCCAACCAAGCTTCTAATTTGCTGAAGGCAGTTAGACTTTCCTGCTATTATAAACAACAAACAAATCTACAAAAATAGTTTGCAAGTGGCCATTAAAAACTGGTCATTATTTTGCACCTGAAAAGAATTCATTTATAAAAGAATTATGGGAACTTTCTCTATTGTTTCAGAGAGTTAAAGAAGCCAAAAAATTTATGGAAAAGAAGATCCACAATTTGTTTAGGATATAACTGATATCCTAAATATTGAAAAGGGTATTATTGCCTTTGAATCTTTTCTGGAGCAGCAACTAATATAAGATTTTAAAGCTTGGTGTATAAGAGCAAAGGTACTTAGTAAAACTCCTTCAGATGTGTCAGCTAATAAAATACCATCCATATAATGAATAATATTTGCTTAAAGATCTTTTTCTTTTTCTTTTTTCTTTGTTTTTGTTTTTTTGTTTTTTTGTTTTTTGTTTTTGTTTTGTTTTGGTTTTTCAAGACAGAGTTTCTCTGTGTAGCCCTGGCTGTCCTGGAACTCACTCTGTAAATCAGGCTGGCCTCAAACTAAGAAATACACCTGCCTCTGCATGCGCCAAGTCCTAACTTCTTGTATTGAAGCAGAAACAAATTTTTGACATAATGTAGGGCCACTAGCCATTCCTTGAGGAAAACTTTCCAATGATATTGATTCATGAGTTCTTTAAAATTACAAGGAAGGACATTAAATGCAAACCTTTCAGTCATCAGGATGCAAAGGAACAGTATAAAAACAATCCTCCAAATCCATAATAATTCTATATGCATTTTCTGGCATGGCAGCTGGAGAAGGCAAGCCAGACTGCAATGCTCCTACAAGTTCCATAGTCTCATTAACTCTTCACAAACCCTGCAACAATCTCCACCTGCTTGAAATTTTTTCTTAATTACAAATATATCTGGATTAGAATCCTCGGCCTATAATCGAACTGCAGCCAATGGAACACTGGCAGTTTACCAACAATCTTCAATTTTCCCTTGTAACACCAAACCACAACCACAACTTTGGAAAGTAAAACTCATCCTCCAATAAATAATCCAGTCTTTCTAAAGACACCAAGTGTATTAACCCCCACCCGTGCTACAACGTTTGAGTGCCAATTCCTGCACATGAATACACAATGATGCAGCCTGTAATACCTCACCAAAGAGACACTGCCCTAAACCTTATCTTTTATAAGTCTGGTTTCTTGAATAAAAATTACATAAAATATTACCCAATTCAGAGGTATCTTTAGAGACCTGTTTCCCTGGATAGGTTCATGCCATGTGTTCTTGTTCTGAATGACTTCAACCCCAAGTTACCAGTTTTAAGCCAACTTTCTGTTATTAATGTTACAAATTTTTAATCATAACCAATAACTTATAAGCCAATAATCTATAACCTAAACATGCATTGCATATTTATACTTTTCAAACCAGTCAGAAACAAAAATGAAGTGGCTACAGATTTACTTATTTAGACCAGACAAAATTTTACTTTTTCTAACTGTAATTTCGAGAGAGAAGCACCTTGTCACGTGCTGAATCCAATAATCACAATCACGGAGATTTTTCTAGGTGAAACAATCATGAGCTCCTTTACCATAGAAGTGGAGAAGCTGCTGGCCCCTTCAATAGCAGCTTTTACAGACAACCAGCTCCTGGCAGGGCTTCTCCAGCTGTGCTAGACTCCTAATTACAGGTACAGGGCTCCAAAGTGTATCAGTTTTTGTTGTTGTCAATTGAAACTGCCTTTTTCTTTTAAAACTAGTTAAAACTAAATCAAGGGCTAAACAACCAACAGATAAAGTTTTTTTTTTTTGTTTCTTTTGAACATGAAACATAGAAAAACATTCAAGCAACTAAACAAAATCACAGACAAAAACTGACAGATATTGACAGATTGGTGCACCAAGAACAGACAATAGAGAGAAGAGAACTAGATATCCCAAGTGGACCCAGATATCCTACCTAAGGGACCCAGAACCAGAACTAAGCATTTTTCCAACAGGAGCCAAGGAGGAGGCAGGACATTTCCTGACCTCATCCTGCCCCTAGGAGAGCTCTGAAACAGCTTTTCCTTCTCTTTCACCAAAGCATCCCTGATAGTCAGGTAGGACTGCTTTTCTCAAGCCCATTCTCTCATGTTTCGAATGTAAACTATATTTAGTCAGAGTCCAAAGACTGAAAACATCTATGAGACTTATCTTTGCTTCTCTAGATTTTAGAATAACTCTAAAAACATACACAAATACATTTTACCATTACCTTGTCCCATTTTTTGTGGGGTTTATTTACTGCTGGCCCAAATCTTCTTTTACTTTCCTTTGCATGTGCTTCCAATTCCCATGGTGTCCATCACCATACCCCACTTACTGGAGCTACAACATTGAGGTACCATCTGGCCAAGCTAGCTCAGTCAGTCAACAGGTTCTTCAGGGCAGGACCAAGGGTTAAAATGAAAAAAAGACTATTAGACAACATTGTAGCATGACCCCAGTCAGTTCTGAGGCTGAGGCAGGTTTAGTTTTTCCTAATCTGCTTTTATACTATTTTAATTACATGAAAACATTAAGGTCAGTTCTAGGTTGAGGAATAAGCAAGACAATAAACACAAATAGTCAAGGAACAAGCAAGGCAATAAACAAAGTTCCATGATCCCTGTTTCTAAGGATTTATCAGAATGACCAAGATGCATGAGCCTACTTCCCTGTCCTAGCCCAAAGTCAGATTCCTGCCGGAAGCCTACTTCTTTGTTCTAGCCTAAAATTAGATTCCTGCCTGAGCTTACTTCCTTGTTCTGGCCCTTGTCAGATTCCTGCCATGCATTCCCAAAAGTTCTCCATATTTCCCAATTGCTAGCACTGTTTGGAGAATTTCAGAAGGTTGACTTGCTAGAAGAGGCACAGCGCTTTAGGTAGAATTTCAGAATCAAACACTAGTATTAATATAGAGAAATGAGTTTATTGGAAACTATTTTTCCTTCATAGATCACATTATTTTCACAATTAATATCTATAACTTCCAAAGAAGAATATTTGAAGGGGTAAGATGTTCTTTTCCTTGAAATGGTTGAGTACGTGGTTTAAAAAAAAATCTAGTTTATTTCATGAATACTTTTTAAGAGCTGAAAACTAAAGTTGTGTCAAGAACAAAACATTTTGTTTTCTGTAGTTGTTTGCATGGGAGATAGATTGGAGTATTTTGCCTCTATGACTTGTTACATGATCTTCTTATGATACTCCTTCCTTTGAAAGAATGGATTAAATATGTCTTCAAGGTAACATATTTCTGTTAAATCAATCACATTTAGTTTTGCTCCTGAGAAGAAAGTCCTTGCTGAGCCAGTTAAAATCTGATCACAAATGAACTTGCTTGTTTGTTGATGGTGTTGTGATAAGGAGGTTCCTGCTTATATCCTCTAAAGCCTGAGAATGGGTATGTAACATTCACAACCCTAATGCAGAAATCATCTAATTGGCCCTGGGAAAGCATCCATTTGGAGCTTCTGGAATCTTATTTAACTCTCTGTACTTACACAGCAATTACATGTTTCCAGAGAGTGTCTTGGAAAATGATAATGGCCATCACAATCATTCTTATTGTGCCTGAAGAATTTTTATTTGTAGAAATATGGAGATGATAAGCAAATGACTTTAGCCATTGCATTTTGTTTGATGAAGACCAATTTAGCTATGTTTATGGGGTAGCTCAACCCTTGATGAGCTGTCAACAAAGAGGCTTCTGAACTTTCCAGAATGAAACTCTTTGGGGACATTAAGTCCACAATACTATATCACAGAGAAGAGCTGAATCTGTGGGGCACATGCCACTGAGCTAATTGCCCAGACAATGTTGTACCTAATGAAGACATTTTTTACCTGACAAATGTTCAAAAGGAAGATATTGTCATATTTTTAAAGAATTACTTCAATTACAATTATAAAAGCATGAAATCTAATGATATCCAGAAGGATTTTCTAAACCACCGAGTCTGCCTAGCCACACTGATGACTCCAGATAACAAAGACATACATCAGTAACAATCAACAGTCAACCATTCCACAAGCAGTTTCTAGTACAACAGGCAAGAATCTGACAAGAAGAGGATGAAGAAAGACTTGGCTGGATAGTGTCTCATGTCTAAGTGTATCAATGTATCAGTGTATCCTCATCATTGATCAAGCATCTAGAAAAACGGATCTTCACAAAGGAAGGGTTTGCTTTAACCCACAGTTCAGAGGATTAATATGTGTGGCCAGTGAGGTATGCCAGCAGGGACAGCTTGGTTTATGGAACCAACCAAAACACAAAGAAAACTCGCATCTCTTTCTCCTGTTTCTCTTCTTATTTAGTTCACAACCCAACCTATCTTATGGTTCCACCTACATTCAGGCTAGATTGTATTCTTCTCAGTTGAACCTCTGTGGAAGTACCTCTAATGAAGCAATCAGAGATGTGTCCCCTAAGTTATTCTAAACTCATTCTAGTTGATAGTGACTGTGAAACACAACATGACATCTCATGGGTATTGTTTGAGGAAACCATGTTTTTGACAAATGGTTTGTGTGTGTATGTGTGTGTGTGCGTCTGTGTGTGTGTGTGTCTGTGTGTGTGTATGTTGACAGAAATAATATACAGTATTACAGAATTTTTATATAACACTTTAAAATATAGGAATTCTTTGAGATGTTTCAAAAACTTGTTCCCCCAGTTTCTAGATACTTCTAACATCATGTTCTGCATGTAACTGAGAAGAATCTTTTAAAACTTTAATTATATTTGATTGAAAAATCAGAGAAAACTATGCAGGAATATGGAGTCTGAATTATGCTAGTAGACTATAAATTCCTGAGATCTGCTGAAAAACCATACCCCTATAATTAACAACACAGCCTTGTGAATTTAAACCTTTATTAAGATGGTAGTTTTAATGTGTTCTTACTGCAGAAAGTATTTTAATGAGGAATATCACTTTTAACATTATATTGAAAATTATAAGATAAAATCATTATAAAATCTGAAATTAATTACCCAGATAGAAATTATACCAAATATCATTCTTAAAATGTATATAGTATACTGTCTTAATGGACTTAGATATGCCCTTTGATAGACAAAAAGATGAAAAATATTTTTAACTAAAATATTTAAAATTTAAATATAAAAATATTTAAATGAACCAAAAATATTTCAACTTTTATTAACTCAAGTTGGTGTACTCAGTCATTACCTTATATTCAGGTGTGTTTTAAATCATCCACTACATTTAGTCAGTCACTCAGCTTTCTTGAACATATCCTGAATAGACACATAAAGGCCTCATAGAGTGACTGAGTTCAAACAGGGACTTCGTGGCTATCTCTCAAAGTCCAGCTGCCTGGACTTCCATGGCTGTTTACCTCAAAGAGATGATTTTTTCCATAACTTTTAGACTACTACACACATTAACCTACCCCATTTGATATTCTTTTAAGTGCCTTTCTAGATAACCTATAGCAGCTCTTTAAAAGCTTCATGATTTTAAGCCCTTCAATCATTTACACTTAAAATTGATGAAAATTAAGTAAGATCCCACATAACCCCTGAGGTCATGAAATCCCCAGCCCATAACATTTCAGGTGAAGGCCAGCCTGGCTAAGTTTTGCTCACCAGATTAAAAAAGCAATATCTAAGCATTTATAAAGTCTCAGGAAATCTTGTAGACCAAGCATCATATGCTTCTGAAGAGTGTGGTTGGACAGACATTTTCATTCTGATGGAATACCTGCTCTACTCTATGGTTATGCTTGTTTGAGTTTTGTTCTATTTAGTTTTGTGAATCTCTTTATTTTTAGCTACCGTCCTAGCAATGTCTCATTTGGATATCCCATTTTGTATTTTTATAATAATATGCTTTCTTTTTAAAAATATTTTGATTATTATTTTTAATTTTGTGTGTCTATCTCTCTTTGTCCCTCTATTTCTGTTTCAGTCTCTCTCTCTCTGTCTCTTTCTGTCTCTCTGTCTCTCTGTCTCTCTCTCTCTCTCTGTGTATGTGTGCGTGTGTGTGTGTGTGTATGTGTGTGTGTGTGTTTGTGTGTCTGAACATGAGTGCAGAGGTGGTAAAACTGAGAAGTAGGCATTTGAGCCTCTGGAGCACAGTTACAGGTGATTGTGGTCAGTCTTATGTTGGTGCTAGGATCCAAAGTATGGTCTTCATAAAGAAAGCAATATGTGATCTTAACCCTGAGGCCTTCTTTCCAGTTCCAAACAGTACGTTCTCTAGAGAAGTATGGAGGCTATCTCTTCAATGTGAGGTGAATTTCATTGAATCACAGTACTAACCAGCACTGTGAAGATATTAAGTCTTTAAAGCCCTTTGGTTTACTATTATAAAATTATACTGCGATAATCTTGGAAATTGTTAGGGTGCTGTTTATTTCAATGGTCTAAATATCACCTGTAGTGGCAATTTTGAAATTTCGGTTTCTTTAAAAAACACAGAAATATAAGAGTATATTTTCATTTTAAACCCAGGAATGATATATGGGCTGTTTGGTTTGCCCATAGAAGATGACTATGTATTTCATTATGCTCTAACAGGGGTGTGGTTTTACCAGCAAGAGAGTTTATGTGATTGTGTGACATTTCAGATTCTAGGATTATTCAAAGGGTATATAAATGCTAGGACTCTGAGAGGTTGAGGAATTTTTGGTTGGATGTTGTTGACCATGGTTTGTTAAATATTCATTTCCAAAGAAGAAACAACGAGAAATTACATATCCTGACAGTGAAGATCAAACTTTCCTCAAGTTACTCAATGTTCCTATTCAGCAGAAAGTATTTTAATAACAACACTGCCCCCTTTCTACCCGCTGACTTTGTCCAGAGATCTCTATCTCTCTCTCTCCTTTCTCTTTCTTTATCTCCTTTCTAGTGTTAGGGGGTTGAACATGTGGAAAAATGGGTGGAAGAAATGTCACACAAGGTAACAAAAATAGCTACATTTACATAGTTTTGAACCAATACATTATATATTATAAAAGTGGCCACAAATAAATGTTTAATATAAAATAAGAAAAATCATTGTGGCTTTTGATGTGAGAACATTCTCTTTTATTTATTTTCAACCAAAAATATAATAATAAAGATTCATCTTTGATGGTCTATGAGGATAAAGACAAATATGCAATGGAATTCAATCTATTAGATGATACTTTAATTAAGTTTAAAATTTTGGAAATGATTGGATGAGGATTTATAGGAGAAATGACTATAATTAAGAGATAGAACGTCATGTTATATGATTACAGTGATCCCCAGTTTCTTTTTCATTGACTTTGACTATTGCCTTAGTAAGGATAAGTAGAAATACACATAGCTTTACTCAGGAGAAAGAGCTGTTTCAGAGATATTACAGTGGACCCTAGTTTCTGTTCTGAGGATTAAAGGGACATTGCCATTTTCTAAAATACATACCTCTTTGTGAACATCAATAATTAAATGAATGGAAAGCTGAGAATGTTGGGAGCATTCTCTGTGTATCTTACATCTACATCTGTTTTGTTAGGTTAGATATAATGTAGAAAATGTGTCAATATGTTGGTATAAAATATGTAGATTGTCTTCCATATGTAAAGCATGTGATTAGGAAGATGAAAGAGCATGTTAATTCCCTTAGGGATTTCAACCTACGATTTTATTATGAGTAAAATATTTAAAACTTTCCTTCAAAACTATGAAATATTGAGAGCAGGAGATATGGTCCTCTCTAACGAGAAGCACACCAATTGGTTATTTAAAACCAAATGATAAATCCTGGAAACTTACAGACAAATAAGGGTATATGGACAAATCAGGTTGCATTTATATATTTAGGAATATTTACATACACACACAAACACACAAACACATTCCCACACTTCACCAACATCACCACCACCATCAATTAAAGAAAAGGGCCTAGGATTTGAAAAAAAGCAAAGAGAGAGAGTAAGTATAAGGAGATTTAGGGAGGAATGGATGGAGACATGATATAATTATATACTTGTAACTCAATTTTGTTATAAACAGCAAAAATTATAATCTCCTGAGAGGCTCTGACAGTACCTGACTAATACTGATGTAGAGGCTCACAGCCATCCATCGAACTGAGTACAGGGTCCCCAGTGAAGGAGTTAGAGAAGGGACCTATGGAGCTGAGGGGTTTGCAGCCCCTTAGGACTAACAACAATATGAACTAAGTAGTACCCTCAGAGCTCCCAGGGTCTCAACCACCAACCAAGGACTGCACATGGATGGGTCTGATTGTTCAGGCAGCATGTGTATAGTAGAGGATTGCAAATTCGATCATCAATAGGAGGAGAGGACCTTGACCCTGTGAAGGTTTTGTGCCCCAGTGTAGGGGAATGCCAGGGCCAATAAGAGGGAGAGGGTGGGGTGGCAGGCATAGGGAGGGGGGAGGCAACAGTGGTTTGTTTTTGTTGTTTTTGTTTGTTTCTTTGTTTTTTGGAGGGGAAACTTGGAAAGGAGAAATTTACATGTAAATAAAGAAAATATCTATAATAATAATAATAATAATAATAATAATAATAATAATAAAATGTCTTCAAATGAAAAAGAAGCATATCCACTACTTTCTTGCCTAGTACTTTCTATTTGTCAAGCCAAGAGGACCAGGCTTGTTTGGATTCTGGTCAATTCCTAACATTATTTACACAGATGTAATAAATTCTGTATTCAAAATAAATAATCGAAAATTCACACTTGGGGTAGAGTTGATAGAATGCTTGCTTAGCATGCATAGTAGTCTGGGTAGTCTCCAGACCACTTAAATGCATCTTGGTAGCAAAACTGTGCAGACTCAGCACTCAAAAAGAAGAGACATTCCAGCCATCCTCTGCTAAGCAGGGAGCTAGAGGTCAGTCAGGGTTCCATGAGAACTTTTCTTATTGGGAAGTAAGTAAGCAAATAAACCAAATCCCCAAATATACTAAATAAAAATCAGGAAGGTTTGGCTACGTACCTTGGATCTAGAGTTATTTGAATCTTTCATTGGAGGGTAATAATTGTACAGTCTCTGCAGGGCCCTGGAGACAAGAGGCAAAAAATTCAGGGTAAAGGAAGATATCTGTTTCTTTCGGAAAATGTTACACACCAAAATGAAATTGAAAATACATCCCACCCTCTGAATTTTAAATTATCTCATCTTTAGATGTATATATCTTAGTATCTGGGAGTATTTCCAAGCCTGCATTGTGTGCCACAATGCAGGAATATTGCTTAATTTACTATTAGAATATAATAGGACACTGTAATGCTGATTCTAATGTAACATATAGCAAAGGGTTACCAGCATGCATTTAAACTTTTTCTCCTGGTACAGTCTTTGCTAGACTAATTTCCCATGCCTGCCCAACATGAACACATTTAGTCATTTGTCATTGGATTCCAAATTTAACGGAGTTAACATATTTTATTTAATCTCTCCCAAAGGAAATATATTGAACTCTACTAAAATAGCAGGGCTTTTTGGGGTAAGGGATTTTTACAATAAATCATACATACACACACACACGCACACACACATGCACACACAAAGAGACAGAGAGAGAGAGAGAGAGAGAGAGAGAGAGAGAGAGAGAGAGAGAGAGAGAGAGAGAGAGAGAGACAACACTTTACATCCTACATATATGAAAAAAAAACAGCTGCCAAAAGAATTTAAAATATGATAAAATAGAGCCTTTCTCCTATGCACAAGCATGGATATTTCTGAGTTTTTGTTCTATTTTCTTCAAAGAAAGGTAAGAACATCTTTATTTTAAACCATCATTTCTACTATTTATTAAAATGTGATATAAATATGTTTTTGTATTTTCAGTGTAGTTAGGACTAGAGGCTTGTTATCTCAGTTAGAAACACATGATCAAAGCAAATCCTCAGAAGGCTTGTAAGAACCTTGCAAACATAATCAGGAGAAGGAGAAGAAAGCAGTGAATATTTCTTAAAGGGGAAATTCAGCCAAATGTATTTATTTGAATAAATAACTTAGCATGTGCTTAAGGGCAAAGATTGGGCAAAGTTTTTCAATGAGAGTCTCTCTTAGCAGTTGCCAATCTTTTCATCTAAGAAACTCCTTAAGTCCTGACTAATGGGATCACCTAGAACCAAGAAAACTGAAGCAATTAATATATCCAGATCCTGGTAGTACAGGTAGCTTACATAAATGGAAAATGACTTATAAAGACCGAAGCAGGAAGGTAGAAGGGGTGACTCATGCTACTCACATTTGCTGTGTTCTGACAGAGGACTAGGTGAAGTTTCTATCACCATATAAGTTGTTCATATCCATGCTTAATGCCAATTTCAGGGGACATAATGCCCTATTATTGCCTCCACCTTGAGCAGTATACACACCCAGGACATGCACATATAAACAGGGAAAAAACTCATACACATAAAATAAAATTTATAAAAGTCTTTAAGGAGACAGATGGTAAGTGTATCTGTCTTAGAAGACTTCTTCAGAACAAGATTGAGGAGGAATAAGTCTAGAACATGCCATCAACTTTGACCTTTTGCATATACCATAGTTTTCATTATATTTAGAGACCTTTATCTCTAGGTGTAATTTATTTTTGTTTATTGCTGTAAAATAGTGTAAAATAATCAGTGCTCATTTGGTTGGCTTATATAAATATTTCTTTACATTTCTCTTGATTGGTTATCAACTTTTAGTATCTTCTCTGAACTTCATATATCAAATTTTCATAAACATTCAAGCAAAATTCCTAGCTGAGTAAAAAATAGTTGAGATCACTATTAATATTTCAAGTAAAAGGTTTCTATATTTGAATTTTAGGATGTGACCTCTTTTCCATAGTCATGTATTATTTAAGTTGTATAATGCCAGAATATTATCATACACATTTTGACAGATACTTTTTATTCCAACAATATTAATAGGGCATTCAGTAATTGCAAGATACTTTACTATTCACAAGTCATGATATATGATGTAACTTCATCAACAATTTGATACATGAATAATAAATATGAAAAATGTCTGCATACAATGAACTCATAGTTCTGATGGAAGGCAGCACTGCATTGGTTTTGCAATGGAAAGGATGCTATTAGTATCAAATGCACAATAGGAATGCTTATTCTGACACTCTGGACCTTATAGCTATGTGTATCCTCTGTAACTGCCTCATGGCCCTAATTTTCATACCTGAAACCTTAAAATTCTAACGATGTGCACAGTCAGCCATACATTTGGATATGAGGCCCATTGTATACTTTTTATATGACAATTGTTAGAAAACAGTTCTCTGTGATTAGCTCATACATTTGCATGGGTCAAGTCCTCTAAGACCTTTATATCCAGTGTTTGAATAAAGAGGTAGTCAGGGTTTGGACACTGACCATGTTTCCTTCCCTTGAGAAATCCCAGGATTGGAGAGATAAAGATTTCCTTCTTCTACCATGGAATTATTTTTATGGCATACAGTAGAAAAGTTAGAAATACCTGTCTTTGCTTGTTCTTCTCTGGAACTCTCAGCTTACATGTTAGAGAAAAAGTAAACTTTCTTCTCAGTGAGAAGCCAGGTAATTCACCAGTAGCCCTCCTTATACATACACAATTTCCTTATTTCAGAGGTGCATTTCTTAAGTTTGACTGACATGTGGAAACTACAGCACTGGGTACAAAGCTACTAATTCAGTTGTAAGCAATATAATGCCTTTGTCTCTGATTGTACTGCGTATACAAACAGAATGTTGTATACAAAAGGAATGTTGATTGATTATGGATAGAAATATGATATTGATTTGTAAATAGATAAATGATAGGTAGATAGATGGATAGATAAATGCATAGACAAAAGATGCATGTTTACATATATATACATATGTAGATATTAGATACATGGATAGATATAGATAGATGCATAGATGATAGATACATAACTAGATAGATAATGGATAGATTGATAGAGATATAGATAGATACATAGATATATAGATAGATACAGAGATAGATAGATAAATAGCAGACAAACTGTGGAATGGTCTAGGTTTGTTACTGCAATAAAATTTCTGACTTTTACACATTTTGATTAAACAGTAGCTAATGAAGTTTCAGGCATGTTGGTAAGTACTATTAGTTGTTAAGTGTCATTGTTATTAAATATTTGAGACATGAGGCAGCTTTTGAGATAAATCTTTAAGGATGTATAAAATGGGTCTTATGTAGATGTTCCATTAATTATTTCAAATATCAAGAACAGTGTAGACATGAACAGGCAGGAGAATCACAAGCCAGCTCATACAAGAAGCTCATGCTAATCCTGTTTAAGCATATGATACAGACAGTAGCAGAATTAGAAAAAAACGTGAATCAAGAATATCCAGTAACAATATCTAATAAACAGTAAACAAAGAAACAATGAATAAATGAAAGGGAGAGAGGAGAGAGAGCGAGAGATTGAGGGCAAGAGAGAGAGAGAGAGAGAGAGAGAGAGAGAGAGAGAGAGAGAGAGAGAGAGAGAGAGAGAGAGAGAGAGAGAGAGAGAGAGAGAGAGAGAGAGAGAGAGAGAAAGAGAGAGAGAGAGAGAAAGAGAGAGAGAGAGAAAGAGAGAGAGAGAATATCAAACTAAACCCTTGGAGAATGAATGCAGGGAAAAGGTGATAATAAATACTGTACCAAGAGCTGACAGGTCCACAGTTCTCTACTATCTTGTGAGAAACATTAGATTAAGTGTTGTGATTTGTCACAATATAGAATAAACAATTCCTGCATCTAAGACTCATGAATCATTTGGAAAATAGCACGAAAAGACTATAACAGTCAGAAGAACAGGAAGTTTACTGTCATATTGTGTCTCCTAGAAATAACAGAGTGGCTACCTCCATGAATTTCCATCAACATTGCTGCCCAAATAGAACGATAAGAATGGCAACATCAATGGGAAAGTTACAAGGAAGGGGAAGATCTTAAGGGGATTAACCCTAGTCAAAAGAATACTGGCTACTAGGGAATGCTTGAGGATAAAAAAAAATGGTTTTCACAGGGAAAAGGCCCCAATTAGTTATCTAATAACAAGTAATCAACCTTGAAATCATCTAGAAACAGGTGATAGTATACAGACTGAGTAGGTTGTATTTATGTATTTAGAAAGTTATGTAAATATTCGTTCTGAATTTGATAGAGGGCAGAAGGTGTACATGGGAAGTACTGAAGAGAGGAAAATGGAAGGGGAATAACATAATTTCAAAAATACTGTGCAAAAAAAGTGAACAGGCTTGTTCAAGTTAGATTCCTGGTGTGACATTACATGCTTAATAAGAGGCAGGCAGTCACAACATCAACTACAGAATAGTCTCAGAAAGGGGTAAACAATTTCTAATTAAAAAAAGGTATAAATGAAAATGAGGGCTGGTCAACTGTAAGTAGACCAGTAGTGGCACAGAAAGAGGACAGATAAAAACAAATGAATGAGTTACAGGACAGAACAAGAGACTCCACTCTCCCAGACTCCACTCTTCCAGGGTTGGAAGGACCACTAACTTCTCTGTGGATGCAATTGCTTTCACTTTATTAACTCTTAATTGCTCCATCTTTATGTCTCCTTGAAATTTTTATGAGGATCAAGAACTGAGAGACTACTATAAAATCTTGTCTCAGATCATTCCCACTTGGACACTAGCTATCTAGCAAGATGGCTACCTCTCTTTACCTGCTGGAGTCTTAATACACTGTCAGACAAAATAGAAGGATAAAGCCTAAAGGTCATGGCTGTCTTTGTTTTATATATTTAAAAGTAAAAAAAAAATTAAGAAAACATTATAATTGATACTTTAAAATGAAAAAAAGTTAAGGAGATGATATAACTTTGAGAAGCTCCTGAAGCCAAGCTGGGATTTGAGGAATCACAGGATTTGGTTCATGTGGTACAGCCAGGACAGTGTGGAAATGGGATAGTTAATCATGATTTTCAACACTATAAAACTTATTTTAACATTGACATCATGTGCATGCCTGTGAGGGAGTTTCTAGGTTGGATTAACTGAGGTTGGAAGGTTCATCCTAACTGTGAGCAAACACCATTCAATGACCTAGGGACCAGGGCTGAGAATAAAGGGACCTGGAAACCAGCATTCAGCTTTAGCTGCTTCCCGACTGCATGATCAGCAGTTCCATGATCAGCTTGTTCTAAGGCCTTTGTGACTTCCTTGACATGGTGGTCTAAATCTTCACAATTTTAGCAAAAGTGGACTTGGAAGCAGATTGGGGATAAAAGTACCAACGCCAAGCCTAGAGACCTGAGTTAGATCCCTGGGATGCAGGGATTAGAAGAGAGAACCAACACCAAGAAGTTGTCCTGTGGCCTTTTCAAGCTCCCTGGACACCCACTCAAACCTGAATGCATACATAAGAGAATTAATAAAATGTAATAAAATTTGAACCAAAATAAACCCTTCCTAAGATTCTTCTCTCTGGCATTTGATGCAGAGACTAGAAAAGTTACTAATCCAGAATACTAGGGCAGGTATCCAATGTGTACCTGCTGAAGCACAGGGTGAGAAGGAAAATAGGAAGGGATGGCAGCCTGATGGAGGTTACCCCTGACTCCAGAATCACTTCTTTTCTGCTGGGTAGAAGAGCAGCCCATTCATTCTGGTCCTTCCTTCATCACTTGTTTAGAACTGATGCAGTGTGAACGGCACACAGAAAGTTAAAGAAATGGGAGCAAGACTTAGAGTACTGAAGTGGGAACTTTTTGCTGACAGCCTGCCTCAGGACAGCTCTTGGCATGGGAGATAGTGTGCATTATCTCTCAGCAGTAGCTGGAAACCTTAGGCAAGGAGGACAGGCCACCCCAGGCCATTTTCAGCCTCAAGCAGACAAGTCTTCCAGTTCCCAAATAATTTCTCACTGCTGATAGCACTGAGTGAATGGAGGTGTTTTGACTGCTAAGACAGCAATGTGCCAATGGCATTGTGAACCTGCATTAAAATGTTTATGGGGCTCACAATGAAATCTAACTATGCTTAGGCAAAACAGACTTGTGTACTTAAGATACCAAAGTCCTTCATAAAAGTTTAGACCTTGGTAAAAGATTTGTAAAATATAATGTTTGGCAAGCCAGATATCTGATACATGGTGTTTGGCTTTTGTTGTTTTGTTTTAGTTTTGGGTTTTAAAAAAATATGTATAAAATCTGTCCTTACACATATAAGAGTGCAAGAAAGTAGATATGAATTAAGTTTACCTTGACATCAACATGTGTTTTTAAAGCACACATGTCCTGAATAGAGACAGCTTAAGCATCTTCAAATAATTAAGCTAAACTATATCTTTGAATAAAAATTTTTGTTGGTTTATTTTGTTGATTTTTCCATTGCATAGTATTCCCAAGAAGAAAATATCACAAAGTAAGCTTTGAGAATTGAAAACACATGAAGTGTTTCCTGTTCTTTCTTTCTTTTCTTTTCTTTTCTTTTTCATTCTGTTCAACCCACAATGGTTTTGAGTCTGGATAAACCTAGAGACACAGGTAAAATGGCTCAGCTTTAAATCATCCATGTTACCTAATAGTCAAGGCTTTGGGAAGCATAAAATTGTCACCATTCCACTAGGGACTCCTGCACTCTACAGATGGTAAGACAAGCACTAGATCTGCTGTTATGATCTGTGCCCACACCTGGATTCAAGTTGTTCTTTCTTTAGGTCTTTGTTCTGTGCCTCACTGTCTCCACATGTTTTTAAAAAGTAATGTACCCTATAAAAGGACTCAGGTTCTAAAAATCCCACTTCTTACATTGAAACCTTGTTCTGTTTCAACCAAACCATTGAATGTCAGCCACATTATACCAGTTTCAAAAGTACCTGAGTTCTTAACTCTTGACTTTTGGTTTTGGTAGCTTATCCTCAACCATGTAATTACCCTATCAGAACAAATCAGGCTCTCTAATAATTGGCTAATAGACTTTTCTTAGTCAAAGACATCTGTTGTCTATGATAAAAGAGTACACTTCTGTCCAGTACAGTCACATAAATCCATATAAATAAATGTATGTGTAAAGAGAAGCACAAATGTAGAAAGCATAATAACACACAAGAAGAATACTTACTGTTGCTGCTCTGTGATAATTCCTACATCATGCTGCATCATTGGCCTGCTTTCCTATTTCCCTTCCTTTTTTTCTTTCTCTCTTTATTTACATTTTACTGACTTTTATATTATTACTTTCTTTATTCTAGCTATCAATCCTTTGTTACACATAACAGAATTTTTTTAATATGTAAGTTACTATTTAATTTTATTTATACAAGTTCTTTATTGAGGAATAGTTTTGTTTTCAATATTCTGTTTTTATTTACATTATTTTATGTTTTAGAAAATCTAGATTTGAGCATTTTCACTAGTATTTTATTCTGTAACATTTGTAGTTTTATTATCTCACAATTATAATTTTATGGAGATACTAATCGTAAGTTATACAAAATCCTTATGATGCCACAAAATATTTTTTTATTCATTGATTCAATATTCTAAAACAGCAAACAAAATAGATCTTATACTATATTCAGTACTAATGATATTTTGTTATTTGATGTTATGACAAAGTGCCATACTTTAACACACCTTGTTTAAAATCACTTTTTTTTTGTCAGTCGTCCCAACCTCTCAACATAGTCTCTGATTCTTCCAAAATATTCTTTTCTGGTTTTGATGATTTCTTTCAGCAAAAAATTTTGGGTATTTGTTATCAAGATAATCTAAATAATACTACATGTAAAGTAGCAGAGGTAGTTTTGTTAAAACACTAATTTAACAATAATTAATATAAGACCTACTCTGTGTAAACTAATTTTCCTAGTAGTCCTGTAAACACTGTACTCTCAATCCAAATGGTACTTCTCTGACCCTAGACTTCCATAGACAATGGTGGCATAAAGTTGAATCACTTATATATGTCTAATATCTCATGGTTTCATTACATTAATCAGAAATCTTTCATATGAGTCCATTAGATCTAATGAGAGAAAGGATATATGATATGATCATGCTTCCACAGTATAATTGTTGTTAACAGTATTTCCAGATGGAAATCTTAGGTTTATGGTTTTTACTCTTAGCCTTTTTCCACTCCTTTCTCTAGACTCCATTTGAACAGTGCACTGTTTACTGAAGATACATTGATGGATCCTTAGAGGCCACAAAGGCACCATCTTCAAAAGCCAGATAATATTTGATATGGAAGGACCTTTAGAAATTATTTAGTAGCATTTCTTTGATTTATAGTTGAAAAACTGAGATGATGGGAAGCAAAGACATTTTCAAGGCCAGTAATTTCTTGGTGACTGTTTACTATTATATCTGAATTTAATCATGTATCCTGGCATTAGTCTGCTGACAACTCCCTGCTCAAACCTGCCAACTTAAGACAGATAAGATAAAAAAGAATAAAATAAAATAAATCTGCAGATATACATGTCAGGATCTCAGAATTAGAGTTATAGTTCTTTCTAGACCTCAGAGTACAAGTGCTATTCCCGAGCTAGCATTAGACATTGGAATATGTTAGCCAGAGCTCCACTGATACAAACATATATTTGCTTCCTTACTGTCACTGGGGCAGAGTTTGACTAGAGTTATTATGTAACCATCAACTATGGCTTAGTTGCTATGTGCTTAATTTTAATTTGAAGAGAAACAAATTATAGCTTGTTTTCTGTATAGCTATCAAGAGGGAAAGCAAAAAGCAAGGGAAGCAGATCTTGCAATTATTCTTTGTCGTTTTTCTGGCCATAAATAACACTTTTTTTTTGTTTGGTGATGTCACTGGTCAAACTTTAAACCTAGATTGTATTAACACCTTTTATTCTTGGATCTTAGGTGTCTAAGCAAGTATTGCACTTGAGTTAATGAGGTATGTGGAAGTCATATTCCAATCTAAATATCCCTTTTCTACAAGTCATCTCAAAAAAGGTCAAGCTTTGTCTAATAACTACTTCTGAAATTAACTCCTGTTGTAGCTCTTTTGACTATACTTGTAGACTGCAAAACCAAGTACAATTTTAAAGCCTTGGAAGGTACAGAGCTAAATAGATGATTCCCAACAGAGGAATCTCAAATGACCTAGAAGCACTTAAAAGTAATGTGCAGCATCCTGAGTTACCAGGGAAGTGGAAGTCAAAATGACATTGAGATTCCATCTTATACCAATCAGAATGGCAAAGATCAAAAACTCAAAAGACAGCACATACTTGTGAGAATGTGGAGAATGGGAATACCCCTCCATTGCTGGTGGGAGTGTAAACATATACAACCACTTTGGAAATCAATTTAGCCATCTCTCTGAAAACTGGAAATAATTCTACCTGAAAACTCAGCTATGCTATTCCTGGGTATATACCCAAAAGATGTTCCATAATACAAGGACACTTGCCCCACTGTATTCACAGAAGCCTCATCTGTAATATCCAGAAATTTGAAGCAACACAGATGTTCTTCAGCTTAAGAATGGATTCAGAAAATGTGGTTCCTCTACACAATGGAATACTATTTGGCTATTAAAAACAAGGACATCATGAATTTTTCAAGCAAATGGTTGGAACTACAGAATATCATCCTGAGTGAGATAACTTAGACCTCAAATGACATGCATGGTATTTATTCAGTGATAAGTGGACATTAGCCCAAAAGTACAGAAAACCCATGAAACAGCCCAGAGAACCATAGAAGTAAAACAGGAAGAAAGCCCCAAGTGAGGATGCTTAAATGCCACTTAGAAATGGGGAATAAAATTGTCATTGGAGGTAGGGGAAAGGAGGGGCCAGGTGGGAAGGAGAGAGGGAGACAAAGGGGTAGGGGGCAGCATCTGGCATGAGACAAGAGAGGGGTCCAGAAGACCAGAAAAATGAGTAGAAATATGCAGATGCTGGTGGTGGCTATGGGGAGAATCTCTAGGGTGTTCCAGAGACCTGAGATGAGAGAGGCCACCAGGAGTCAGTGTGGGTGAAATTAGCTGAAATATCCAACAGTGGGCATATAGAATCTGAAGAGACCACCTCCACCAGCGAGACAGGAACCCCTGGAAGAATAGGGACACCAAAGCACCTATAAAACTTGTGACCCGAAATTGGTCCTAACTAAGGAAATGCAGGTACAAAGATGGAGCAGAGACTGAAGGAATGGCCAACCAGTGACACCCACCTGATGGGAGGGCACCAATCCCTGACACTCTTAGTGATGTATTGTGCTCACAGAAAGAAGCCTAACATAGCAGTCATCTGAAAGGCTCTACCTTGGAGCTGACTGAGACAGATGCATACACCCACAGCCAAACTTTGGACAGAGGTCAGGATCACCTATAGAACAGTTAAAGGAAGCATTAAAGACCCTGAAATTGATGACAACTGCACATAAAGCCCAACAGTGTCAACTAACCTGCACCTATGAGAGCTTCTAAAGACTGAGCCACTCACCAAAAAGCATACATGGGTTGGTCCAAGGCTTCTAGCACATATGTAGCAGAGGACTGCCTTGTCTGGTTTCTGTAGGGGAGAATGCACCCAATCTTGTAAAGAGTTTATGCACTATAATGGGAAATAACTGGTTGGGGTTGCACCCTCGCAGAGGTGAAGAGGAGAGGTTATGAGGGTAAGGAACCCTGTGAGGAGGAATCAGGAAGGTAGGCTACATTTGGGATGTAAATTAATTAGTTAATCAAAAAAGAATATTTTTTTTATACTTTCAGTTTTACATTTTTATTGGGGAGCTTTATTTTCTCTTTTAATAAAAGTGTTTTGCATTGATAGAAAAAAAGCTTGGAACAACTTATACAACTTCTTGTAATTTCTGATGAAGCCATTTTTACATGATAAAGTTTGTAATATTCAGCTAATGGGTGGATGGTCCCATTATTATTTCAGAGTCATTACTTGATCACTTCCTATTTAGATGTATTTAATAAAAGGTGCCAGCATGAAGTCAATACCTGCTTTTCCACCTCATCTGATTCTTGCCAACATCCTCATCTTTGTTCAGTTATCTTGAACTCTATCTTTGCCAGTAGCCATAAGCATGGAGAGACACAATCTACATTTAAAAATGGATAAAAAGATCACAATAAATAAAACCATACTAGTTTATGTAAATATGCAGTACATGATGATGTACATGAACCCTGTACATTATACCAGAGAAAGGTTCTGTGCTTCCATGTTCAGCTCATGAAATATGTTCTTTATTGTTTTTTATTAGGCTCCAGTCAGACCTTTAACATTTCTGCTACCTCCTACTCAGAGTGGACAGTCTTGTCTGCCTCTTACTTAGAGAACAGTCATATGTTACCTTCTCTGCTTCCCAATCCCAACTCTTGATTCTATTACATATTCCATAGTAGGAGAGCAATTTGTGCTCCTGGACAAAGCTACGCTGATTCTATTCAATCTGAGACTGGGGCACAGCCTCTACATATTATTTTTCCTCCTTTTGTGCATGTCTCTCACCCTCACGTACTCCCTGACAATGATGACTTTTCTGTTTTAATCACTATCACATTTCTGTTTGTCTAGAAGAGAATGTGACCCAAAGCAGGTGCTTAATAACCTTTAAGGTTAGAAGACCAGAATTACCTGTAAATCTTCATAGATAAATTCAGTCCCTAAATATATGGTATAAAACATGGTAGATATCCATAGTGCATTTAAACTTGGCTGAGATATTTATTACACACTTTTATCATGGTATATATTATTTTGTGTATACTCGAGTTAGTATGTATTTTGTCTACACAATTATGTTCTTTCTGTCCTTTTAACTTTTGATAATATCGGAAACAGTGGTTCAGTTTTGATTATCCTTGGTTAGCTTGAATACCAATTGTGGTTTAGTCACTATTAGGCTCACTATCTAATGGAGTCTATGAATTTAAAGGGTTGAGTCAAGTTTACATGAAGCCTATACACATTCAGTCAAGGAATGACTCATTTTCTATATCTCACTAAACCTAGTTTTAAGAAATCTTTTAGAAAACACATAAATGGTTAACTAAAAATCAAGAATAGCAACATGCCAACTAAGAAAACCTTTAGGACACTAAAGGATACTCTGCTTGCTCCCAGGAGAGAAAGGCAATTGGGTACCATTCTGAGAAAAAAAATCAGAAAATTACATGAAATTCTGGTTTTTCTTCCCATGAACCATTGCTTTGTGACTACTTTGACAGACCACATGACGAAATTCTTAGCAGTACATTCAGGCATCCCAATTCTCTGTAAGAATACATTCTAAGGTTGTCAGAAGAAGTGTAAAAATCTTGGGTAGAGCTCAAACCTATATACATTATGCTTTTCCTCTGTACCCTACAGAAGCTACCCAAGGCTGGAGTTTTTCTGTCCTTTTGTATTTTTCACACTAGCTCATCCACTGCATCGAACCTTAGACAACTGCATCACTACTCTTGTAATGGGGGTAACTATTAAGTAAAATAAGAGTGATTTTAACAAAGAAGGGTAATATCTCAACAGATGATCTGCCATCTGAGACAAATTACTAACATACTAACATTAAAGTGATGTGTCCCGAATGGATCTCTTAGTCAAAAGGTAAAGCTACATGAACTATTTTTGTTACACTGTTCAAGTTAAAATGCACACACATACACACGCACACACACACACACACACACACACACACACACACACACACACACACACACATGGCTAAACAATATTGACTAGTTGGTAAAGTTTTTGCCTAGAATGAACAAAATCCAGTATTTTATCCCCATAAACTTGCTGTAGTGGTATATATTAAAATCTCTGCACAAAGAGTGTATAGTTAGACCAATTTGAAGTTCAAGACCACCCTGAGCAACAGTTATGGAATGGTTATTTCTGGATTTTCCCTTTTGATATTTCAGAGTATGTTTATTAATGTCATTGAAACCAGGGCAAGTGTGTGAAGTATATGGGGCTACTATCAGATATGCATGGCCCTGCTGAACGAAGGAGTGCAAAAAGCAACTGAAAGTTGACTAGTATCTGATACTGCTATGGTAGGAAATTACAGTCCACTTCATTCTTCCACTTGTGGTATTTTAGTGGGGAAGCCAAGGAACAGTTTCTTGTGGAAACAAAATGAAATGCAAGCTATTGTACTTTTCCCACCACAATATTCATCCTTTCTTCCTCTCTTAAACAATCCTGGGTATGACCTTAGGTATTTTACCGTTCCTTAGCTAAATCCAGTAAGTAAAATACCCAGCTTAAACTTATGCTTCAGAAATTCCCCATACTTTGTAATTCAGCCATGAACTAAAAATTGGTTTATATTCCCAAACCTATACTGGAATACATCAAATATCTCTCCAATTTTCTAAGAAAGTTAGTACAGACAAAATTTCTTCTTCTTTTGTGGTAGATAATTTAGACCCCAGGTGTAAAAAACTGCTGTGGTTTGAATGTGAAGTTTCCCAGAAGCTCAAGTGTGTGAGCACTTGGTAGCTGACCAACGTTGCTGTTTTGGAAGGCCTTTCAAACTTTCCTCATTAGAAAAGGAGGGTCACTGAGGATTAGGCCACGTTTTATCTTTCTACCCATGCTTGCTTTCTGTTTCGCTAAGCTATGAGGAGATAAGGAATTCCAATTGTTCAGTTCTAGAGACATGGGGCTGCCTATATCTATGCCTTCCCCTCTATAACATACTGTATGCATTCAGACTAAAAGCCAAGTGTTATGGTTTGTATATGTTCAGCCCAGGAAGTGGCACTATTACAAGGTATGGCCCTGCTGGAGTAGTCATGGCCTTGTTTGAGTAGGTGTGTCACTGTGAGTGTGAGAAATAATACCTTCTTACTAGCTGCCTGGAAGCCAGTATTCAGCAGGCAGCCTTCAGATGATGATGTAGAACTGTCAGCTCGTCCCGCACCATGTCTGCCTAGATACTTCTATGTTCCCACTTTGATGATAATGCACTGAACCTCTGAACTTGTAAGCCAGCCCCAATTAAGTATTGTCCTTATAAGAATTACTTTAGTCATGGTGTCCGTTCACAGCAGCAAAATCATAAGACACCAAGATAAGCCAGTTGTGATGGTTTGAATAAGAATGTCCCCCCACTGGCTCATAGATTTAAATGCTTGGCCACTGAGGAGTGGCAGTTTTTGAAAAAGTTATGAAGTGTGACCTTTGGAGGAAGCGAGGGTGAGGTATGAAGAGGTGTGTGTGGTGGTGGTGGTGGTGGTGGTGGAGTGAGGTATCAAAAGTCCATGCCCAGAGTCTTTCTCTTTCTGATGCCTGTAGATCCAGATATGATATAGAAGTCTCAGCTGCTTCTCCAGCATCATGTCTGCTATGTGTGCCCACACTTCTCACCATATTAACAGTGGAGAAAAGTCTCTGAAACTGTCAGCAAGCCCCAGTCACTTGCTTTCTTTTATAAGAGCTGCTGCGATCATGGTGCCTCCTCACAGCAATAGAACATAGACTAAGATATCTTTGAGCCCTTAAGTTGCTTTTTCCCCCCTCTCTTCTTTTTTGTTTTCTTTAGGTAGCCGGGCACAACTACAAGAAGAGTAACCAGTTCTGGAATATAAAGGACTGAGTGCGGACTTCTGGAACCTTATATAGTTCTCATCTTACGTAGTTCTCATCTAAGCTACCCAGTAGTGTACCCATATAACATGGGGTTAACATGGAAGACAAAGAGTGGTAGAAGGACAAAGAAAGACAGACTTGAAACTGAAGGGAGGAATCTGGAGCTCAAATACCACTTAATCACAGAACATCAACATCAGGGATCATTTCTTATAATGAGCATGTTCCTATTATATACAAGATAGGTTAAAATGACCATAATTTGAAAAGTCCAAGTTGAGAACTCAAACATTAAACTTAGGACACTGGAAGCAGGAAGTGGGGTGTAACTGAGTCAGAAAATATGTTTAGAAACAGCAACTGGGTCAGGTTACATTCAAAGGAGACTAACTAACTTTGCATGTAGTACTGTGTGTTTTCCTCTTGGGAGAGCTAATGGATATAGGCTCAGACTGCTAAAAGTACAGCTAAAAGAGATATTTCTTTATTGCGGATAAAGCAAGCAAACACAAGTACATAAAATATAAATGCAAGTAACACTCAGGTCAAGAAGTCGGAAACCACTCACACCCCAAACTCTTGCTTTCTTGCTTCAGCCTCACTTTCCTTCCTGGGAGATAATAACTATTATGTTGCCCTTTTGACAGAATTTTGTGGTTTACTACTTAAACATGATGCCTTATCATGCAGACAATTTTCTGTAATCATACTGTACTTGGCTTTTTGTGGGTAACATGCTTTATCATAGTTCATCTTGATAAAATTCACTGCCATTTATAGCTATAATAAAACATGTTCTTTAGGTCATAAACCACCTCTGCTCTATGGCTAAGTAAGGTTAATGTTTCTGCTCTTATATTATCATATTATTCCCATCTATTAGTGTATGGATTTTAGGTCACAGGTTTGGAACTGGAATTGCTAATGTATAGGAATGAGAACAAATAAGCTGGTTTAGCAAATGAAGGCAGCTGTTATCAAACTTGACCACAGAAGACATGAGACCTACATAGTGGAAGCAGAGAACTGGCTTACTCTTATTGTCTTCTGACCACCACACTAAATAAATAAAGAAATGAAGTGGGTAGGGAGGGTAAAGGACCTGGAAGGACTTGGGGGAGGGGAAAATTGGATCAAACTATATTTATATTTAAAAATTGTTTAAACAATAAACATAATAAAAATAAAAACACAAAAGAATGTAAGAATGGATCTATCTATATAGTTTCATTAGATGTTGGAAAACTGTTTTTCAAAGTTTTCTTTTCAGAAGAAATAATTTTCCCTTAGAGTTATAAGCTATTTTGGGGATAGCCTTTTTTGTTATGTACCTATTCAAATCATGAGTTTTTTTTACTTAATTACAAATTCTTGCTGATTTATGCATTCCTTGATCATGGTCACATGTATAAGTGATAGAAATATATATAAAAAAAATCAAGAACTACCTAGTTCAAATGTTATTCTTTGGTTTTATTTTCCAAAATAGCTTTGGCTGCATTTAAAAGATGCAAAATTAATACTGTTGTATGGAAAAATTATAACTTCTCAAGTAAAATATGCTAAGATATCTATACATTCATATGTTGGAAACTGGTATTTATTTTTTCTCAATGGTTATGGAAGCTATCTCACTTATGGAGCACAGGGGCATATGTGGAGAGTGTTCATTACATCTGAACACAGCTGTTTATTTATGTAAGTGTTTCATGTGGCAGTACCAAAAATAAGCTTGTATTCAGCATGAATGCAATATTATCATGCGAACTCCTTTGAACTATTTTGAGAGCTATTGTGATTTAACTATGACATAGGAGACCTTAAATCCAGTGGTGTGAGTGAATTTTGTATGCATATAACTACACATATGGGCAAGATTTTGAAACAAAGGGATTGCTTTCTAGCAAGTAACTGAACTGCAGGGCAGGAGCATACAAGCAGACAAAGCCAGGCACGATATTAAAATGGTGAGTTTCCACTTAAATGGGATTTGAAATGTAGTGTCTTTGGTCATTTCTTCCTATCATATTCCTCACTTTTCTCTCACTTTTCTTCTTTCATGATCATCTAATCTTTTCTGTTTATATTACATGGGACATGGATACTTGTAATTATTCCAGCATAAAAGACGCAGAAGAAGGACTGAGAAGACACAAGAATAGGAAAAGGATGGATGTGAGCATACTGCATATTGACATGCACATCTATTGCCTTCTTCCATCTACACCTCTGTAAGACTAGCTTACTGCCACTCAGAACACAGATCTGGATAGTAGAACCTTATATTCATGCCATAATGAAGCTGGTGTTGCCAAGCTGTGGGCACAAGCCCTCAATTAGGAGGTGCTGCTCATCTCTGTCAACACTAATGAAATTCAGACATCTAAAGTGACAGGCACAGCAACTGGTTTGGGAGTTAAAAAATTAATACCTTCAGGTTTCATTTTCTCATTCTTCCCTCAGTGCCTTTCTCTGGAAGGAGAACACAAGGAGAATCACCCTGACCAATATGCACATGTTCAGAAGTGAAGGTCAAAATCTAGTGAAAGTCTACATTTGATTTAAAAAGGAGGGAATGGAAGGAAGTAGGTCATAACATGTGGGTGCTCTTTGAACTCTGACAAGAGCACTGAAACTTTCAGCCCTGATATTCTAGACCAGAACTGACAACTTTCATAGGCAGAAATGAGATTGCAAGTACAGTCTCACACAAGAAGAGTGCCTAATGAACACTGAGCCTCAGCAATGGCCCATCTGTCTGCAACTGCTTTTAAATCAAGAAGAGATGCTGTCAAGGAGCCTATTTTCTGAAAATAGTAAGCGATAATATTTATGTAATGGAAGTATATTTTCCCTTGTGTAAGAATTTACAAAATATAAATTATGTCCCAAGCTAAATATCTTTCTAAAAACACAGTAATATACATGTTGTACTTTTTACACAGAACTAACAGAAGCAATTTTAGAAGGGACTTTTTTTTTCATTTGAAAACTCAATTGCTGGTGTATGTGATTTCCTTACATTAATTGAAAAGTCTCCTCAAAATTTACCACCAATCAGGACAGAAACACTTGACAACAAATCCCTGCTACAACCTGAGTGCCCAGGTTTCACAGATTTCTGCTATATAGATGGAATGCTACCAGGAAGATTTTTAAGACTCCTGATTGATTCTTTTCACTGTACCGCTGGGCTCTGCACACTTCTTATGTTACAACCAACACATGAGGTGTAGCCCTTTCCTTTACGTGCCTTAGTCTACCCACTACATCTGAACTTCACTAAACTTAAAAGCTGCTTCCTCTCCCTGGTTAGCTATAACTCAGGTCATACACAGGTCAGGCCAGCCGGGACTTTCTTCTTTAAGAGCCATTTCTGTGCTCAGTGTCTCCTGTGTTGTCTGTCAGCTCTTCCCAGTAGGGTGCCCATTATAAATTCATAAACTCCAGTTCATCTTCACCCTTCACCGCACACCATCTAAGATGGAGCATACAGATGTTCAGAAGCCATCTCAGAGCAAACGTATCTCTCCACTCACATCACAACTACCAGCTCTTTAATAAAAGTGCTCCAGGGTTTTAAGATAGGGTCAGTATTAAGTGCTATATTATAAAAATACTGAAGCCTATTTTTTAAATTTCTATGGGAGGGGGTGGGTAAATTTTTACAAGAAGCAGAGTAGCTAGGTTAATTAACTTATTCTCAATTGTAAGTTTTTTGATAGTATTAATAATGACTCTAGGACAACAGGCTGAAGACCTACCCATTCTGCATTAACATAGCTGGCATCATCCTAAACTATGTCTAAAAGATGGTCTTGCTAATAAAAAGTTAGCGGGCCAGTACAAAAGTACATGAACTGATTACCATAAATCTCCCTTCAATGACCAAAAAAATATTAAAGCCTGGTGTTTGTTTGCCCAGTATCTAAGAATTGCACATAACATGTTTTAAAAAAATATGGGGAAAATGGGAAGAATAGCCTCATTTTGAAGAAGAAATCTAACAGTAAAGGAACCTATAATTGTAGAAGCATTTTAGGTTGGTAGAATCAGTCATAGGTCAGTGTCAAATATGAAGTAAGGGATAAAAGTTTCTTTTGGGCACTGGAGGGTTTAAAATAATATCAGCTCTTGTTCTGGTATACAGGATGGTCGCTAGAGAAGTTCAGGAAAGCAAGAAAAATACTTAAGACTCTGACCATTAGGGAACAATTAGGACGACAACAGGAGTAAAGGTGGTTAGGGTATATATTCAACTGAGCTGTATAGGTAGCACAGATCATGAGGGAAGAAAAGAATCACAGAGACAAAATGCTGGGCACAGCCATGCCACTGATGTCTGCTTTGTATTAAGAAGAATATCCCATTCAGTGAGAGGAATGCATTACGAATGGAATTGGGAGATGGAGTGGGAAAGAAGTCAATACTCATTGGGTAAAAGGTACATAAGTGTAAGAAAGCATTGGAATTATATATTGTACATTAGGGAGTAAACTAAAATTGAAGAAGGAACATCGTTTTCTCTGGTGTAGAAATAAGGGTGGTAAATATCTATAAGGAAACACGAAAGAGACAAAGAAAGCATATTTTGGACTTAAGATACTACATCTTAAAAAGTCAATTCCCAAGTGTCTCTGCTCCATTCTTCATGAGACTTATAGCACTCTTTATGTTATTTTTATTTCTTCTGTATTCTGTACCTTTCTTTATAATCTGCTTTTTTTAACTCCTTTGATTTATTTTTCATCTTTTTGTATCCTCTCTTAAAAACTGTATATACATAAAACATATGGATTTATTTTGATTTTTCTATATAGTTTGTAAACTGTATGAATTTATAGATTTTGTGATATTTGTTCACTGCTCAGAATTTTTCTTATGACTTCTCCATTAAAATAATTTCTAGTGGCTCTCTGTCTAGTCCAAGTCAGGCTGAAATTTTAAAGCTATTTTGATGAGAATAAAAGAATTGAAATATTAAAACATTTAATTCTTTCATTCTTACTTAAGAAGTTATTAAAGTATACATAAGTTTATAGTTTAGGTTTCTAATAACTAGAAAATGATGTAGATGCAGGACTTCAAGTAATGTTCTATGTTAGTAGTATAAGGAGCTACAGTTTAACTTCATATTGGACTTAGACAAAAGTATATGAAGCAATCATAATTATACCAGAAGCTAAATTTGTGCAGCAAGGAAACTCTGAAAATAGCAAAACACTAAAGAAATGCATTGATGTTTTATATTTTAAGTGACGCATTTATATACTTATTTTTATGTCTTGTAAAAATGTTATCTGTGGAAAAACAACTCATCTCATTGCCAAGTTAATTCATAGGCCATCCACTGTTGATTTAACATAAAATGTGATATTCAAAGCTGAAACAATCAAGTAATTACTTAGAAAACCACCAATGTCTGAGTTTCAAACCCTATATACAAAACACACTTATATTTGATTTTTATTCAAATGCCTCACTCAAATATTAGATTGCCGTGGCTCCTGAAATTGTCTTCTAATCTTCTGTGCCTCAGAACCTAACTCTATTATCAAGCAATTTTAATTTTGCTTCTCACATAGAAGCACTGCACATATTTCCTCTTTACTTTCCCCTGGCCACCTTGACATTATGTAAAAACTAATTATGTTCTAGGACCTGCAAAGTTGTTGACATATGTTGCGTCAGGTCATTACACTCATTCTGTGAAGTATTTAACAGAGAAATGAGAATACTATAGTACTTTCAACGAGCAATGCTCCCATTGTCTCAGGCATTTGGACACTTGGTCCCTGGTAGGTGGCACTATGAAGAGATTGAGGTGGTACAGCCATGCTGGAGGAACTATATCACTGAGGGTTCACTTTGAGATTAAAAGTTTTTGACACTAGCATTTGAGGTTCTGAGCTCTCCTTCTGCTCTGGGCACCAGTCCCGACACTTGCCACCAGGATGAACTCTAGAACTCTAGACTCAAATAAACTCTTCCTTCTATATGTTGCTTTGGTCATAGTATTTTAGCACAGCAGTAGAAAAGTAAGTGGTCCATATGTCTATGGATCTGAGAACACTAAGGGTGCTGCAGCTCAGGGCCTACTGCCTTCCTTCCACAAACCTAACCCACTTTTCTTCATCATATCTGAGCAAATTCTTATGGTATAAAACTGCCCTAACCCTAACCTAACAGATTCCCTATCTTAGATGCCACCATTAGTCAGCCTAATATAACACTTATCTCGACTCTCTTTGTAACCATTTCCAATGACTTCAGATACACCTAAGTGTTTCTAGAGATACTTGACATGGGAGATTGAAAGAAGAGGTTTGAAAACTTTTCATAGTGTAGTTTTCAGGATTAGGTTGCCTGAGACCACATTTCAATCTGCATAGGTATGCTTTGTTTTCTAGAATGGGACCAACATGTGCAAATATTTTATAAATATTGTACTTTAAAAATGTGTACATATGTATATGAGTATGTTCTACATATCTAATATAAGCCTATAAAACAAAAGTTTTCAAGTATTCTGTCTCAGTCTTCTAGATTAATTTTCTGGCTGTTCTCCTCCTCCTAAAGAAGTCTTGATTTTGTTTGTACTGCTGTTGTATTTCTAAAGTAACACCACCCATTCTCATCCTTTAAACCCTGTCTTTATGGATTCAGACTATAATGTCAGGTTGAGACTCTGTCTTTTACAAAGACTAAGAAATCTACAAGTTGTGTATCCACTTAGGAGTTTACCTGTTTTTGTTCTTATTCATCTAGCCTAGTACAATTTCTATGGCTACACACAGTCAATTTGGCAGCAGTTTACTTCAGCCTTTGGTAAATGTGAGGTGAACAATAAAGTGTCTGACCCCCAGAGGTCTTGGTAGTCTTTGGCCTATTCCTGAAAACATGCATGCTCCTGACTGGATCTGTACCAGACCTCTGCCCTCTTCTAGACAAGGAAAAAGTAATGTGCTCACTAAACTTCTTCATAGAATTGCTCTTTATTTTTTACTTCTAAACCATGGAGACATTTGTAATCTTAACTATAATGATTTAATTTCTTATCATACCCCATTCTTAGTACTAGTTTCAAGGAAATGGATTGCATAAAAATGTATCCTATCCTCACTAGACATTGTGCATCCTGTTTATGGTGCTATTCTCTATCCACTTAGCTTTCATTTGACCACTAAGTGCAGTTATCCATGTGAGCATATCAAAAACGAGTCTCATTTTCTGTTGAATGAAGGAGAAGCTGACTTCTTACATAAGTAACACATACAGCTTGAAGGTCAGGACATTTGGACATTAGCAGCAAAATCCATTGGCATTTTGTATTAGTCAGGGTTTTTTAGAGTCACAGAATTTATGGTAGTTTCTATGTAATAAAGGAATTTATTGATGAATTACAGTGTGTAGTCCAACTCCCAACAAATGTCAGCAGCAGCTATGAATGGAAGTCCAAGGATCTAGCAGTTGCTCAGCCCCACAAGACAAGCAGGCAAAGCAGAGCCAGCCTTCCTTCTTTCAATGTCCTTATATAGGTCTCCAGCAAAAGGTGTGGCCCAGATTAAAGGTGTGTGACACCACACCTTTAATCCCAGATGACCTTGAACTCATAGATCTTCCTATCTTAATCTTCTGGGATTCATAGCCACTATGCCTCAAGATCTCCATGCCAAGAATAAGGTCGGAAACTTGTATCTCTCAGCCTCCAGATTAGGGGCACAGATGAGCCTTCTGATTCTGTAGTTCATTTCAGATATAGTCAAGTTGACAACCAGGAATAGCCACTACAATCCACCCCTTGTCAACTTGACACAAGTAATATCTCATGTTCACATGAAACAATAACAAATTCCATGCTTCCCATCTGTGGCTTCTGAGATGGAAATTTCCTCCCTAGATGTGTACAGTCACTTAGCACACTGCTCTTCTAGTCCCAGAATGGGACAGTAGAAGTGCTAGGCATGAATCTAGGTGACCTTCATAGAACTCTGCACCCTTTATACTTCTCCCAGCTCTACAATTGTGAGGGCTTGTCATTAAGGAACAAAACATAAGTAGACAAGGTGGGATGCCCATTTCTTCAGAACTACATTCAACAACTCAGAGAAAAGAATGTGCTCTGGAGAGATGTACATCTGAAAGTCTGTCTGGGACAAGAACAATAAGTGAAGATCACAATCAGCTGTGTGGAACCCAGAGCATCTGCCAGGAGCCCAGTGCTTGGGCCAAGGTGCTTAAAACCATTAAAAGTAAATACAGCAAATCGATGCAGCGAAGAACAGATGGTTTCCTTACACCCCTAAGTCTCTGTTTCCATCTCCTGATGCCTCAGCTTCTCAGATTAACCTGTTTCCAAAGAGAGATCAAGTGTGATAATATCTAGAATGCCGAAATCCATTTTCCTAAAATATAACTTCAGTGTAAGTACAGGCACAAGTGTGAGGAAGAATTTTGTAAATAGGCCGTACTTTACCAATACTTGATAGGCACCTTGTAGATAAAGCCTTCAGCTGTAAAAGTAAAAGATATTCTGTAATATCTGAGTGAGGGGGGAAATATGATCTTATAAAAGCAACTTTGGAAAGCGACTGAGGGAAGTGTCTATAAGGAAAAAAGCCAAAGGAAATAAAGTTACTGTGAAAATTTTATCAGTGCATATAACTTTATATATCCTGGCATGACAGAATGCTGTTTTAAAAAAGTCCTCTCCTATTCCTAACATGCCTATTAGGAAAGTCTGTACTGACTTAATCTCCTGGAAGTAAACTCACCACTAACTTAAATTTTAAATTACTTTAAACCTAATTGTTATCAAAATAATTAAGATAAAACTATTTTTAACACATTCTAGCTAATTGTGTACAACTGTGTACTTTGGAACTCAACATCTGAATGCATATATTACATACCTGGTTTATACTTCATCAGAAGCACAGCCAGCTATCCTGGTTTCTGAAGTGTTCTTTCAATTTAATTTCTATAACACCAACAGTCTTCCTAAGTATCTAGTGTGTAAGACTTGCTTTCTTGACCTGGGTGTTTTTTTAACCTTAGATTTTTCAGTGTATTTTCTTAACCTTAGATTTTCAGTGTATTTTCTTTCCCTCTTGTTTAAATTTTTATTTTTATTTGATTGTGTGTGTGTTTGCATGTATATGTGTAAATATGTATGTGTGTGTGGTTGTACCTATGTTTGCATGTGTGTGAGTGTGTGGCGGGTGCACATGTGTGCACCAGTGTATCAAATACTGAGGTTGATATTGTCTTTGACCGTTGCCTCCTTATGTATTGAGACAGGAACAATTTACCACATAACTCATTGACTTGACTTACTTGATCCATAGTTTGCCCCAGGGGTCCTCCTGTTTCTGCCTACTAAAAGAAGGGATTGCAGGTGGGCCACTTTGGGTGCCTGACGTTTATGTGGGTGCTGTGGATGTCTATTCAGGGTCTCATGTAGCACAGCAAGTGTTTTATCCACTGATACGTCTCCTTGGCTCTACATCTTCACTTTCTTTTAGGGATAGGTGAGATAACACACACTTGCTAAGACAAACCTTTTGAAGCTTGACCACATGCATAGGTGGAGTGGGGCACGATCTTCCATGTTTGATGGCATCTATACAAATAAGATTGGCATCCCTAATTTCAAATGACTGTCCAGATCTGCCTATCAGATCAGAACTGACACTATTTTGGATTAAGAGAGGGCAGATTATTTACTGCAAGTTAGCCTAAATATATTGTTTTGTTGCCAGGGTTATTGGTTTCCTTCAGAAAAAAAAAATCCTATATAATTTCATTCAAATAATTGTATTAGTATGTCCTATATAAACAAAATGCCAGTAAATATTATGATAATGCTAGAGGTTATGCTGAACATGGGCTGCAAGATCAGATTCAGAGTGTTTTGTGCCTGAGTGCTTGCAGGCCCACAGAGGTGAAGAATGAGTGCTGGGGGGATAGGTGACGATCTTTCAACCTGTATCCCACCTCTCATTACTGGAGCAGAACAAATGGACAGCACTTAATAGCCTGCACCATTGAGTCCATTGTGTCCACAGTTCCATTTCTATAAGGATATCTGTTGGGCAGAATAGCCCCTAAAGATGTCAGCATTTTGTATCTGATGTTCATGAGTATATTATTTCATGGCAAAGATTAAAAAATTAACTATAAGGAAATTAAGATAGCTAACTTGTTGACCATGAGATAAGAAATTATGCTGTGTTATTAAGATGGGCCTATCATAAGTACACACTCCATAAATACACTAGCAGGAGACAAATTAATGCATGGGTTAACAAACCAAAGAATGTGGAGAAATTTTAGTAGCTTCAAAAGGAAAGAGAATTGATTTCCCTTTTTTACTTTATGTTTTAAAGATTTATTTATTTTATTTATATAAGTATACTGCAGTTGTCTTCAGACACATCAGAAGAGGGCATCAGATCCCATTACAGATGGTTGTGAGTCACCATGTGGTTACTAAGAATTGAACTCAGGACCTCTGGAAGAGCAGTCAGTGTTCTTACCTGCTGAGCCATCTCTCCAGCCCCAATTTTCCATTTTTAAATAATATTTTTATTGATTATTTAAGGGTTTCATACAATATATTCTTATCATTTTAGGCCCCTCCTCTTAATTCCTCCTATTTCCACCTTCTCCATCCTCACCTCTATTTTGAGTTCTTTGAGTACTTGTATTTTTTGTTCTTCCTCCTAATAGGTTCCAGTTTTTGTTGATCAACTGCTTTTATGAGTGGGGCTAACCCTGGAGTATGGCTGTCCTACCCGGGATCATGCCATTAAAGTAAAATGACTCTCTTTTTTAACGTTAGAGCATCCTCATGACACCTGGACTACATCATGCTCTTACTCATTTCTGACTTCTGGACTGTAAGGCTGTGACATTAAGTTTGTGTTGAGACTGTAAAAACTTGCAACAGCAGTTTAATTCACCAACACAGTGACTTAGGAAGTAAGTCTGCTTCCATAGTCACCAACTGTCATGCAAATGTTAAATATGCCTCACAGCACCTGAGTTTAACCTTTGGGGCTCATATAAAGGTGGAAAGAAAGAACTGACCCCATGAAATTGTTCCCTGAACTCCACTTGTATGCCATAGTGCATGTGCCTATATATACCCGTCATTGCACACAGCATACAAATATAACAACAGTAATAATACTAACAGTACTATTAAAAGTAATTTCCCTAAGAATTTCATAAATTTATTGTTTTTAATAGCTGAGTAGTACTCCATTGTGTAAATGTACCACAAAGGTTTTGTTAACAATACAAAATAGAATGTATGTGATACAGACAATATCAGGAACAAAAGAGCTCTATCAGTAAGTCTGGAATGAACAAACACTACATTATTGTTTGCTATATTAAGTCAAATTTTCTATACTTTATATTACATATATAGGTCTTAATAATAAAAAGAAAAATGTTTAATATGCAAATACTTGGAAGGGAAATTTGTTCTAAGACTTAAAACAGTATTCAGCAAGGAACCTATGCATCTGCTCATAGAGTTTATTCTTCTTGTGCTTACTATCCCCATTTTTAGTCATGACTTCCTACCGTTGAGATGCCATATGCAAATAATCTGCCTCATCTCTTATAAATATGTCATACTGGCCTACTGTTATTTTTCACAATAATTGTTCACATTCTTGCTAATCCCACTGTCTGTGTATATGGATGTTAAAATTTCTTGGCCTCGTTTTTGACTTTGTCTCCTCTGAATGATCTTTTTCCTCACACATCACTCACTCATGCTCCAAAGTTGTACTCTTTCTTATTCATTTCATTTATACTTAATAATTCCTTTAGACACTCGTTCCTTATAACCTCAATTTTATGTGCCCTACTGTATGGCATTTCATCCCAAGGCTTGCTCCAAGTCTACTCATTGAGGTCAGAAGTTGTCAGTATTGGAATATAACTTTCAATTTTTCAAACCTTAATTTTAATAATGGTTTTCAAATTCTTTAACCTCCCTTGTAGGCTACCACCTACAGAAGTAGTGCGAAAGAAAGGATAAGGCAGAAGGGGAGGGACCTGTTTAGAAAGGTTCTTTCAAGCAACTCCTCCTATCTGTGTTGTCTGGAAATTGGCAGTTCAGTTCACAGGTTAGCAGTGGCACATTGATCCACTTGGAAACAGTTTATGGATACATCAGCAGTTCAGTTCAGTAGAGTCAAGATAGCAAACAGGAATCAGCAGTGGCAGTATTACCTAGCAGAGACAGCCAGGCCTCAACTTTGGCTCGAGTCAGCAGGCAGGACCAGGAGGAACACTAAGAGAAGTTCTCAGCTATGCTTATCTCAGGGAAGCAAGTATCAGTGAAGTTTTGAGACCCACAAGTGTTGCACAGCTAGCTCTATAAGCAAGCCTAACTCAGACTCTGTTGCTGTCCGTTGATTACTATTTATACTCTCCAAATGTTGCATGTCGTCCACAGGTCTTACCTCAGCATTTGCACCTATCCCAGCTGACATCACTCTTCCAATCAGCCTCAGTCCATGGAATCTCCAGTGAACTGCAGCACAGTACCAGAAATATTTTAGTACATTTCTCACTATGGAATCCTGACAAATGCAGCTCAATTACACAGTGTAAGGCAGAGCAATACATGCCTGTCATTAGGGAAGAATCCTTTATCACATGTCCTTTCATGTGTTTGTTTTAGCAGAAATCTATTCTCCTGAGTCTACTTCAGCTAAACATTCCTTCATGAGTCTGCCTTAGTCTTTCACCTGAGTTTACTTCAGGAAAACACTCACTCACATATTTGCCCCAGCAAAACACCATCCAACACAACTGACTTTCCGAAGAACCATTAAGTTTCCACTTCATTGGAACTTGGTCCTTGGGTGTTTCTCAGTATCACAGCACTTGTCTGGCATGCTCTAGGTCTTTAGTTCAAAATGGATGTTTTGGGGACTGCTTTTGGACAAGAGAGATAGCCTATCATGATAACTGCTTCCTAGGAACAGTCTATGACCAATAGCTGACTAAGACCAGTTGCTCTAATCTCAAAATTCTCTGAAGGGACATCCTAGCATAGAACTTCCTAACAGACAGACCAACCAAAGCCTGTGGCACAGCTCGACAGTGCTGCCTGCCCAGTGATATTCTACTTCCTACAATTGATGTCATTCAAAAACTTTCCCTACCAATCTGAGACTTTGCTAAAAAACTCAGTAGTTTGAGTGACCTTTACTTCTAAATCTCATATTTTCATGAATAAAACATTCAGGTTAATAATGCCAATAATGGCTAAAAGTCAATGATATATTGAATAATTAATTGTATTAGAGATCAGAGGCTGTAATGTCAAAGATGTTTACCAGAAAACCAAAATTAAGATGAAAATTACTTATTTGAATAAATAAGGAGATGGCAGAGATAAATGGTCTTAATAAACCTTACAAGGGCTGCAAAGGTAAATTATTGTATAAAAAGTTTCACAGTGGCAGAAATATATAGGATAATTTTATTGATGAGATTTTTAATCAATTAATATCAACTGTATGGAAATAAGATTTTAAAATATATATACCTATGCTATTATCAGTTTTGCAGCTTACCTTTCTTCTCAGCCTTTGACAAAGGAAAAGTGTCATTTTATGGCTTGGATATATTTACAAAATCACTTTATTCTAAATAGAAAAAACCTCACTTCTGCTTCCTCTGGCACAAAGTATTTTTCAAATGCCCAAGTCTTTCTCTCTCACCATGAGTCATGTAGCTGTAGTATAAAGCTCTATCGACTGCTTCTATATTGAAAATTTTCATTCATTGGGCTTTTACTAAGAACTCTGTCTTTGTCAGAGAGACACTTTAAAAACATCACTAATGGGAGAGGAATCCATATCTAGACTTTGAAAATAAGGCTGAGAAATTTCATAAATGTCAACTAAAGGTATAAAATTGGGCTCTCATACAGATTCAATTTTATTGACCATTCAACTAGAGCTTTTTATCATATAGCAGGGTATTCATCTGGGCTCAAGAATCTCAAGTTACTTCTTTCAGGTCCAGTGTCTCAACATTTTTATTTAGTGCTAAGTATACTCCCGGGATTCCATTGACTTAGATGTAATGCTTTCTTATAGCTATTTCTGAGAAGCTCATTCCTCTCCACTCACAGTTTTAAAGATTTCAAGTCAATGTTGTGCTTTTGTTGTTGATGATGATGATTATGTCCTTTCTGTAAACATAAAAATTTAAGTTGCCTGTCCGTGTTAAACTTAATACTATGAACATAGAGTACTCCAATTAATGATTAATATTGATGTCTAAAAAGCTAAGATTGTATTTATAGTTCATAGTGGTGTGCTATTGTGTTTAATTAGCACAGAGTTGAAATCTGTGATGTCAACAATTTTTTCCAGCAACCCAAAAATAATGTGATTAGGTTTTAGCTCAAAGATTTGGGACTTAGAAACCCTAACAAAATTAGCTAGATAATATCTAAGGTCATTAGCTATTTGAATTATTGTAATTATTTTGTTTCTTGTGTGCCCATATCTGGAGGAAAGGAGAACTCTAGGAACTGGAGGAAATTAATAGACTGTTAGTAAAAACATGCTTTAAGAGTATCCACTTTGGGGGTACTCTTCCTTGGTTGCAGTGTTAAACCAAATCAACACAATGTATGCTGGGATTTACTAAATCATCAGAAGGCTGCAACTTAAGAAAAAGGTAATGGGGAACTCTATACCTTGACACACAGATAAATCAAACATATGTCTCTATTTGACCACCTGAAACAAAAATAGCATAAGACATCCCATAGTTAGCATTGCTTTCATTGAGCTGGAAAAAAATGAATTTTATAATAAAGCGAAAAAAATCTTAGCTCAAAACTAACTGGACAAGAAAGTCTAGTTTAATGATTTATGATATTTATCCTAGCATTCAGAAGACAGAAAAAAATCTTGACTAGGAAATCATTAAGTCAAAGCTATAGTGTATCAATAATTAAAGCCTCAAAAATGCACTAAGCAAAATCTGACGATCTAGTTATTATTACCTTTTCAAATTACTCAAAGTAAGAAAAGTTAAATATTTCTTGTCCAAATGTCAAAGGTCAAACATTTGACAACAAATAGGCTTAATTCTGTCTCAGACAGCATGGAGTTGTTCAGATGTAAATCTTTGAGTTTAGTCTTCTACAGAGTGAGCACAATTATTGGATCACCCAATCCATGTGTTCTTAATTTAGTTAGGGCAGTTTGACTTTCTAAAAATAAAGGCAACTATATATGAGCTAAACAAGAAGAAATTTGGGTAGATGAAATTTAGCTTCCAAGAATTCTGGGAAGATACTAGGTACCATCCAACAAGCTGCTCATTCTTTCACACAGCTTTCACATTAATTATAACTGAGAATCATTTATACCGCCATCGAGTCCATCATTAGTACTATAGAGAATAATCACTACTATGAAGAAGAGATGTCAGGGACTTGGGAACAGTATTAACATGCAAAAAATAAAAATGCCTTTATTATTATTTCAGCATAAACTAAATAATTGTTTTAAAGGAAATTTTTCATCATAAATTTGACAATATTTTTTTCAATTGTGCATTGAGAATAATGAATCAATCAACAAAACAGTTCACCATTGCTAATTACTGACAGAATGACATATTGGGCTGTATTTAAAGCACAGTGTACCATTTATAAAACAGGATTTATATAGAGTTTGTTATGTTCTGACAAAACAAATGCCAGTAGAATACACGAGGAAATAATTTTTGCTATCCTTTGGGATCAGTTATCTCAAGAAAGAAACTATTCATGGTGCATAGATGCAGCTGGCCTGCTCTAATTATGTTTTTAGAATGTCACCAAACCATAGGCAGTGAACAACTGCCTTGTCTGCAATCAGGTTAAACTACAGTATCATTGGCAAACTTGGCTTTAAATTTCTTCATTTGTAAAATAAGTGTCTTGGTTCTTTTACATAAACAACAAAAGTGCCATTAGCCTGTGATTTAAAAAAAAACACAAGAATACTTAGTGAATGAAATGAAAAATGCACTATACATGGGAGGAGCCTCTAAGAGAATGATGTAATTCTATATGGCAATGTGAAGAAAGAGTGTAATAATAGCCAAGAAATGGTCACAAAGTGTATTCTGTATGCTGAAATGGAAGACATCTCATTTCCCTATGTGAAAGAGTAACATCATTGAAACTGATAAATAATGTTATATAGTACACACATCATCAGTTCTGTCCACATATGCTCACTAAGCAGCACAGAAGTGGGTACAACAGGATCATAGTTACAGACATTGCTGGTTATGCCTGCCATTCACTCAATGCTAGGTAAATAGTACATAGGGTGGATAGTATTAAGTACAGGAAGTTAGAGGCAGTGAGCAGCATCAGAGGACAATGTGAGGTACCAAGACCGGTAGCAATTTGCCAATGGCTGAGGGCATTTTATTTATTCTAAATCATGAGCCCTCGCTGATTCATTGTGTCTAAACTTCAACCCTAATACAAGGTGTGGCTATAGATTAGAAAATGTCAATTCCTATGGAACTGGAAAAATAATTGGTGTTGCAACTATCATAATTTACATAAGAAATATAATAGGAAGTTAACATTTTGAGTCTGGACCCAGTATTGCAAGGTTTCACCAATCACTTCCCACTTGTGAGACCAGCTCCTATATCTGACAAAACTCTAGAGGATCAGTCAATCCCTGACAATTAATTTGACCTGAGAGGAGAACATTAGGGACCATCAGTGGCTGCAGTATGGTTGACATGGAGCAATACAAATTGTACACATCAGAGGATCAGATAACTGTCCTAAATGAAGTAAAGATGCCCTGTTTGTAGGTTCAGAAATCCAAGTTAGGTTGGAGGCCTCAAAGTGAGACCAATTTACACTTGAATGGGAGGTTAAGGAAGGCAGGTACTGACAAATGGCTTGAACAAACTCTTTTTAGTCTGTGGAAAACCTATGTGTCTTTCTCAACACAAAGCATCTGCAATACCTGTTCCTTTCCATAATGGTCCAAATGAAATAATTTAATAGTATGCACAATAGAGGATAATTATTAGTCTCAATTGAAGTAATTATGAAATGTTAGGCCTCTACACAGCAAATGTTTAGTAACTATTATTTAATGTAGAAAATAAATATACACTTTATCTAAATGACTAGTAAGGTGATTATGTATGTGTATACTACTTGGAAAGCATATTTATCATAATACAATTCTATGCGTGTATAAATGATTGAGCTCAAATAGAAAATTCATGAAGAAGAAGGAGATAAAATACTTGAAATATGCGTATATTGGAAATGTGGCAGACCCTAATTGAGCAATTCCTAGGCTGTATGCTTTTGCGTTATGCTGTCTACATACATTAAACATGACAAAACTATCGGTATCACTAATCCCAGAGATAATGTGTGCAGTGTTGCATGTCATTCAACTGATGAACAATTGGCAGGTAGCTTTTATAATAGCAAGATGGATTCTTGTATGGGATGTGTTGATTGCTTATGTCAGTCCCTTTTGAAATTTAACGGCAGTCATAATTGGAGCTGTAAATCTCTTCTAACTATAATTAGATTACTATTTATACCCATTGTCATTTTTTAAACAGCTTGAGACTCCACTGTAGAGTAAGGAAGACTGGGGTAGAATGGAGAGCAATGCAGCAGCTTCAAAGCAATAAATGCTGGAAAAATTTATCTGCACGTAAGTTTCAGAATTTAAATACCAAGCCCCAAGGAAATTATTTAAAAAAAAAAAAAAAACAGTGCCAAGAATCTTTACCTTTTGTGAGGGACATATAATCCCCAAAGAAACAGATCTTGTTTTGACTTAGACTTCTATGATAAACTCATACTCAACTGTTATACCTACATACATGGGTAAACAGTACAAGACTGGAAAACACATCAAGAGAACTGAGCTATAAATTTAGCATCTCATTACTTCATCTCTCCTTAAATGAAGCTTTTGCCATCTCTGTAATCCAGTGAGAATATATTATGTAACAGAAATAAATTTCTCACTTAAGGTGCTATAAGTTGCCAGAGGCAGGAAGGGACTTTTCAATTTTTTACTCTTTTGCTCGCACCCTTCTTACAAAGGTTAAATCAATAAAGCTAGCAGCACCCAGGTTGCTTTCCCATTCAGGAACTTTAAAACGCCCAATGGCATTCTAAATCCAGATGAGAAATAAATTCGGTGCAATCTGACACTTGGGAGGTTTTACTAACCATGTACCTTGCCTCCTTGCTTAGATCCTTGAATATAGTGCAGTCCACTTTATTCTCTTAAGCAAGGGATCAGGAATCAAGGCCAAGTAGAATCATATGCTGATCCATCCAGGATGCAAGTTTGCTTAATAAGGAATGGAAAAACAGAGAAATGACTACTCTGAAGAGGAGCCTGGTAAGCATGGGATGTAGACTCCATCCTCAGGAATCCATGATGGCTGTGTGCTCAGAGAAAGCACACTTGTCACTGTTTTGTCACCCTTTGGCACTCACTGCATTTGTCGATGAGAAAACCATACTAGATGATCTTTATAAAGCATGTTCTAGCTATAAAGCCTGATTATTATCTTAAAAGCTGATTAGCTCACATGTTCATATTTAATATGCTACATACAATATAAAATACTGTAAAACTATTGCAGTTGGCTTCTCTCTCATTTTTTAAAGTATGCTAGCTACTGACAATGCTTCCCCATAGTCAAGCAGAATAGAGTTTCCAAATATGAAAATTAAAAACCGTAAGTCATAAAATTATTAGAAAAGAAGTATTTATGAAAAATGATCTTGTAAAGTGAATATTTTCATTCATTCATCTTTACATATTATCTATTTAACATCTGTCTTGCCTATCAAATTTTATTTTTGATACAAGATCCACAATGTAGTCCTGGTTGGCCTATAAGCCACTGTGTAGACCAGGCTGGCCTGTATTCACAGAGATAGGCTTGCTTCTGCCTCTTAAGTGCTTAGACTAAGAGTGTGTGACACATCTGGATATCATCTATTTTAGATATCACCCCAACATGAAATCTACAAATTGATGAAAGCTACTAGAAAATACCAATTTGTGTTCACATGCAAATATCCTACAATTAAAAAGAAATCAACAACAAAACTGATACAAATATGATTAAACACACTTTACATCCAAATAAACAGAAAGAACCAAAGAATAGGGACAAAGGTGTAATACAACTCACTTATGATTAAAGTAATGAAGATGTAAGTCACTATATAAGCATATCATAATCTATCATATTACAAATGTTTTTGATATTTTTAGTGAGAGAGTAGAGTTGATATTCTCGTACTCTTACTAAGCATATGATGTCCTCCAATTATTGCTTTTAATGATATTCAGGAACACTGAAAACACATTTGACACTTAGAGCTGTATTCAAATCCATGTGCCACCAGAAATGCATAGCCATTAGAAAACCAGTATAATAGGGGAATGAAATGCTCTGATGTTTTAAATAACATAGAGGTAGAGTTTAGTATAAAACTCACAGTTAACTTACATTCAACATTAGTGAAGCACTTGATAAAATCCCCACCACATCTGATGATGCAGATAATATGAGATATTGTTGAATAAAGGAATATTACATAACATTATGTATCCAAGGCATAAGTGTTATAATATTTAAATAGGAGCATTTTATAGGAAAAACAAATACATGTTTATTTAGGGAAAATTGTTATCTATGGGGAAAGAAAGTTTTATGAAATTATTGTATGCTTTTCTTGTTGTTTTAAGACCATAGCTTTAGTGAATTGCATTATGTGTATAGTGAATGCTGAGTTTAAAGGAATTATAGCAGAAGACTCACTGAGCTAGAGAGTGTTCTTAAGCTAAGAAGAGAATTTGGGTGTTATAAATCAAAGAAAAACTACATTTACATTTTTTTTTTACAAATTATGGTTTTTCATTAGAGAGCTAATATTTATTCAAAAAAAGAAAAAGTGAGGTTACACCCCTTACCCTGACACACACAGATACATACACATGCCACTACACCTGAATTCATAACAGTAGTAGTGGTTGATACTAAGAAAGGCCTTTACAATTTTCGAAGATCTTATGCCAAGTCCTTTCAGGAGTTCACAACATAGAAACCTTCATGATCTCTTGGTACTATCTTTGACTAGGAGATGAATATTAACCATGAAGCATTTTTTTATTTCTTTGGAAAGATCAAATTCAACCACATTATTCCAGAATTTGATGTGGTTAAAATTACTCTCCAAGAAGCACACAATCAAGGGAAATAACTCATCTATTCAGTAAACACTTTGTCCTTCTCTTTGATTCATACTAGAATGAGATTCGTGGTTATGAACACTGTACCCAGGTATGTCCACAGAGGATTTTTCAACTGTTATAGGGGAGGAAGAATCTTAAATTTGCAAACCAAAAGGCTAGATTTTGAATTTTACTTTCTATATGTAGCTTAATCAAATGATCCCAACTCTATAAAACTCAGCCCTTCTTATACACCTTGGGAATGACATTCTCTCAGTTGATCAGCTGTGTTTCAAAGCACCCGTGCTCAAATGATTGCTTTAAATATTCAACTGGTCATTTGTTTGAGTTACTAGGTTGCCTCAGGAAATAAAAAAGGAAGAGCCCAGAGAAAAAAGTCCTTAAAATACTTATCATATAGTGAAGGCCTTGTATTCAAATAGCCACTTTTTTAGTTCATAATAAAATATCTCTGTTAAATAGTAAGTCAATTATCAACTTTTGATGAATATAACCTGAAATATCTTAATAATAAAAACATACCTACAAGAAAATTATTATAGTAACAGCATATGTAGAGAATAAACTATATTGAAAAATCTGGACTAAGCAAACTTTGATTGAATTGATAGTTGTAATTAATTAGTTTATTTAATTATTTGCTTTACATTCCAATTTCAACCCTGCCCCATCCCTCCTTTCATCCAGTCCTACCCTTACAAATCCCATTATTCCATCTCCTTCTTGTCAGAGAAGGAGAACCTCCTCCCCCCCTTTGTTACCTTCCACCCCAGGACTTCTAATCAAAAGTAGGCTTATGTGCATCCTCTTCTACTGAGCCCCAAACAAGTAGTAAAGTTAAGGAGAGTGAATCCAATGACAGGTAACTAAGGCAGAGACAGCCTACCCTCCAATTGTTAAAGTACCCACATGAACCAAACTGCACATCTGCTACAAGTGTATATTGGGCCTAGATCCAGCCCCTGTATGCTCTGTAGTTGGTGGCTCATTCTTTGTGAGCTCCCATGGGACCAAGTTAGTTGACTCTATGGGTCATTTTATAGATGACACACATTTTAAATACATGAATTCTAGAAAGTTCTGAAAGTTCTGGAGCAAAAGAGATGACTTAGTGATATAAACCTCTGGTACAGATTGAGAACCTGAGTTAGAATCCCTAGAACTCATATAAAGCTGGTCATGACAGTCTGAATTAGTAATCCCATTGTTTCAACAGAAAGATGAGAGGTGGACACAAGAGAAGCAGCAGAAGCCAGTGAAGCCTTGCCACACACAGTGCAGCAGCAAACAGTAAAGAGACACTACTTCAAACAATGTGCAATATGGAGAAAACACAGCAAAGTCTTCCTCCTCTCTCTGCCGCTGTCTCTGTCTCTGTCTCTGTCTCTGTCTATCTCTCTATCTATATATATACCTATATATATCACACATTATATATATGTATAAATATGTATGTTGCTTGCATTGCTAGCAATCACATATAAACATCTCTGATTTTTGCTGTCTCTCTCTGTCACATGTACACACACACACACATACACACACACACACACGCACACACACAGAAAGAGAGACAGAGAGAGAAATAGTTCTATTTTCATTGCATTTAGTTTATATCACTTGAAATTTTTGAATAACAATCAGAAATTCAAGATTCGATATTATTTGCAAATGGTAGACAATAAAGATTTATTCAGTATTTTTTTGGGTATATGCCCAGGAGTGGTATAGCTGTGTCCTCTGGTAGTACTATGTCCAATTTCCGGAGGAACCACCAAACTGATTTCCAGAGTGGTTGTATCA
>NW_022196913.1:31039672-31050239 GCF_008632895.1 Mastomys coucha
TTTTTGGAGGGGAAACTGGGAATGGAGAAATTTACATGTAAATAAAGAAAATATCAAAAAAAAAGAAAGAAAGATGTAAAGAGAAAAACAAAGGAAAAAAATAAAGATTTATTCAAATAAATTATAGTTTTCTCACCTGACAATAAAGCATCTATCTGCCTCCTTGAGAAAGCACACTGCATCATTCTGTCTCAGAACTGTTGATTCTAAATAGGTGTCACACTGATAGCTAAAGTGTTACTCTTTGCTATATTTAGATTTCAGAAGAACACCACAGTAATACATCCATTAGCTGTGAGTGGTGTTCAGTGCAATTCATTTTTCATATAAAATAGTCAAATTTTGAAAATGGGATAATTATTGCAATATAATCTACAGCAATAAGAAGAACAGATATATAATATATTCATGGCCATGTACTTTGCAGTCTTATATGTATAATTTTAGTGAGTAGTTAAAGTATGAGAATTTCAGCAAATACATTAAAAGATTCCCTCACCAATGTTGCATGAATAAATATTATTCAACTTGTGTATCATAACAAAGGAAAAAATTGGCTTGAATATTACGGATTTAATACATTATCTTACAGGAATAGGTACAACATCAACACAGCCTGAGAATTTACAAAGAATTTCTCAAACTGATTCTATGAGCCTCCTTGTGAGGCATACTTACTGTGGTTCATTGGAGGTTCATTTAATTCAGAAGATATACAAATGAGTAAGTAATCCATTTTACATGAAGCATCATTTTTGAAAGCAGTATTATTCTCTTATTCTTTTTTGGGATATTGTGACAAAATTCAATGAACTGGTTGAACTTGTAAACAACAAAAATTCATTCCTCACAGAAGAAAAGCTGTGAAGTCCAAGAGGGTGGCACTGGATGATTGACTGTGGGAAGGTTCCAAATGTTGGTTGTTTGATGTAATGTTCTAGTGTGCCTTCACACAGTGGAAGGAGAAAAACCCTCAATCTCAACGATAAGGTTCTACATTCATGAGCTACTTCAATCCCAATGGTTAAAACTCTAAATTCTGTCATGTTTGTGTTTATGTATTAACATATGAATTATGGTATGATGTAGAGATGCTGCATAAAAGTCTGATCTTAGCATTCCACTACTTGTCTTAGGTAGGATTGCTAGTGTTATAAAATACCATGACCAAAAGTAACTTGGAGAGGAAATGGTTTATTTGGCTTAGTCTTTCACATTGTAGTTTATTATTAAAGGAAGTCAGGACCAGAACTCAAACAAGACAGGAACCTGGAGGCAGTAGGTGAAGCAGAGGCCATGGAGAAATATTGCTTCCTTTCTTGCTCCACAATGCTTGCTCAGCCTGTTTCCACTAGAACACAGGATCACCAACCCAAGGATGGCACCAACCACAATGGTCTGGGCCCTCCCCTATAATCATTAATCAAAAAGAAAATGCCTTACTACCAGATTCTATGGAGGCATTTTCTCAATTGAGGTTCCATCCTTTTAGATAACTCTAGATTGTGTCATGTTGAAATAAAATTAGCCAGCACACTATACTTCTAGTTCTATCTTGAGTCAAAACAGAACAATACCTAATGTTTGTACTTTCTGAGGCAAAATTTACTGCCATTACAACCTAACATTTTGGGATTATGGTCTACACTGAAGACTTGCTGGGACATTTAGCCTTCTGGGCTAAACAATTACTGTATTCTTGAACTTTCTATTAGCAGACAGTCATTGTTTGAATAGCTTGACCATAGTGTGTAAGCTACTAAATAAACCACTGTGTGAGTAAATTTATATATCTGTAAATGTATATATGTGTATATGTATTTTGTATGTATGCATGTACGCATGTATGTATGTATCTATAGATTCACTCTGTCAGTTCTGTTCTTCTAGAAAACCCTGATAAGTAGTTTTTATATTTTTGGTTGTGAGCCTAGCCTTTAACGGCTGAGCCATCTCTCCAGCCCGATAAGTAGTTTTTAAAACAGCAAAATTGGTTTTAAGAGAAAAGGAGTAAAATAGTTAATTTTTATTACTATTAAGTAAGTTATTTATTTACTTTACATGACCATGGCAACTTCCACTCCTTTCTTCCCTCTCACATCACCTCTACCTCATTCACTTCTCTCTTTATCCTCAGAAAATTGGAGCCCTCGCATTTGGTATCAGCTAACCTTGGCATATTACGTTGAAGAAAGAATAGGTACATCTTTTTCTATTGGTGCTAGATAGGTCAACACAGTTAGGAAATAGGGATCCAAAAGCAGGCAGTGTAGCCAGAGACCTAGTCCTAGGCCCATCCCATGTATGCTTTTTGGTTGCCAGTTCAGTCTCTACGAACACCTATGGGCCCAGGTTAATTATTTCCGTAGGTTTTCTTGTGGAGTCCTTGAACTCTGTGGTTTCCTCAATCCTTCTCCTTCCCTTCCAGGGTATTTCTCAGGCTTCACTTTATACATAGCGGTAGTTCTCTGTATCTGTTTCCATCAGTTTTTGGGTGAAGCTGAAGACATTTATGCCAGGCTCCTGTCTGCAAGTGTACCAGGATATCACTAATAGTGAAGGTGGGCTCCTCTAAAAGGCTTGGGTCTCAAGCTGGGGCCAGTAATAGTTGGTGCTTCCCTCAAATACTGATCTATTTTTTTACTCCTAAATATCTTGTAAGTAGGACAAATTGTGTGACTAAGATTTGTATCTGGGTTGGTATTCCAATCAGAAAGTCTTGTCTACTTATGGTTCAAGTTCCATATCCTTCATTGCTAGGAGCCTTAGCTAGGGTCACTCTCATAGATACCTGGGAGTCTCATTGTCCTAGTTTTGGTGGTTTGAATCTGCTCAACCCATGGAAATTGGCACTATTAGGATGTGTGGCCTTGTTAGAATAGGTGTGACCTTGTTGGAGGAAGTACATCACTATGAGGGTGAGCTTTGAATCTCTGCCCAGTACAGAAGAGAGCCTCCTCCTAGTTGTCCATGAGGCAGCTCTCTTTTACCTGCCTTAGATCAAAATGTAGAATTCTTGGCTCCTTCTCCAGCATCATGTCTGCCTGGATACTGCCATACTCCCTCCCATGATGATAATGGATGGAACCTTTGAACATGTAAACTAGCCCCAATTAAATGTTGTCTCTTATAAGGAATTGCCTTGGTCATGGTGTCTTTTCTCAGCAATGGAAACCCTAACTAAGACAGAAATAGGTAACAAAGGCCTGGGATATTGCTGTGATAGGACTGACCATCCTTTTGTTTGTTTGTTTGTTTTTGTTTTGTTTTGTTGGAGGAATGTGGATTCCTGGACTTTGGATTTGAGAAGGAGTGGAATGATTTAAGTTGGGTCTAATGGGCCATCCTAATGGATATATGGAAGATATCAGTGATTTGAACCATGCAGCCCTGGATTTAGATGTTTCACAGGAGAGGAACTTAAGTATGTTGCTTAGAGACCTTTCTTATGATGTTTTGATGAAAAATGTGGCTGATTTTTGTCTGAGGAGTCTGCCTGAGGAGAAGGCTAAGGTGAGAAGAATTAGACTAATTCTTTTGACAAACGGAAGTCTTAGAAAAGCCCAGCATAAACTTTGGTCTCTGGTGTACTCTCTTGAAGAGGATTATGACCAAGTATAGCAAGCTTAGAAATAAAAAATAAAAAATACATGGTTCAAGTAATAAAGGATCACCGGGAAGCAAAATGGACCTGAATCCTATTCTTAAGGAGATAAACAAATTAAGGGCGTGGTAATCTCAGGGCAAGATCCCATCTAGCTAAACTTATATGTATGCATTGATATGAGGAGGAGTTATATCATGTTAGGCTTTATTATGACCTGGTTATTGTTTCCATTTGGATATAAGGAGATATGAATATGTGTCAAATTGCCAAGGATTGTGATGGCTATTCTTGGTTTTCTACTTGATTAAGTTCTATAATGAAAAGCTTAGGTCTGAGCATGGCGGTATACACCTTTAATCTCAGGAAACAGAGGCAAGCAGGTCTCTGAGTTCAAAGTCAGCCTGACCCAGAGCGATTTCCTGGTAAAGAAAAGCTTAAGTCCAGATGTGGATCTATCCTGGAAATTGACCTTGAACTTAGAGATCTGCATGGATTGCTCTCCTGAATGCTGAGATTAGAGACTATGACACTAGGTTTCTAGCTGCTCCCAGAGATGGCCTACTCCCCTAATACATTTGACTTTCACCATGTCCTCCCCATACCTCATCACTCCTGTTTCCTTTCTTAACCCTTCTCCACCAATTCATTTATATCCTATGTCTAAACTATTTCTCTTTCTCAATGAGATTCAGTCAACCACCATGTGACTCCTTCTTACATAGCTTCTTTGAGTCTGTGGTTTATAGCATTGTTATCCAGCATTTTATGACTAATAGCCAATTACAGGTGTTTATATACCATGTTGTTCTTTCTAGGTTTGGGTTATCTCACTCAGGATACAGTTTTCTAGTTCCATTGGCTAACCTGCAAATTTTATGATGTCATTGTTTTTAATGGTTGAGTAGTAAATACTCCATTGTGTAATGTACCACTTTATTCATTCTTCAGTTGAGGGACATCTAGGTTATTTCTAGTTTCTGAATATTATGAATAAAAATGCTATGAAGATAATTGAGTAAATGTCCTTATAGTATGAGATATTTAAGTTGGGGAATATGCCCAGGACTGGTATATCTGGATCTTGAGGTAGAACTATTACCAATTTTCTGAGAAAATGCTACATTGATTTCTACAGTGTTTGTACAAGTTTGTACCCCCAGCAACAATAGTGGAGTGTTCCTCTGCTCCACATTCTCTCTAGCATGCATATTTATTTTAGCTATCCTGATGGATGTTAAGATAGAATCTCAGAATTTTTTGACTTGCATTTCCCTGATGACTAAGGATGCTGAACATGTGTCTACTTACTCGTCAGCCATTAGAGAGTCTTCTGCTAACAATTCTTTGTTTAAATATGTACCCCATTAATTAACTAATTCATTAATTCACTTTACATCCAACTCACTGTTCCCAGTAGTCACTCCCTCTCATAATCCTCTCCCTATCCCACATCCCCTTCTCCTCTGAGAGGGTGGGAAACCTGTGGGCATCTCTCTACCCTGGCACATCAAGTCTTTGCAAGGCTAGGCACATCCTCTCTCACTAAATCCAGACAAGGCAGCCCAGCTTGTAGAACATATCCCATAGACAGGCAACATCATTGGGGGGTAGCACCCATTCCAATTGTTCAAGATTCACATGAAGATCAAACTGCACATCTGAACATATGTACAGGGAGGCCTAGGTCCACCCTGTGTATTGCCTTTTCTGCCTCTGACTGGGGAAATTAATCCATCAATGTCTTCTTAACTAGCAGTGATTTTCCCTGAAGGAGATGTCATTTAAAACAATACTGATGTCTTTCCGGGCCTACCAATAGATGTCTCTAGAGCTGTAACCAGACTAAGGCTAAGTAGTAGGATACTAGAGGGGAGACAGAAGGTATAGTCCATGAGAAGATATGCTACAATACTGAAGAGCTTAATGAATTTACTAATTCTTTTAAGCAGCAGTCTGGAGAATGAATACAAAGAGGAACTGATTTAAGGGTTTAAAGGTGTGAGATAATAGTAGAAGCAACAAAACTAGATCAGGCTGGGTTTATTGATAAGGGCCCACTGATTAGAGATATTTGGTTTAATATAAAAGCTTGCACACTTTAAAATGATGTAAAAACTTTGTTTGAACCATTGGCTGAAGTATATGCCAAAAGATGGCCTAGTAAAAAGAGTACGTGATATCTCTTTATTATGTAAAACTCAGTCCTCTATAGCATAAAGGCCCAGAAAACTTGTCTTTCACTAATGTAAGACACAAAATGGAGAGAGATGTACCAGTACACTTGAAAAGCTTTGTTGTTGCCCCTTTGCATATCTCAGACTTTTGGTTTGGAGAAACTGCTCTTCAGTTGGATGAGTTTAATGCAGTGGGTTTATTGGGTCTAAAATTAGTAAAGGGCAGGTGGCAGCACTAAATCACCAAAGGCAAGATTATTATAGTTATCAAAACAGGCTATCTCGACAAAGTAATGTCTATACTGGCCTGACCCATATTGAACAACTGGACAACACAGCCAATATTATTTTTATGGTGTCATGACTCATAGGAACTACTGGTACTGGTAATCAATATTTTTATACACGGAATAGAGGAAAAAGCGTACTTCCTTTTTGTTTAATCTGTTAAACCAAAAAAATTCAAATAAATAAAAGGAAACCTACATTGAAAAATGACAAAAGGGACTCTCAGCCCATGAACCAATTTTCAGATGTGAGACAGTTTGCAGATGCAGAATCTCTTGAGATGGCCATGTTGACCAAAGGAAGGCGTGATAAAATATCTAAAAGTTTTATGGTTATCCTTTCTCCATTCATTCCCTAGTGGCCCTTTACCTACCTAAGGGTAACCTTACACTGAATGAAAGGAAATAATCATAGTTTCTGGAGTCTATTGTATACTTGTTTTAAATTGATGCTGATTCTAGGAGACTTCAGAAAACATTGTGGCCTTCCAATTAAAGTAGGTGTTTATGGAGATCAAGTAATTAATGGAGTTTTGGCTGAAGTCCAACTTATAACAGGTCCAGTGGGTCCCCAAAATACATCTTGTGGTTATTTACCCAGTCCTAGAATGCATAATTGGAAAAGACATACTTAGAAGCTGGCAGAATTCTCACATTGGTTCCTTGACCTGTAGAATGAGGGTTGTTACAGTTGGAAAAGCTAAATGGAAGCCTTTAGAGTTACCTCTGCCAGAGAAAATAGTGAATTCGAAACAGTGCCACATCCCTGGAGGAATTGTAGAAATTTCAGTGCTCCCATCAAGGACTTGAAAGGTACAATGGTGGTTTTTCCCAGTACATTTTTCTTTAACTCTTATCAGACCAGTGCAGAAAAGAAATGAACTGTGGAGAATGTTAGTTGGCTATAGAAATCTCTTTCAAGTAGTGACCCTAATTGCAGTTGCTCTACCAGGTGTGGAATCCTTACAGGAGCAGATTAACACATATGGGCATGGTATGCAGCTATTGATCTAGCAAATGCCCTTTTCTGAGTACCTATCCATATGGACCACCAGAAGCCAATTCCTTTCATTTGGCAAGGCCAACTGTATATCTTTTTAGTTTTATTCAAGGATATATTAATCCTCCAACCCAAAGTCACAATGTAGTTTAAGAAGAACTACGTTGATATAGTGATATTGATGACAATATGCTTATTGGGTCAAAGGAGCAATGACACTTTGTACTTAGGTAGCAGATATCATCGAAGAGTGGGAAGTTAATCCAAGCAAAACTCAAGTGCTTTCTATCTCAGTGAATTCTTATGGGTCCAGTAGTAGTAGTAGATATGCAGATATATTCTTTCTAATTTGAAGGATAAGTTTTTGCACCTGGCCCCTTCTACCACAAATAAATGTATGTTTAATGAGCATTTTGGGTTCTGGAAACAGCACATTCCCCACTAAGCTGTGTTACTCTAGCTCATATGCCAAGTTACTGAGAAAGCTGTACACCTTGAGTGGGACCTGGAATACAAGAAGGCTCTTTAACAGGCCTGAGCTATTTTACAGGCTACTTTACAACTTGGATCATATGATCCAGCACACCCAGTGGTACTTGCAGTTTCAGTGGCAGAAAAGGATGCTGTTTGGAGCCTTTTACAGTCCCCTATGGATGAATCACAGAAAAGACCTTTGGGACATTGGAGCAAGGTTCTACCATATTCTATAGACAAACATTCTCCCTTTGAGAGACAGTTCTTACCCTGCTATTGACCCTTAATGGAAACTGAACATTTGAAAGTGGGCCACCAAATTATCATGTGACCTGAGTTATCCATCATCCACTAGTTGTTATAAGACCCACCAAGTGATAAAGCAGACTGTGCACAGTAGAATTTATTATCAAATGGAAGCAGTATATACACGATGGGGTCCAGCAGGTAGTGAGGGCACAACTACACACATAGTTGTCCAGATGTCTTTGGTTTCTACTACTTGTACAGTCTTACTGCTGCCAAGCCTCATAGGGTGTTTCCTATAGTTGATTCACTGACGAAGGAAAGACTAGGGACTGGACTGTTCTGCAATGTAGACAGGCACAACTCAGAACTGGATAGCTACAGCATTACAACTCCTTCCCAGAACAACCCTCAAAGACACTGGAAAAGGACAATCTTCACACTGGGCAGAAATCTGGGCAAAACACTTCCTATACATTTTGTTTAGAAGGAGAAATGACGAGATGTGTGACTGTTTACTAATTCATGTGCTATATCCAAAGATTGACTTGGTGGTTGGGGTCTTGGAAACAGCATGATTGGAAAACAGTGAGGAAGACATCTGGAAAAGGCATATGTAGAAAGATATCTCCAAGTAGGCAAAGGAAATGGAGATACATATTTCCGTTAGCAATACTCATTAAAACGGTGAGTTCCTCAAAGGAGTAATTTAGTAATCAAATAGATAAAATGACCTGTTCTAGGAACAGTAGCCTTTTCCCCCAGCCATTCTTGTCACTGCAAAATAAACCCATAAAGAAAGTGGCCAAGAGATGTAGGTTATGTATGTGTTCAATGTAGACTGTCATTAACTAAGTCTAACATGGCTACAAATGCTTCTGAGTGTTAGATCTGCTAACTGTACAGACCAACACTGAGCTCTAGCTATGTCACCACTTCTTTCCAGAGTGACCACCCTGTGACCTGATGACAGATTGATTGTATTGGATGACTTTCTCCATGGAAATAACAATTCTTTCTCCTTACTGGAGTAGAAATTTATTTTGGGTATGGATGTGTCTTTCCTGCATGTAATGCTTCTACCTACCACCACACATGAATTTACTGAATGCTATATCCATTGCTATGGCATTCCACACAGTATTGATTCTGACAAAGAAACTCACTGCATAGTCAGAGAAGTATGGCAATAGTGCCATGTTAATGGAACCCACTGCTTTTACTAGGTTACTCACCATTCTGGAGAAGCAGGCCTGATACAAAGATAAAATGTTCACTTGAAGACACAGTTATGTCAATTAAGGAACAGCATCCTGAGGAGCTGAGGCAGGGTTCTCCAGAAGGTGTTACATGCTTTGAATCAACATCTAATGTATGGTATTCTACTGTAGCCAAGATCCACAGGTCACAGAATCAAGGTGTGGAAAAAGAAAGTATTTCCATGCACTATCACATTATTAAACCACTATGATAAATTTTGCTTCCTCTTCTGCTGGCCTACAAATTTGGTTTTCAGAGTGGTGATCACTCCTGCCAAGAGACAAAAATATTCTGTTGAACTTAAAGCTCAGACTTCCGCTGGCCACTTTAAGCTTCTGACACCACCAACCAACAGCCTACAAAAGAAGGTGTAATAGTGTTAGTGGAGATTATTGACACAAATCACCAATGGGAAATTGGATTTCTCTTCCACAATGGAGGTAAGAAATATTATGTCTGGAGTGTAGGAGATCCTTTAGGGCCATCTTTTGGTACTACCCAGTCCTGCGATTAAAGTCAGTGGGAAACTATGATGCAATCCAGGAAGGATGGGAAGGTGCACAGACCCTTCAGAAATGCAGGTATGGGAAAAGACCCAAAGCATGCTGAGGTACTTAAGGATGGTGGAAGAAATACGGAATGGGTAATAGAAGAAGGCAGTTACAAATATCAGCTAAGGCTGTGACCATTTGTAGAAATGAGGATTATAATTGACATGAATGAATTTGTCACTTTTTGTTAAGAATGTGTTTTTACAAATATTTGTGTTTTCTTTCCTTAATTTCTTTACAATGTGATATAAGATAAATTATGAAAATATAAGTGATATTTATATTTGAATTTTGAGATACAAAAAAAGGTTCTTTCAAAGGGTCATTGTTACCCATTCTAAAATTTAATGTGTCTGCAGTTACATGTGGAATAGTTATATATTATCTACAATTGTAACTGAATTATTGCTTTCCTTTGGAAATTAAATATAATATAAGGAGATATCATTGTGCATCAAGTTGATAAGGGGTGAAATTATGGTGGCTAGCATTGGTTGTCATTTTGACTACAACTAAAATGAATTAAAACCTAGTTGGCTGGGTAGTACCTGAGAGGGACTTTTTCCTTAAGTAAATCATTTTAACTGGTATTCCATACATTTTCCCTTTTATTAAAAATGTTTTTAGCATATTACATATCTTCCCCCTTTACTCCTTCCAGTTCCTTCTCATTTCTTCTACCAGACTAATCTACTCCCTGTTCTGTCTCTCATTAAAATACAAACAGGCTTTTAAGAGATAATAATAATAAAGTAAAATAAAATAAAAACTAACACATAGGAATAAGACAAAATAAGCAGGAAGAAAAGAGCCTAATAAAAGGCACAAGAAACAGATATAGAAAGAAACCTACTTCTTTATATACTCAAGAATCCCCTAAAAAATCACTGGAAGCCATGATATACCCAAATGGAAATATATATGTGTGGAAATTATAAATATATATACATACATACATATATATATAT
>NW_022196913.1:31050249-31082944 GCF_008632895.1 Mastomys coucha
TAGATTCAAGATAAGATTTAAAAAAAAAATCCAGAATTGAGATTATGAGACAGAGAACCCCCTAGGATGTCATTGATTTTGCTTTCGGATGGGTATCTATTCCTGGCCATACAACTTACCCTTAAAAGTCCTTGGATTCCCCAGTGAAACTGTCTTGAAGAAATTGCTATTTCTAAGTGGCTATGGGGGCATGCTTTTGCTTTTCCTGTTTTAGACCTATGCTAATTCTGTGAACAATGCCTTGGTCTCTGTGAGTTCAGGTATGCATAGATTCTATTGATTTGGAGGATTCTGTTTTCTTTTTGTTTTGTTTTGTTTTGTTTTGTTTTGTTTGTTTGTCTGATGTTCTCCATCTCCATTGCTCTTATATTCTTTCTTCTTCCTTTTCCTCAGAGTTCCCTGATCCATGTGGGAAAGGATTTGATTAAAAACATCCTGTATAGGTCTAAATATTCCCTAGTTCTCTCACTCTGCTCATTGTCTGTGAGTTTCTATTTCCATCTACTTTCAGGAGGAAGCCTCTCTGATGATGGCTGAGTGAGGGACTGATCTATGGATACAGAAGAATGTCATTAGGAGTCATCTTATTGTTTTGTTGTTAAGCAGGACAGTAGTTTTGATTTTGCAGTATGCCTCAAGGCTATCTAGTCTCAGTTTTTTAGTCACCTCAGCAGTATGGTATTTCAATTCTATCTCATGGAGTGGACCTTAAGTCAAATCAAATATTGGTTGGTTATTCTCAGAAGCATTGTTCCACAATTGAACTGGCATATCTTCCCAGAGGAAAACCAAAATTTAGTGCAGGTCCTTTGAGGTAAGAAAATACACCTTTGCCAGGCAGTGGTGGTACACACCTTTAATCCCAGCATTTGAGAGGTAGCGGCAGGCAGATTTCTGAGTTCAAGGCCAGCTTGGTCTACAGAGTGAGTTCCAGGACAGCCAGGACTATACAGAGAAACCCTGTCTCAAAAAACCACCAACATTACCACCACCACCACCACCAACAACAGCAACAAAAAGTACGAGAAAATACACCTTCACTTTGGGCCACACCATCTGGTATCAAGTTATATAAAAGATGTGGAAGAAAGAAACACGCTTTGCGTGTGTTCCCTCATTCTCTGTGGTAACTCTATTACTTCACGGGCATGACAGCTTACCTCTTCAGAATTTCCACATATTTTGAAGACCACCATTTTGAACTTTGCAACTACTTGATTCTTGACCTTCCCATTGGTAGACAGCCATTGATAGATTAGCTGTGATCCATTCTGTTCCCTTTCTGCATATATAAAAAGATTCATTTTTGTCAATATTTTTTTCCTCTAGAGTAGTTGTCCTCAATGTGTGGGGTGTAATCACTTTGGTGGGTGAATGACCGTTTCACAAGAGTTGTGTATCAGATCGATATCTTGCATAGCAGATACTTATTTTATGATTCATATCAATAGCAACATTACAGTAATAAAGTAACAATTTTATGCTTGAAGGTCACATGAGTAACTTGTATTAAAGGGTCATAGCATCAGGAAGGTTGACCACTACTCTAAAACATCCTGACTGATAAACTTTCAGTGAAAAACAAAGTAATCAAAAGTAACTTGGAGAATGCAACCTTTATTTTATCTTACACCTTACAGCTTGTCATGAAAGTCCTGTGGATCCTGTCTTTAAGATGTCACATGAACTTGCTTTTTATTTCATTACCATATGCTGATCTAGTGAACTCTTGTGTGGATGGTACAGTACCTATTAACTGGCCAGTGTGGATAGCATTAAATTGGAATTCTTTATTGGATTCATTCTCCACTGAAAAAGACTTATCATCTCTGGCAATATTGATCTTCTATGTAATGAAATTTGAGAGAAATCATTCATGAATGCTACCTTATCACCTATTTGCCTGTCCCTTTATCAGTTAAAATTAACCACAGTAAAGACTTGTTTCATTGTGAATGGTCATATAGAGAATGAAACAGATACTCTGCTTTTTCCCTCTTCTACCCTGTGTTTTCTTCACTGTCCACCAGTATAAAGACATTATATGGACACTGTATTTTCATATAAATCCTTAAACTTTACAGATTTATTCATGCATCCAGCAAGAGCTTAACACTTGACTGTCAGTATAATTTCATTCTCATCCGTCATATAGACTTTGAAACATCTATTTTAATGAATTCCTTGTCTCTTCTTGACAGAGAAACTTACAGTTAATCCTACTTAAAGTGCTATCTAGTAGGATTTTATTCAATAGGTCTCAATAGTGTCAAATTAAAGTCTATACTTTGGATTTTTTCCATGTTAAATGTAAGATCACAAATGAGAAACAAGTCTCCTTTTAGTGTCAAAGAAAGCATATTTAATTTCATAGGAAAAAAAACCCTATTTTCCCAGCAGTTCCAGTGCTGGAGATGGAAATTAAACCAGAAGAGGCATGTAGATATTTAAGACTTAACTTTCAGTTGTGCTTTAAAAGAAAGAGCTGAACCTGACTAGTCCTATAATCACAGAGGGGTGCTTCAAAAGAGAAAGGAAGGATCGAATGAGGAGAGGACTTCAGTGAGGGGGTACAAGGAGGAGACAGGGCCCGATATTAGGAAGAACTGAATTTCAAAATTTTGAAGCATGTGAATGGGAGAAGATCTATTTGTCAGGCTAAACTGTATCTTTCTTAGACTCATGCTGAAACTTTAGCAATTATTGCCAGAAATTAATCCTTTTTAAAAATAAAATCCAGCTTCTGGATATCACAAATAAGCCCACTATGAACATAGTGATAGCCAGAAGCTGGAAACAACCGAGATGTCCCAGGACAGAAGCCTGGATACAGAAAATGGGGTTCATTTACAGAATGGAATACTACTCAGCTATTAAGAATGAGGATATCTTGAGTTTTTCAGGCAAATGGATCGAACTAGAAAATATCATCCTGAGTGAGGTAATTCAGACACAAAAGGACATGCATGGTATGTACTCACTAATAAGTGGATATTAGTCAAAAAAAAAAAGTACAGAATACCCAAGATACAGTCCACAGAACTCAAAAAAGTCAACAAGCTGAAGTGGCCAAGTGAGGACACTTCAGTCTCACTTGGGAGAGGGAAGGAAGCAATCACAAGTGGGGAGGGAGAGAGGGACCTGTGAGGGACCGTAGAGAAAGTAGATAGGCGTGGGGAGGAGTGTGGTGGGTTAGAGAGGAACCTGATATGGTATTGGATGAGAGAATAGGACTGAAGCCCTGAGGGCCATCAGAAAGTATGGAAACAGGCAACCTCAGGAGGCAGGAGGTTAGGGGGACCTTCTAGAATGCACCAGAGACCTGGGAGGTAAGTGACTCTCAGGACTTAAAGGGAGGGACCTTAGATGAAATGCTCAACAGTAGGGAGAGAGAACTTACAGAGCCCTCCTCCAGCCGGAAGACAGGACTTCAAGTGAGGGATGGGGTTGCCATCCCTCAGTCACAACCCTGACCCATAATTGTTCCTCGCTGAAAGAATTACATGGATGGAAATGGAGCCTGAGGAAAAGAAGGTCCAGTGCCAGGCCGAAAGTGGGATCCAGCTCAAGGGGAGGTCCTAAGGCCTGATGCTATTACTGAGGCCGTGGAGTACTCACCAAAAGAGACCTAGAATGACCACACTCTGGAAGACCCAACAAGTAGCTGAAAGAGTCAGACGCACATATTTGCACCCAACCAATGGACAGAAGCAGCTGACACCTGTTGTTGAATCAGGGAAGGCTGAAAGAAGGTGAGGAGAAAGGCAATCCTGAAGGAGAACCAGCAGTCTCAATTAATCTGGATCCTTGAGGTCTCTCCAACACTGGACCACCAAACAGGCAGTATATACCATCTGATATGAGGCCCCCAACACACATACATTAGAAGACTGCTGGATCTGTGTTCATTCAGAGGTGATGCACCTAACCCTCAAGAGACTGGTAGCCCCAGGGAGTTTAGAGGTCAAGTGGGCTGGGGGTGGGGAATCCATGTAGAGGGAAAAAGGGGGTAGAGAGGAGCTATCGGATATGGCACAGTAGGAGTGTGGACGGAGGAGGCAGAGAATAAAATATGAAGTGTAAAAAAAATTGATTAGAAAATAAAATAAAATCCAATGTGAAGTTTTCACACACAAATTTTAAAATGATTATGGCCACCTGATTTTGTTTTTATATCTTATGTAACGTATGAATATTCTATTGCATGTACAAGGACAAATTCTCCATTCTTGATACTGTCTTTAGAACTGCTGGAGTATTAGAAAATGCAAATTTTAGTCCTTTTCTCTAATCAATCTTTCCTTAACTGTATGTTTTAGCAGAGAAATTGATTTAAAGTGGCAATAGGTTAATTAGTTAATTGGGAAAATCTCCTTGGGAGATACTTAAATGGGGGAGGGAGAAGTAGCAAATATTGTTTACGATCAAGGATTTATTTATTTATTTATTTATTTATTTATTTATTTTTATTGAAAATATTTTTCTTCATATACTATATCCTGATTATTATTTCCCATCCCTTTACTTTTCTCAGCTCTTCCCATTTTCCTTTCTGTTTACATCCAAACATTTACTGTCTCATTAGAAAACAAACTGGATTCTAAGGTATAAGAATAAAATAAAATAAAATAAAATGATTTAAAATAAAACTTAACACATTGTAATAGGACAAAACAAACTAGCAAAAGAAAAATAGTCTAAGGCACTGGAAGCAGATATAGACACAGAGATATACCCATTTGTTCACATATTCAGGAATCCAATAAAAGCGCTACAATGGAAGCCATAATGAATACCCAAAGGACTTGCAGAGTACAAAGAAGTTGTGTGTGTACATGTGTGTGTGTGTGTACAATAAAAAATAAAAATAATATAAAATTTAAAATAAAAATAAACAAAAAATCTGACTTAGCATTATGAGACAAGGAATTTTCAAGGACACTACTGGGTTCATTTTCTTTTCTCTATGTATTGGTAGGAATGCCACCCTACTCTTAAGAATAGCTTCTCCAGTTCAATTTCCTTGGAGAAACCTAAATATTCACTTACAAATGGTTATCAATTGGAGATCGTTTATAGATTAGGGAGGGTGATATGGATTTTTCACTTCTTTTATCTTTAGAGCCCCATATGTTCCACACCACTGCAAAACTGTGCATGCTTCCTCAGTCTCTATAAGTTCATATGTATATCAATTCTGTGATATAGAAAGCCTCATTTACTTTGTATCCTCTATCCCTTTGGTTCTTATACTCTTTTTTTCCTCTTCTTCTGCAGCTCCCCTAAACACTGAGGTAATATGGAAATATCCCATTTAATATTGAATATCCCATGCTCTCTTATTCTTCACATATTGTTTGGCTCTGGGTCTGTGTACTTGTTCCAGTGTTTTGCTGGAGGAAGTGTCTTCTATGATGGCTAAGCAAGGCCCTGATATATTAGTACAGCAGAATGTCATTAGGAGTCATTTTTCTGTTCCTTTTTGCTTTTTCCTTTTTTTTTAGAATCATTTTAAGGTCAAACTTCTAGTAAGTCTGTTCATGAATTCAGCACTTATTATCAATAACTATATTGTTTAACCACTAGAATTCAAATTAATGTAGTTAATAATCATAATTAAAATTGTTCATGCAATGAAAAATATAACAGAATGTTATGGTATGTGAATTATAATCGAATGAGAAAAACATCTTACTCTTTTTCTTGAAGCAAAATATGTGTTTTTAAAGACACAGTTTTAATATTGATTTTACACATAAGCATCAAGGTGTAACCCTCCTGGCTTGAGGGCTGATTCTTCAGACCCTGCCTGCCTCTCATAACTACACCTCTCTGCCCACCTCCTGCTATTTGCCACGCCTTGCTCCTGGTTTCAGATACATCGGAAGTCCCGCCTCCACAAAGAACAAAGAAGCTGTTGATTGGGCATATATGCTGACAAACTTGTGGGAGGGGTTTTGCCTCACCTAGTCTACCTGTTGGTTTGTAACAAAGAGATCTTTAAATGCAAGATGGCTGGGTGATCATACCTCTTGAGCGCTGTCTAATTTTTAAGGTGCCTTCCACGTGCGTAAGATATAATTAGGCTAGCCAATTTTCTCCTGACTCCATATTTCCAGAAAACCCTTTCCTATGGTTATGCTGGCCGGTAACATCAAGGAAGTAGGAGAAATATGTGAGAAGATAATAAGTGGTAAGCATTCTAGTGTGGTGTGCCCATCATGGGACAGAATCTGCACATTTGGTTGCATATCATCAGTTGATGGAATGTTTAATTGACATAAATATATACTATTTTACATATTATCAGTTGGTCTCATGAAACTATTAATGTTATGTTCTTAATATGACTGTAATCTTCTAGAGTTTTGTGATTGATACTTATGTGGTGGTTTTTACTGGATTACTTTGAACTGATTGTTTCAGAATTCAGAGAGATTGGCATTGATCTTTGAGACTTCTTATACAAATAAATGTAAAGCCCTCAGAAGTGAAGGCATATTATACTTGCATTTTCTATCCCATCTGGTTTTGTTCACTTACACTATTGTCTACTTTCATTCTTCTGTCTTCTCTTTCTTTGATGTTTCCATTTCTCCTGTATCTTTTCTCTTTCTTTTGTCGGTTTATGGCTTTCTAGGACCTGTATTTTAAGCCACAACAGATAAATTCAGTAAAATCTTTACATCCAGGAGAAATTACTTCTAGATATTCCAAATGAAATAAAAGTCTGAAACTTGACCTTGATCTTGGAGACAAGGCACTCTAATTTCTCAATATGCCTCATAAATTTATTTCTTTTTCCGATCTTAAAAGGTTTCTTAGTTGGATATGGTGTAACCCACCTGTAGTTCAGCACTCAGGGAGGTTGATGTAAGAGGGGAGCTACAAGTTGAGAGCAGTCTAGGCTACACCTAGACTGGTAGCCTGGATCACAATCAGATCATGCTCAAAAATAAATACATAAATAAACTGATACATAGATATGCATAGAGAGATCTTGACTTTTCAATTTGAAAGTTTGTAAGCTGTTAAGATCAACTGATGACTTCCAAAATCCTCTTTCCAAAAAATTTTTAGTTCTGATTATTATAGTCCCTATTTTTTATTAGGATATATGGATTCTCTTGCAGTATCTAAGATGTAAGCCATGCAAGATAGAAGGTTTAGAAAGACATAGATCTCCCTTGTAATATATAGCCTTTTAAAACTGAACATAACACGTGTTTATGTTTACCTAATCCAATACATTATCCTTTCATTATTATTTAACCCAAATATTTAGAGACTTCTATAAGATGCTATAAGAAATGGACATCAAGGTGAGCTTTTGTTTTGTGTTGGTAAATTAAAAAGTGAAAAAGAAACTTCATTGCTCCTCTGGGGACCATCATATGGAAATGCTACCATATGTTAACATCCAAGCCACTTATGAGCCTCTCTGTTTAGTGAAATGTCAGCTGTTGATTGGCTATGAAGATGTCATAAAAAGACTCATCTATTTATAAGTCACCAAACCTCATGCCTAGGGGATAAATAAATGCTTCTGAGTAAATCCATTTTTCTGTTCCCAGACCATTCTGTTGAAAATAAAGCAACTTCACCTCTTATATATAATATTTTAGATCTCTAAGACATTAGCTTTTTTCAGTCATATTTGATTCCTTGAGTGAATTTCTAATGTTGGAATTTAGTTTTTCTATGGCCTCTAGAGGATATGAAGATATTTTGAACCAGGTGGAAGTTAGGGATATATTATGTTGAAAACACCTTGGACCAAATCAGATGTGCTAAGTTAGATTTAAAATGTCTGTCATGATGAGCTAAAGAGATAGCTCAGTGGCTAAAGAGCTTTCCATATAAGCATGATGCTTTGTTGTTTTATATTGCTGTAATAAAACACTGTGACCAAAGTAATATGGAGGCAAGCATTATTTCATCTTCTAGGTCACACTCCTTCATGAAGAGAAGTCAGGGCAGGAAGTTAAGTCAGCCAGGAGTCAGGAGCTGAAATAGAGACTATGAAAGCCTGCTGCTTACTGGCTTGCTTCTCATAACCTGCCCAGACTGCTTCCTTCACTACTCAGAACCACCTGACCAGGAGAAGCAAGACTCAGGCAGAGCTGAGCCCTCCCATATCAATCATTAATCTAGCTTAATCAAGAAAATGACCTAAAGACAACTCAATGTACAGGCAACAAAAAGAAAATGAAGACATTTTCTTTTTTTTCAACTAAGGTTCCTTTTGCCATATTTCAATGGAGTATGTCAGATTGACAAAGGCTGGCCAGTACACATGATGACTTTATTTTCACTCCCTAAACATTTGGAAAATGGCAGAGATATCAGCACTTTCCTATAATCTCAATACCAGGGTGGCAGAGAAAGATGAATTCTTGGGGTTCACTAGCAAGTCAACCTAACATATTCTTCAAGCTCCAAGTAAGACACCCTGTTTCAAATTAAAAAATGGGAATCCTTCAAGAATTACATCTAAGATTGAACTCTGATTTCACATACATGTACACTTGTGTGCATGTGTATACATACACACACACACACACACACACACACACACATCACTCAGGCCTCTAGTAGGGATAAAAATACAGAATTTTTAATTCAAAAGTTTTAATATCTAAAATACATCCCTCTCAAGTGTGTGTGTGTGTGTGTGTGTGTGTGTGTGTGTCTATGTATGTGTGTGTGTTTCTGTGTGTGTATGTGTGTGTCTGTGTGTCCTGATTCTGATAATAATTGAGGAGTTGAAGCAGTTCATTTAAATTACCTAAATTATAACATTTACTTAAATTGTAACATTTGGAAGTTGTTCGGGAATCAAAAGAATAAATAATTCCTGATGTAAGAATGGTTTGATATGAGAGCCTTTGAGTGTACAGTGATATGAACAAAATATGCATTTTGTTTAAGCTGTGTTTAGATTTTGAGTTCCAACTTTCATGCAAGGTGGGAGTCTGGGCAGCAATATTTCCCAGTGAGCCCCTTGATTTCAAAAAGATACAACTGAGATTTAGATGGTAGATAGCGTGTTAAATGCATTAAATGTACTTTGTACTCAGCATCTTTTCCCATTTGCCATGGATTTATCAGGATGTAACTCTTGCTTTCTCCTTCATAGATAATCCATCCAATGTTAAAAACAGCTGTAGATGTGCATTTCCCTGCTTTACTCCTCACAAAGCAGAGTTTAACTTCTGCCTAGTAAGCAGCAACGTAAGAATAATAGGTGATGAGACAGTTAAGCATAATGCAGAAAGCATAACTGAGACCTTCTCCTCAAGCCACATAAAGGCACAGTGCTTCCGGAGGCTCATGTTATTCAACCTGTCTGAAAGCACATGCAAGTGCATTAAAATCTATCAGCTCTGCAGAGCCACAGGCCATTTGGAGAGAACACTGCACTTATTTACATTGTTGTCCCAGGTAAATCTAAATTAATCATTTCTCTCTTTTTTATTATGCTATGTACTCAACATGTTACATAATAATCATATTTCTATCTTGATAAATGGTAATACAAAGTCTATTTCCCAAATTTACTATTTTCAATAACAAGATTTATGGCCAAGGGAAATAGAAAATAACAGATGGCCTTCCCTTTGAAGACTAGGGAATGTCACCATAGTAAACTACAAGTCCCTAAGTGTCTTGATTCTCCAACTTTGGCAGAGAACGGAGGATAGTAAGCAGTGAGATATTCTGTTCATCAGCTGTAGATCAGGAAAAGAACTAATGTACCTCCATTAATAATATTTTATTGTCTAGAATAATGAGACTTATGTGATTGGGGTTTTTAAATCAATTTATTCAAAAAAGTTGACGTTGATTTTTAGGTCTTATATTAATAGTATTTGAGAATATTAACTAAACTAATACTCATAAAAACTGGGAGCACTGCTTCTACTGGCACCCAGTGACATCTGAACACCTACCAGATATTTTTTACCACAACAACACTGAAATTAGTTTAGCAAAATTTAGATTTGCAATAAAGGCCAGACCAATACCACAGAACAAAAACATAGGAGAAATACTCATGAGTTTTATTGAAACTCTGTTAATATACATCTCTCCCTTGGAAGCTCAAGTTAGTAAATACAACGACAAAAGTTTGTCTCTTATTGCCACTAAAGGCACTCATAAGACAATACTTTCATATAACACATAACAGTTCACTATTGTATAGAGACACTTGTCCCCAGAGAACAAGAGACTGATAGTGTAGTATGGAAGAATGATACTCTGCTGACCCTCTGCTGTGAACAATTCAGCATGTGTCAGAGAGAAGAAACGAAAAATTTTAAGCAAACTTTATTAAGTGAACTTACGTTGAACCCATAGAAATTTCTGAATTTCATTGCAAAAAATCATAGCATCATCTCAGCAGCTCAAAAATTTTCATTAACAGCTGAACCCATGGCCTCCCCTTAGAGCACTTATTTGGTGTTCTATTTATAAAAATCAACTGTCATTTGGAATGCCCACCAGTGGAACTAGTTGACCCTAATTTAAAAACCAAAACCCAAGAATGCCTGGGATTGTTCCCCAGGGCTCAGTTCTGCAGTGCAATTGTTTTGACTTTAAGTTCAGGGACTGTGGCTAAAGCAACAACATATTTATGTTAGAACATTGAAATAAAGGATCCCCACTTGACTTTGGACCTATAGTTTTACTTCTGAGTCAGCATAGAACGCATTTTTCCATATTATAATTTTCGATTTAACAGTTGCGATTCCATATGTTAAATACAAGTAACCAAATATTCTAGTTCTCTCAAAGGAGGTGACAGAAAGTGGTACACCACAGTCATGTAGAGAATCAAGATGAAGGAGAAGAGGAGGAAGAGGAGAAGCAGGAGGAGGAGGAGGACGAGAAGGGGGAGGATGAGGGGGGAGAATGAGGAGTGGGAGGATGAGGAGGGCAAGGACAAGGAGGGGAAGGATGAGGAGAGGGAGAATGAGAAGGAGGAGGATGAGGAGGGGAAGGAGGAGGAGAAGGAGGAGGAGGAAGAGGAGGAGGAGGAGGAGGAGGAGAAGGAGGAGGAGGAAGAGGAGGAGGAGGAGGAGGAGGAGAAGGAGGAGGAGGAAGACAGTGAAAGGCAGAGAGAGCAAGAGTGAGAGCAGGAGCATGTACACAAGAGGTTGGGCACAGGCTGGGAAATGGTTCCATGGGTAAAGTGCATACAACGCAAAGTTTGAGGGCCTAAGTTCAGATCTCTAGAATCCATGTGAAACCAGACATGGTAGCACCTGTCTGTAATCATAGTGTTAGTGTAAAAATATGGAAGGTTGAGACAGGAGAATCCCCTGAAGCTCATTAGGTTCTGTAGCTATTAACAATAAATTATCCTATCACAAATAAGCAAAAAGAAAGCATGAGCAACTGAGGCTGTTCTCTGACTGGCATTTGTGCATCTGCACTCATGCACACAAATGTTCATGTGCACACAAAATAACGTTTCCTGAAGAAAAAGAAAACAACATTTGAAAAACATACTTTTTTATGTTTTGTTCCTTAAATGTCCCCTAAATGTGTGCATGTGTATGGGTTGGTAATCAGCCAGTGTCACTACTTAGAGGTATGAGAAAACTTCTGGACATAAAGCCTGATTGGAGGAAATATTTCCTCAGATTATACCTCCGAAGGCATACAGAATCCTGGCTGCTTTCTCTCCCTCTTTTTATTGGCCCCTGATCAGTGAATAGCATCAGTACACTACATGCTCTGCATAGTGTTTTGCTTCACCAAGCCATGAAGCAAGAGAGGCCAGTGACCATGGCCTGAACCCTTTAGAACTCTGAGGTAAAATCAATCGGACTTTCTTATATTAATGTTTTATCAGTAAGCTGATAAACCGTGACTGAACTATCTATCCTAATAGAAAAGATACAGGCATGTGCAAATATTACCACATGCAACTCTCCAAAATAATTCCTTAAAAAGCAACATCATGACATTCACCTTAGAAATTAGGAAAGTCCAATGCAGAAAGATTAGGTAATCTAGATACTATCACAAGACCAGTGTTTGGCTCATACCTTGTATCTTGAATTGACATAAAATCGTGGGATATTTCTTCTTCCTTCCTTTAAGGAGCAGCTAGCTGCCTTTACATTAGGCATTACATAAAGGCATTACATCCCTTTGGCTAATTGACTCACTTTTAGAATTACAATATTGAAACAAACAAAATCCAAGGAAGCAGTCTTCATCATCATGCCCTGTATCTCTCCCTCACCTGGAGGATGAGAAAAACTTGTCTCTGCTCCAGAGAGGTCAGCATATGCAATATGTGCCTTGGTAACTTTTCATAGAATGGTAAGATCTGTCATGTTTGGAATTAAGTGGTTGGCTTTGGAGTAGAAGGCTCAAAGGTCAACTGCTTGTAGGAAAAGTTATACAGGAAGGAGCTGAGATGCCCTTTGGCCAAATGCAGGCAAAACAAAGTAAAAACTCTTACCTTGGCCAAGTGAGTTTGGGACTGGATTCTTCACCAGCCTTGATGGAGGTCCTTTTATTCCAGCTTTGCAGTTCTGGACGTAGGTCAATGGTAGAGCCTTGGTTCAGTACACACAGGGTTTTAGGGGTGGTTCCTAGCACTAAAAGCAAACAGAAAACACACATGTAATCAAATTAATTCACGTACAACTCTTTAGAGGATTTAGCTAAGTCATACCCAAGTATCCAGTCAGTGAAAATTCTTATTCTTTCACATTTAAAAAAAAACACAACTCAGTGTTTCACATTACAAAACATGAAAGTGCTAGTTTATGTGTTAGGAACTCAACTTCAATTCCTGGCAATTATTTCTTCTCAAATCCTCCAGTGGTTCACAAAATGGCTGTATCAGTTTCATAGTTAATATCCGTATGTAGGAAAGACAGTAGCAAAAGAAAGGGTCCTTGTTGCTTATATTCCCTTTAAGAGTAAAGTTTCCTCAAATTACTTTTAGAGGAATCTCTCACATTTGAAATTCTTAGGCAGAATGAGGCAATGTGCTCCCCTTCAGAGCTTTTATGGCCAAGAGAGTTAGGCCAACCAGCCATGACTGATCACTCCAGCTAGGACAGGACACCCACTGCAATTACTACAGAGAAAAGAAGAAAGCAAAAGGTGATTGACAGTTGGCAAAACTGTCAAGGCAATAGCAGTCTAACTGATCAATATAGAAACCCAGTCATCTAATGTTCTTGAAGCTTTCCTTTATGGACTCTGAAGTGTACAACCGTAAATGGCATGTAACATTTGCATCCCCACTAAACTGTATGCCCTTTTATTTAGAGACACACAGTTTATAGAGATGTATTGGTGTTCACCTAAGACTTCTTGCAGATGACATTGGTGGTGCAGAGTATGGCTTTGCAGACACCAAGGAAACCAGATGGAATGCTTGCATGTGCCTGATACCCTAAAACTGCCTTATCCAACATGGAAGTCATGACATATATTATTCCTTCAATTTAAATGCAAATATATATATTTTTTTTTTTGGTTTTTCAAGACAGGGTTTCTCTGTATAGTCCTGGCTGTCCTGGAATTCACTCTGTAGACCAAGCTAGCCTCAGACTCAGAAATCCACCTGCCTCTGCCTCCCAAGTGCTGGGATTAAAGGCATGCGCCACCACCGCCCAGCTACAAATAATTTATTATAATTAAATAGAAAAATATAATCTTCACTAATTCGGGCTACACTTTTAACTGCAGAATAAATAAGTAGCCAAATAAACATAGAGAAGATGTCTTACTGCAGGGAGTTCTTTTTAGCAGGTTGGAAACCCTGTAGCTACATGGCTCCCTAAATAGCTATCAGCACAAACTCAGCACAAACCCAAGAATGGAAAATATGAGAATTTCTGGCAGTCTTTTTGTGACTTAATTGTATAGTTCTCAGGCATTCCTATATACGTAAAACTTCTTAGTCATATATGTTGTACTTTCAAAAGGTGGTGACCACTGGGTGATATTAAAAGCGTCTAGGTCTCCAGAATGTTATGAAAATTTAACAGGATTTCAACATAGCATCATTGTTGATGCACACATTCCCAGTCTAACACTTAATACACTGCATTCTAACTTCTAATATTCTGTCTCTCTCTCATGGAAATGTTCAAGCCAACTACAGGTTCCTTTACCAGCACATGCATGCATATCTTATAGCAGGCCCCTTCTGCACTGTTTAGTTTATTTTGCTACCAGGCATAAAAGCTGACAAAGCAAAATAGTCTTTCAAGAGAATCTTGAAGAACAGCAGTGTTCTAGAACAACACTGGTAAGAGGAGAGAGCGAGACGTGAATTCTCGGCAGATTTCTACTGTCCACCAGCTGTGCAGATTTCCCTGGCTCCTTGTGTGCATGGAGCGCTATAGCAGGAGCTAAGTGTCGCTCTCTGACAGTAACTCCCAACTGGTAACTAGAAAGAATTTGCAGACTGCTTCTTCATTGCTACCCTTGGATCTGCACATCTATTACTGGAGACCATGGCTTTGGACTGAGCTCCAGCTCTCTTCCCTAGAAGACTAGTGCAAGCGGGAGTCTGTCACATAAAATGCAAAACAAAACTGACCTCAGAAATGGAATTCTTTTTTAAAAATGTGTTAAGTCATCTACTTTGACAAAGAAGCAGACTCATGGCAACTGCTTGAAAGTGGCCTCCTTTTTCTGAGCTGGTGGAAAAACAAAGTTCCCTCTGCCATAATCCCCTAAGGTCAAAAGCCTTGAAATGACCAGTTTCCTCAGAAATTCCACTTCTGCTTCCCAATTCCCTTACTTACATAGATAGCCAGTGTCCTCTGAGCTGTTCATTAAGATATATGTCCTATTTTACAGGGTAAATGTTGCCTACTTTGAGAATCACCTACATAAACAAAACAAGTAGATTGGTTCAGATAAATTTGTTACAATGTTGTCTTTCGACAGATAAAATACCTAACATGTATCCTGACTCTGGGGTGATGTAGGATATGAGGTAATTCTGGGGTCTTCTCTGAATTAGGATATGAGCTCAGACACAGAGTAAAAGGGGGTAGGAATCTGACTTTGGAGCTCGGGGCTTTCGGAACTACTTGCTCACTCCTGTCTCTAGTGTTTTAATTATGGTTCTATGTGAGATACGGTGTGGATGGCTACTTCTTTTAACATCTGGAGGAAAAGGTAGAGGGATAATATCACATTGTCCCATCATTTCTTCCAGTGTCTTATCATGTTCCTTAGCCCAGAGTGATGTGCCAGCTTGAATGAAGATGCAAATGTAGGAGATTAAAAAGTGAGGACACCTTTTGGTCTGAGCAGTGGCTTCTTAAGGACCAACCCCTGGCAGTGACAAGTGTCAAATAAAAGCTGCAATAATGAAGCTGGAAGCAAAGAGTGAATGATTAGTACTGTATTGCTCTAGACTAAGACACAGTGGCCTCGCCTCTCATGGAATTTTCCCGAACCTACTCACATGCTAGGCTTCTGGTCTGGGGAAGTCTGGGAAATGTTGAGAGGATCTCAGAGTACTGGAGAGAAAGAGGCCATAAGCAGTCAAGCAGACTCTAAAAAGGTTTGCTTTCCTCCTTAGCTATTTATCCACTGTCCTGTTTAATGAATAGGAATGTCAAAACAAAATAATAGTGCAAATGATAAGAAAATAATAAAAAGTGAAATGAGCCCATATGTAGTATATTAATGTTGTTTTACTTTGTAGTACTATAATTAAAACCAGGTGGGGAAAATCACCAGTAGATTTTAGGTCACATTGGTGTATGTCACACTCATGGGATCATGAAAGCCAAATAACCTGAATAACAATGCAGGCATCCAGACAGGGGAAAGGTGACCTAGCAGGTCATGGGCTCCTGCCATTATAAAGAACTATACTTCAGCAACATTACACCACATTTTCCATTTTCTTTTCTGTCCGGAAAATTAATTAACCCCCTGTCCTATCTTGAAATATATATCTTCATAAGGACTTATTTTCAAACGTTTAACAGTAAGTTGAAATAACAACTATAATTATCCTGAAGGCTGCCAGGGCTCATAGTCAAAAACTCCAAACATCTGATGCTAGGAGGAGCCAAAGGGCAGGTTTGTCTTGGCTCATGATCTTGCTTCAGGTTGCTCGAGGTCGCCAAATACATTTCTGTCAACAGAGAGAAACGATTATAACAGAACTCATGTTGGTCAGGAAGTGTGACCGGAGTGAGACCCAGAGGAAGTGCTCTCTTCACAGTGCACTCTGAAAATGTTTCCTGAACCTCTTTGTGATGATAGCAAAATCCCCACTCCATCCTCAGACTCACCTGTAAACCTCTGAGGTGGATAAAGTGGGAACTGAGCATGCTCCGAACCCATAGATTAGATGTGGGCAATGTACCCTTTTCCCACTTTATTGTTCTTTGTTTCTTGAGTAGTAAGTCCTTTATTGCTGACCTTGGTTTTTCCTTCCCAGATTTGCAGTGGACAGGTCCCCTGGTTAGGCATGAGATTTGTGAAGAGCCACATAAGTTAATGTTCCATTAAATCTTAGGGAAGCAAGTTACTCTGAGCTCTGGCTACCTTACTGTATCTCTTAGGAACATCATTGTTAGGACATCAGAGTTTGTCTGTTAAGCCTGTGACCTTAAGCAGTGCTTGGCTCTTATGTCTACTACTTGAAATGCTGACCACACCACATTGCTCATGTGAAGCTTAGGGTCAAATCAAATTGATACAACTGGTAATGAGTAGGATGGCGGTATGGGAAAGGGATTTATATGCTTTGTAAGACTTAGTCCCTTTTTCATAGCTGGCATTTGACAGCACCAGGGTTTGGGTCTTCGGTTTATGTCTTCTATTCTATAAAAATTCTCACATTGTACCAAGTAAGGAGGACCCTGCTCATGGAATAAACACTGACTCTATAAGTCAGAGTCATTAGGTCTGAGTGAGGCCAGGCTTGTGTTTGTGCAAGGTGATCTGGGGAGGTGGGTGTATGATCCTGGTACTACAGTTTTAATGCTCAAACTTTATAGAGCTATATAAAAGGTAAATAACATCTGGATAAGACCTGTTCAACAATGACTTGAGAATGTTTATTTATAGGAAAAATTGCTGTAAGTTGAGAAAGCTTGTTTCTCTCAGGACTTCCACTACACAAGGCCAAAGAGAAATGATGTACTCTTCCGTTCATGTTGATACCCAAACTTACTCTCAGGGAAAAGTTAGAGTAGGAACTTAATAACAAAAAATTCCATAATGAGTCCCACCTATCCTTGAAGAAAAACAAAACAAAACAAAACAAAACATTAATTATTGGCAGGCAATTATCATTGACTCTGTCTACAACCCTTGCCAACTGATAATCTACTTTCTATCTCTGTACATTTAAGTATTTTATATACATAGAATGTTGCAATAAGTAGCCTTTGCTGATATATTCAAGGTTTATCCCTATAATATGTACCAGGATTTCAATCATTTTTACCAGGGAATAATATGTAGGTATAACACATTTTGATTATCCACTCTTCACTCTACTATCACGGAAAGACTCTACAAAGAGAACTTAAGACAAATTGAAATAATGTACATTGCTTTTGTCTTCATTACTTTTTCTGGCAGACTTGATAAAATACCCTGACAAAATCAACTTAGAGAAGCCAAGACCTATTTTGCCTCTTCATTCAAGATTCATGATAGAGAAGTCAGAACAGCAAAGGCTTGAGTGAGGGAGTCACATTGCAATCACATACAGACAGAACAATGGATGCCTGTGCTCAACTTATTCTCTCATTTTCTATACTGTTCAGGATCTTATCCCAGAGAATGGAGCCCCTAATAGTGACTGAGTCTTCCCACCTCAATTAACCTAATCACCACCATCAGTCACAGTCATGCAAAGAGTACCTCCTCTCAGAATATGCTAGAGTTCCCATTTATCTCCAGATAAACCAGAGTGGCTCCTGTCTAAAGGAAATACAGGGGCAAAATGTGGAGCAGAAACTGAAGGAAGGGGCATCCAGAGAGTGCCCCACCTGAAGGATCCATCCCACATACAGACACCAAACCCAGACACTACTGCAGATGCCAAGAAGTGCTTGCTGACAGAAACCTGTTGTAGTTGTCTCCTGAGAGGCTCTGCCAGAGCTTGACAAATACTGAGGCAGATGTTCACAGCCAACCATTGGACTGAGCACAAGGACCAGAGTGGAGGAGTTAGAGAAAGGACTGAAGGGGTTTGCAACCCAATAGGAAGAACAACAGTTTGAACTAACACAGACCCCTCAGAGCTCCCAGAGATAAAGCCACCAACCAAAGAGTACACATGGAGGGACCTGTGGCTCCAGCCACTTATGTAGCAGAGAATAGCCCTGTCGGACATCAATGGGAGGAGAGGCCCTTGATCCTGTGAAGGCTTAATTCCCCATTGTGGGGGAATGCCAGGGTGGTGAGGTGGGAATGGGTGGGTGGGAGGGAGAACATCCTCAAAGAAGCAGGAGGAAGGTAGAGGGGATGGGAGTTCTGGAGAGAAAACCAGGAGAGGGGATAGCATTTGAAATGTAAATAGATAAAATATCCACTAAAAAAGGTTTTCCCACAAAAATAAATTGAGATTGACCATCACAGCTATTACCAAGGTCAGTAAGTAGTCTCTTAAAAAAATCTTAAGAGATTACTTAGTTTATAAATAATATAATTTTGAGCACATTAATATATTTATCATAAAGTGTGTGTGTGTGTATGTGTGTGTGTGTGTGTGTGTGTGTGTGTGTGTGTGTGTGTGTGTGTGTTTTATAAAGCTGAGGATGATGTTGAACTTCTGATCTTCTTGCCTGTACTTCTCAAATCTGCAAGTTATAGGAAAGTGCCACCATGACCTAATTATATGCTGCTTGTGACTAAATCATGCCTCCATCATGCCAACTGGCCTATATCCTATCCCCTAAAATTCATACTTTAAAACCTAATCTCTGAAATTATACTGCTTAGGTCAGATTCATCATTGAGTGACTAATTGGTTAACTTGTCTCTCCCAAAAATTCCATTGAATGGTACCATATTGGCAAACTGGTGAATTTTTTTTTAACAATTTCTATTTTCTCATCTACAAATAACAACATTTGCTTTAAGAATTGCTGTATTTCAAGCACTTGAATATACCAACTAGTATTTTATCTATTTTAATTCATGATAAAATATCAAAATACCAGATTCCACATAGAGCAAAGGAATGGAGGAATCAATTATCCTTATTTTAATTTGAGTTGAGACTTTCACACACACCATTGTCACTGTTCTTTTTAGGCAGCTTATTCTCCTTGCAATGAGTGTGCTCTTCAACTAATCAAAACATTTGAATAAGATAGCCATTCTATAAAGAGTTATTATTTTTTCCTAGTAAAAAGTCAGACCTTTCTCTTTGAGTTCAATTAACTGGAAACAAGACAAAATTCTTACATAAACAAACACAGCCAACTTCATCTGTGGTGCCCATTTTGGTCTGAATGGGAAATGTTCCCCATAGGCTGATTTGAATACTTGGTTCCCAGTTAGTGGCACTGTTGGCAAGGTGGATGAATCTTTGTGAGCTAAACAGCTTTGTCAGAAGACTTATGTCCCTGAGGGTAGGTTCAGAGGTTTACAGCATGATTTCACATCCTGTCCTCTTTCTGTTTTCTGTGTGTGAATGAAATGTGATCAGTCAACTTCCTAACTGTCAGGAGGACCTCATGCCTCTGTTGTCATGTCTTCCTGCTGTAATGAGCTGTATCCATTCTGCAAAAGTATGCCAAAATAAACTTTCTTTCTTAACTTGCTCTTTGTCAGCAAAGTTTATCACAGCAGCACTGGGCCATTAAATACTGGCTATTAATAAATCACCAAGACTAAATTATGGCCATCACCATATTTTCATGGCAAGTATTTATTGATGAAGTCCTCTCTCCCTGCTCCATACTATTCTTAGTATGGAGAAAAAGGGCCTGATCAAATTGCGTAAATTGAGGATCAGTAGATGAATTCTGATGGGAAGAGAAGGAAAGACATATAACCATTTTAAAGTAAATTGGCCTTGTTTGTGCCTGTAATCACAGAGCTATGGAGGCAAAGCTAGGAGGCTTGCTTAGGCTTGCTTACCATTCATCCTAGTTAACTAGTAGGTTTCAGGGTCAACTTAAAGATCCTGTTTTAAAAAAATAAACTTGGATAAGTGACTTATGAAGACACACAAATATACACACACTCTCACACAAGTGCACAGAGGAAAGGACAGTAGAAAGATGGCAGACTCCGGTAATATAAGTAAATATTCTGAACCAAGGAAAACTTTGAAAGTATATTTATTTTCTTCGTTGAAATTTAAAATGCCAAATGGATGCAAAACATATCCATTTACTCATTTTTCTTGATTTTTTTCCTGGAGAGGATACATTAAGAAAAATGTATGTGATATCTATAAAAAAATGTTCACTACGAAGGAACTCACTAAACTAAAAAAGAAGAGATAAAAGCATTTGTTGCCATGCTGCTCAGTGTTACTGAAATGAGATTACTACAGTGAGGAGCGATGCTGTCTTAATGCATCAGCCAAAGGAGCTGCTCACGGATGGTTGGGAGTTTTCCATTGCTCTTCTTTAAACAGTCTTGTCAGTCTCACAGCCTCAAGGGATGTACAAAATGTAATTACCAAGACTTATGATAAGACAAAAATGAAGCCCATAAGCAGAAAGGAATTTTAAAATGCCAGCCAGTTTCCAATGTCTCTATCTAAAAGGTTTCCCATGACCTCCAATCTTGGTTTTCAGCGAAACTATCCTTGCCGTTTCTATCTATGCCTTAGCAAGCCGGAGTTTTCTATAGGCTGTAAAGTTAGGATAGAGCAAGGAAGTAAACTATTGTAAGGGATAGATAGGAATATCTACTGAATTTCCCTCAAGTCTTAAACAAATGCTTCTGATGAGAGTTTTCCTGAAGTACCTTGGACTGCTCCAGCCATGAATTGACTCTAAAATGAGTTGAGAAGATAAGAAGGAGTCATGCTTTATTCAGTTCCCTTGAAGTTATAGTTTTGTGGCCAATGACGCTGACTGGCACAGGGCTGGTGGTTATCAACATCAAGTGTGACATCTTTGTGTTGGCTAGCTGGATATGAGTGGTGTTGAGTGAAGTGGCATGCTGGCCCAGAGACGGGATTTTTTTTTTTTTTTAACCAAGCTCCACAGCAATGTTGGCTTAATTTGAATCATTCAGTCAGTTGTTAAAGCATTTTAATTTTAAGAAGGCAACACCTATGAACTTTTACATTTTCCTAAGTGTGCCCTTTAATTGTAAAGGCAAAGAGAAAAGAAAGAATTCCACTGAGGCTGAAACACAGTTTCTTCTTCCTCAGCACTCACCAGGACGTTTCTACTTTCAAGTTCAGTTTAACTAAGTTTTTGGGCTCTGAGTTTCATCTACTCCAAGCCAAACAAAACTCAAAGAAAACAAGCAAACAAACAAACAAAAAATCTCAAAACATAGAAAATAAAATATTAAACCAAAATCTTAATCATTAGGAAAGCTATAATAAAACTATGCCTTCCATGCAGCATGTGAAAACATAATTCTTCAGATTTTTTTTTTTTAACTATTTCAACCAGCATTTCTAGATGTTTTCAGCAGGAGGTTAGGTTAAACAATCCACATGCTTTCTTCAATTGCTTTTATTCCTTTAAGTTTTCAAGGTTTCATTCATTCACTCATTTTAGCACATTCTGTTTTTTTTTTAAAAAAAGATTTATTTATTATTATATGCAAGTACACTGTAGCTGTCTTCAGACACACCAGAAGAGGGCGTCAGATCTCATTATAGATGGTTGTGAGCCACCATGTGGTTGCTGGGATTTGAACTCAGGACCTTTGGAAGAGCAGTCAGTGCTCTTACCTGCTGAACCATCTCTCCAGCCCCAATTCTTCAGATTTTGAATTAATTAGAATTGAAAGTGAATTTCTATTGTGAGATAATATCATCATTCCTACCTCTTCTTCACTCTCACTGCTCTCTCATATTCTACATATTACTGATTTGGAATGTCTGGTTGTCCCTGGACAATGACAGTGTTAGGCACCACTTATTAGCTCATAAGAGTTTTGGGAAGTGGGAAAAATTACCAATATTAACTCTAGAAAATCACCAAGATATCCCAAGAAAGAGTAATGAACATAATAAGCACAAGCTTGAAAGAGCACAAGCAAGCAGCAATCTAATGACTCTCAAGTCAGGGGGAGGGAGATTAAAGTCCATAGGCAAGTGACTTAAGGCAAAGAAGGTAACAAAATGAATCCAGTTCCTTACTATTTATACAAAGCTCGCCACTGACTTTACTGAAGGTCTATGAAGAGGACCCAAGCGATAATATGTTTGCTGGTATGGCTGGTATGCACTGACTATCCTCCCTAAGTACATACGCATTCAAGAATTGTGACAGGGTACTCTTGCACTGTTAACTCAAATTTTAATTGAGTAAGGACTGTAAGTTCACATTGAGAGAAAGGAGGAAAATCTTAATGTCTTTGCTCCAGACTATTTCTTCAGAAGTCGTCTTGCTTATGCTTTCTACCAGCCATGCCATTCCCATATTCTGTTTAAGCAATAAGGGAGCTCAATAAGAACACACGGATACAGTTTGGTTTACCTTTTGCTCCATCACAGGATAGGTTACGCTCCAGAAAGATTCATTGAATTCACATTTAGAAACTTAAGAAAAACAAAGAGAAGGACCTGGTGTAGACTTTTGCTAGATTGGTGCTTGTACTTCAGACTCTATGAGCCTTCCATTGTTGATTGGGTGGACCCTGTTCTCATGGTGTCCTCCATCTCCTCTGAATCCTACTAATATTATGCCTCAACTTCCACAGGATTCCTGGAGTCCTAGCAGGGACTCCAATGGGGAAACCTGATGAAGACCTCCAATGTAGATTTTTTTTTCTCTGAATAATGTCTTGCTGTGGATTTCTGCATCTGTTCCCAGATGATACCAAAGGAATGCTCTCTGGTGAGTAGACTAGAAACTGATCTTTGAGTATCGCAGAATAACATTAGGACTCATTTCTTTGACTATTCTTTGTTTTTGTTTTTGTTTTGTTTTGTTTTAGGCTGGGTGTGTTTGGTTAAAACTTGGGTCTTTGGTCTATTCTGTCTCTATTTACTGGCCATCTAAGTAGTGTCTGACATGGGTTCCCTTTCATAGCATGGGCCTCAAATTAAACCAGCAACTGGATGGTCACACCTGTAAGTTTTGTGCCACCATTATAGCACATCTTGCAGGCAGAATGGTAGGTTAAAAGTTTTGTGATTGTGTTTTTGTCTACATTTCTTTATATGTAGCTTGAAGAGAACCTTCCCACAGCAAAGAGAATAGATCATGAGGTGAAGGTTTTATTGAGGAATAAGCAGAATCTTTTCAAATCCAATGACCTTTGTGGATGTTGTTCTCAGCAATGCGGTTCACTTATCAGTTCGCAGAGACCAACTTTCTGTCATAGCATTAGAGAGGGTTGTTTGGAGATCCCCTGACCCTCTCAGCCAACAACTTAACAAAGTCCTACCAATTGGATCCTTGCCTGGCAATAAGAGATGACTCCATAGCCTCTGTTTCTAGGGGTCCTCACAGTATCACCCTTATAATTCCAGGAAGTTTCCAGTTTACTAGGCTCCCACACTTCACATGAAATAACATCCAATTCCAGCCTTCCCTCCCTGAGCTACACTCCCTCCATCCCAATCTCCTCCATCCTATCCCTTTCACTCCTGTTCCTACCTGCCCTCAGTCCACTCACAAGACTGTTCTATCCCCCTTTCCCTGGGAGATTCACACATCCTCTGACGAGTACTATGAGAGTACTCATCTTTACCTGCTCTCTGGGACTACTTATTGTACCTTGATTATCCTTTACTTAACAACTAATATCCACTTATAAATGAATACATACCACATTTGTCTTTCAGTATCTTGCTTACCTCAAGATGATTTTTTTGTAGTTCCAGCCATTTGCCTGCAATTTCCATGATGCCATTTTATTTTCAAACAGCTGAGTAATACCAGTTGTGTAATGTAGCACAGTTACTTTATCCATCCTTGAGTTGAGGGACATCTAGATGGTTTCTACTTTCTGGCTATTGTGAATAAAGCTGTAATGAACCAAGGTGAGCAATTGTCATTGTGGAAGGAGGAAGTGTTTTTTGGATATATGTCCAAGAGTAGTATAGGTCTTGAGGTAGACTGATTCCCAATTTTCTGAGGAAAACTGGTTTCCATAGTATCTTTACAACTTTGCACTCCCACCAGTAATGCAGGAGAGTTTCCCTCTCTCCATATCCTCACCAGCATGAGCTGTCACTTGTGTTACTGATCTTATTCATTCTGATAGGTATACGATGAACTCTCAAAGTAGTTTTGATTTGCATTTCCCTGATGGTTAAGGATATTGAACATTATTTTAGTTTTCTCAGCCAATAGCAAGTCCTCTATTAACAATTCTATATTTAGGTCTATAAAACAATTTCTAACTGGATTATTTGATTTTTTGATATCTAATTTCTTGAGTTATTTATATATTTTGGATATTACTTCTCTATCTATCAGATGTTGGGTTGACAAAAACTCTTCCTGATCTGTAGGCTGCCATTTTGTCTAATTTGTGGTGTATTTTGCCTTACAGAAACTTTTCAGTTTCAAGAGATCCCATTTATTAGTTGTTGATCTTAAGGCCTGGCATTCTGTTTAGAATGCTTGTCTCCCATGCCAATGTGCTCAAGACTATTCCCAGTTTTTTTCTTCTACCAGGTCTAGTGTATCTGGTTTTATGGTGAGGAGGCCTTTAATCCCATTGAACGTGTTTTGTACAGGCAACAAGTATGGATCTATTTACATTCTTCTCCATGCAGACATTCAGTTAGACCAGTATCATTTGTTGAATATGCCTTCTTCTTTTCCCACTATGTATTTTTTTTCCTTCTTTATAAAAAATCAGGTGTCCATGGGTGTGTGGATTCACGTCTAGGTTTTCAAGTAAATTTCATTAATCATGTATGTTTCTATGCCAATACCAGGAAATTTCTAGTACAAATTGAAATCAAAGATCCTGATACTTTCAGAAGATTTTATTGGTGAGTATTAAATATCTATCATGGAATTTTTGTTTTTCCATATGAAATTGAGGACTGTCATTTCAATGAAAATAATTGTGTTAGAATTTTGATGGGGATTTCATTGAATCTTTGGATTATTTTTGGTAAGATGGTCATTTTACTATGTTAATCTTATTAATCTATGAACATAGAAGATTTTTCCATTGTTTTTCTTTTTTATTGGATATTTTCTTTATTTACATTTCAATTGTTTTCTCCTTTCCAGGTCTCCCCTTTGGAAGCTCTCTATCTCATCCCCTCTCCCCCTTCCTCTATGAGGATGCTCCCCCACCCACCTATCCACTCCTGTCTTAACACCTTGGCATTCCTCTACACTGGGGCATCAAATACCCTCAGGCCCAAGGGTTGCTCCTCCCACTGACATCCAACAAAACCATCCTCTGCCACATATGCAGCCGGAGCCATGGGTTCTTCCATGTGTTCTCTTTGGTTGGTGGTCCAGTCCCTGGGAGCTTCGGGCGGAGTGAGGGTGGGGTGTCTGGCCAGTTGACACCATCTTTTGATAACATCTTAAACTTCTTTCTTTAAAGACTTGCATCTGTGTCTTTCAGTTTGACTATATGGTAGATTACATTGACTGATGTTTATACATTGAACCACAGTTTCTCCTCCCTCCTTTTATTCCAACTCCCACCCCTGCTCTCCTTTGCACCCCCATTGACTCCTCCTGTATTACTATTCAGAAAAGGGAGACCATCCATTTATATCAACCAAACAAGGCTGGACAAGGCAACTCAGTATGAGGAAAATGGTTCTAAAATCCAGCAAAAGTTAGAAACAGACCCTACTCCTACATTAGGAGTCCCACAAGAAGACCACTCTACACAATTGTAGCGTATACGCAGAGGGCCTAGGTCAGTCCCATGTAAGCTCCCTGGAGGTCAGTTCAGTCTTTGTGAACCCTATGGGCCTAGATTAGTTGATTCTTTAGGTGTGACCTTTGACCCTCTGTCTTCTACAATTCTTCCTTTCATTCCACAGGATTTCCTGAGCTCAACCTAATGTTCTGCTGTGGGTCTCTACATCTTTGTCCATCAGTTGCTGGATTAATTCTCTGGAACATCTTGGGCATAAGCTAGAAATAAGGACTTAGTGCAATGTGACTTCCAGAAATCAATGTGGGTGACCCTAGCTAAGATGTCTAGCATTCTGGGATATAGAGCCTCAACTGACCATCTCCTGTAATCAATCAAGACTTCCAAGAGGCACTAGGACACCAACCCTGCCACATAACCTTTAACCAACAATTTATCCTGCCTACAAGATGTACTGAAGTAAAGTTGGCATAGGCAAAGTTGGAGTACATCCCTGGTACTCCCTGGAGGGTCAGGACCCAGAGACTGGATTTGAAAAAGTAAAGAAAGGTCAATGAAACTATGCCTAAATTCTGAGAGGCTTCATCCAGCAATGATGATCTTTTTGATGTATTCTTCAATTAGATTTGTGTGTGAGCGTTTTCTTAAATAACTTTATATGTGTGTTCATAAGGGAAATTTGTCAATAATTCTCTTTCTTTGTTAAGTCATTTATCAGGTTAGAATAATAAAGTAACTGTAGTGTCATAAAATGAATTGAGGAATGTACCTTCAGTTTCTATTTTGGCATAATTTTAGGAGTATTGGCATGAAATCTTTGAAAGTCTGATAGAATTCTATACTAAATCATTAGGACCTGGCTATTTTTTAAATAGTCAGGAGTCTTTTAATGACTACTTTTATTTTCCTAGGGGTTATAGGTATACTTATTTTTTTTTTTTTATCTAGTCTGGCTTTAACTTTGGACAGTGTTACCTATACGGAAAATTATTCATTTCTTTTACATTTTCCAATTTGGTTGATTTTAAAACATGTCCTTAGGATTCTTTGGATTTCCTCTATATCTGTTGCTATGCTCCTCTTTTCCTTTCAGATTTTCTTAATATGGATAAATCTCTCACAATCTTTTAATTAGTTTGGTTTATCTACCTTGTTGTTTTTCTCAAATATTTTATTTCCCTAATTCTTTATGTTGTTCTTTTTGTTTCCATTTTATTGATTTCAGCCCTTTGTTTGATTATTTATTTCTGTGTACTTCTCTTATGTGTGTTTACTTCTTTTTGTACTAGAGCTTTCAGGTATGCTGTTAAGTTGCTAGTATGAGATTGCCCCAATTTCTGTTTTCTATGTAGGCACTTCGGGCTGTGAATTTAATAAAACTTTCATTGGGTCTTACTGGGGAATTGAGACCACTGATAGGGAAAGATATTAATGATCAATCATTGTTGATTTCTGACATTTTGTTGGTGATGGTGGTGGTAGTGGTAGTAGTGTTTGTGTGTGTGTGTGTGTGTGTGTGTGTGTGTGTGTTAACTTTCCTTTGTTTGGTTTTGCTAATCTGAGATTATTTATTACTTGTGTTTTCATGGTATACTTAACCTCCTTGGGTTAGAGTCTTCTTTCTACCAACTTCTATGTAGGTATGTTGTTTAAGTTGAACTTTACCATGGAATATCTTAATTTTTCATCTATGGTGACTAAAAGTTCTGTGTGTATCATAATCTTGGATGGTATCTGTGGCTTCTTAGTGTCTTTCGCACCTCTGCTGAAGACCTTCTGTATCTTAGAGTCTCCCCTGAGGAGTCAGGTGTAATTTTAATAGGTTTGTCTTTGTATGATACTTGGTCTTTTCCTTATAACTTTTAATATTCTTTGTCATGTATGTCTAGTATGGTGAGATCTTCCTTTCCTGGCCTAATCTGTTTGATGTTCTGTGTGCTTTTTGTACATATAGGCATTTTATTCTTTAGGTTAGGAAAGTTTTTCCCTATGATTTTTTTGAAACATTTTCTGGCCCTTCAGTTGATATTCTTCTCCTTCCTATATTCCTATTATTCTTTGAACTTGGTCTTTTCATGGTGTCCCAGATTTCCTGTATGTGTTGTACAGAATTTTTTTGATTTAATATTTTCTTTGACCAATGTATCCATGTCTTTTATTCCTTCAGTGCCTAAGATTCTCTCTTCTATCTCTTGTATGTAGTTGATACTGCTTGCCTTTGTAGTTCCTGTTTGAATTCCTAAATGTTTCATTTCCAGAATTCTTTCACTTTATATTTTCTTTATTGCCTCTATTTCCATTTTCAGGTCTTGAGTAGTTTTATTCATTTCCTTCAACTGTTTGTTTTCTTCTTATATCTTTAAGGGATTTATTAATTTCCTTCAATTGTTAGTTTGTGTTTTTATAGATTTATGTAAGGCATTTATTCATTTTCTTTGTAAGGACCTCTGTCATCTTTACATAGCTGGTTTTAAGGTCATTTTCTTGTGCAAATATTCTGGGCCCAAAATGATATGGTAGGTTTGCTGCCTGTTTTTTATTGTGTACTTGTATTTACAAATAGGTTTCTGTTTTGGGGATGATTACAGGTCTAGGTGCAGATTTTCAGGTTTGTCATTGTTGGGTGTGTGTTTCATTCCTTGGTTTCTGTTTCCTCCTCTATTTTCAGAGAGTATGACTGTTGTGTGTTATATATTTACTGCCTGCTCCCCTGGTGTGTCCACAGAGAAAGCATGCTGGGGACTGGGGAAAGGACGCAGTGATCAGTAAGGAGAGGGAGGTTAGCAGGGAATAGTCTATGGGATCCAAGGAGTGTGGAGAGGAATAAGAGAAGCTATGGCTCCAATACTGTTGTAGTACTAGGGACAAGCCTGAGAATAGGGTATGTTCTGTACGAGAGAGTAGAGAAATCTGTGGGCAGACTAGTTGGTCTTTTAGCATTTAAGCAAGGGGTGTCTACTAAAATTGGGATGTGGCACACAGCGATGAGTTGAGGGTAGAAAGAACAAGGGAGATCCACAGGAGGTGCTGAGAAGAGAGATCTGGGGTTGCACTACAGCCTGAGGGACTGAGTCTGCTGTGGAAAGAGAAAGCTGTTTTTTGTTTTTACTTTCATGATGTCAGGGTTCATTTAAACCTAGAGTCTATACCTGAAGAGGGCAACAGAGCTCTGATTTATGATTGCATTGTCATCTTCATTCTTGATGGTACAGTTTAAGCAAAAACATTGTAGGTATACATTAAACCAAAATATTATATACCAAATTCATAATTGTACTTTTGATTCATAAATATTGTAGGATTTCAGGCCAGTTCTAAGGAATCCCCAAGTTTTCTGAGTGTGGTCAGAGGAAACTTGCAGCACAGCCAGGACAGGATTGTACCTGATTAATGAAAAGAAAACAAAGTCTACTCTCTTCACCAAAGTCTAGTCATTCCTATGTCCCTGAAGAGTATAAGAATTCCACCATGCTCTTCTTCAGTATTTGTCCCACCCACAGAAACACTTCCATACTTTTCCTGGTGAGGCAGCACTTTCACACACAAAAATCTCCTCAAATGGGTGGAAATCACTCTGAAAGTGGCCACACTGCTATCAAAACTGCAGGTCGGGGGCTTCTGGGTCATCATGTTCCCCCAGTGCAATTCTATATATGATTCTCTCCGTGGAATCAGCTTTCAAGTGAGCAAGCACAGTCTCCGAAGCTCAATGCTCTAGTTCAAAATCCCTTTGTAGAGTCTATAAAATACCTTTACTTCTGTGCCTTCTGATGATGGGAATGTCCCTGTGAAATGTGCAGGTTTAGGATTGCACATAAAATTTTCCTCATGGCATGATGGAATAGTTAGTAGATTTCACTCATTCATTGTAACTCTCTATATTTTTTTCTAACATGAATAATATAAAAATACACAATGATCCCAGAACAAGTGATCTGAACAAGGATGACTCGACTTAGACTTCTTCCTTAGTCTTCCAATATTGGTGAGTGAAATAAGGCTTAAGTGTCAGTGCTTTAAAATAGATATGTAAGGAAAAGAAAGAGTACTGCATTACAACTGCAACTTCAATTCAAGAGGATCTAATCCTCTTCTGGGCTCCAAAGACACCTGTACAGATGTGATTCAAATATATACACTTAGGTACACTTAAGCATACACATAAAACAAGAAAGCCTTTTTGTAAAATCCTTCCAAATAAAAATAGAAAAAAATCTGAATTTAAGGCATTGTTTGAAGAAATAAGTATATCAATTAAATGAAATGAATGATATTGTATTTCCAGAAACAAATCGGCCATATAAAATTCAGAATAATTAATCAAAATTCAACACCATTCTAATTTACAGAATAGATAAAAGAAAAAAAAACAGTATAGACACACAAGCTTACTATTGATTACATGACTATCAGAAGGAAAACCCACTCTTGGGTGTACAGAACTGTTCAGGTCCTCTGTGATTCCAGATCAGGTGTGGGGCTGGCTCTGCAGGTTTGACTCCTGGTGGCCTCGCCTAGAAAAAGACAGTGAATGCTGGATAAAGCAGGGACTAATGCATTCATTCCTCAGCGGGCCTTAATAACCCTGGAGACCTCACACCAAATTAATGATTTGTACAATTATCAAGGTGTGAGACCATAGAGATTGCACAACTTATCTGATTAAAGAAATTTAATGTTTTAGAAGCATAATGACTTCTTTTGCATCTGAGTGACATTTTGCCAAGAAACCCCCCTACTTACTTGTAATCAACAATTTTAAAATTCAGCCACTGTTTCAGTCACTGTACATTTCTTTAACACCTATCTGTGATAAAGATTATATTTCTGTTTTCATTCTGGCTGGGTTTCACAAGTGTCACACTTCTAAAACAGTTCAACCAATGTTTTCAGAGTCTTAGACGAACTTCAAGACTTAGAATCACATTTGATTACCACAAGAATTAGGAACCGTGTAGCAATTCTAATTTTCAGATCTGCAAATAAGTAGATATGTGCTATGAATGACTAATTCTGTCTCTGGGTGTGATCTTTCATTGTGACCTTAAACACCCAGCTCATTCTAGTGAATTCTAATTGTCCATTGTAATTCTCCTGCCTTTATAATTTAGTCACATAAATGCAGGGTCAGCATTTATAATATCCATTTCTATTTGGTAATCCCATATCCCATAGGAAGTTTATTGATTAAAAGAAACAATAATTATTCACTTTAGGTAATCACAAATAACAGTAAATGTATCTCCTCCTGGGCTTTTATGTAAAACCCTCAGCCACTAGTTCTTTTACAATTGAACTCTTAGAGTCACTTGGTATTGTAGCCCCAGTGCCCAAGACTGCTGCTTAAAGCTAGATTTTTACAGAAGAAGGATGTGTAGTGTGCCTGAGTGAGCTGGAGTGTAAACAGGCTTAGGAAGGGCAAACACAGAATCCAGAGGCAACACAATAGACTGACCTTCTCATCCACCCCTCTCCCTCCCTCTTCCTTCACTAAGTCAAGTCAGGAAAAGCCAGAGCAGCACCAGAACAATGAGTGAAAAATGACCCTGCTAGCTGTGGATTTGCAATGCCTTATTACTTAGCCATCCCATCTCCTGCATCAAAGAGCACAGAGTAAGGGAGACTGCTGCAGCATTGAAGAAAAAGGGGAAGGAGGTGATTTATTGGCAGATTGAGATCTGGTTATCAGCCTGGAAAACAAGAGCAGATGCATTTGTGTGATTACAAAATGAAATGCCTTTCAAATAACTTAATCTCCAGGAATATTCTAGTATATACATTTGCTTTTAATTCCTCAGGGATAGGCAGCAGAGCGTGAGGTCCTTTGTTTACATGCTATATAAGGATAGAAGACACAGGTCTGTGAGTGCACACTTGTGGGAGCCAAGAGGATTAGGGTATTATCCTACCATTGTTTTCTGCACTACAACCACTCCAATCTACAGGAAAATGAAAACAGAAATGGGGCCCAGGAGATTTTTATGCACAGGCTGCTCCCATTCAGGTCTGCATTTCTGACATTGATGGAGCCCAGAAAGCAGGGTCCTTTCTTTAGGTTCCATTCCAAACCTTGTGTGGGCATGAAAAGATTTTTGTGGAGGTGAAATCACCCAAAAGACAGTCATGACTTTTTTCACTCGGAGAATTAGAATTCAGCCAAATGGACATAAAAATACAAAGTTTCCATTACAAGTTCAAGTGTTCAAAGCCAAGCAGCTTTGGCAGTGTTTATGGTTAGTGCTGGGTAATAAAGCCTTTATATGCAGCTGTTCAGACTAAATATGAATTTAAGAAAAGATAGGAAAGCTGCTCATCCCTCCCTCATGCTGAGCTTCCCTGGCCTGGGACAACAGAGATTCAATTTTCCATCTGGCATAAAAGAAACCTGGACCTGCCCCAGCTGAATTAGTCCAAGTGCCTCCAATGTGTCATGTCTACAGGGCCCACTCTTGTGCTGGACAAAATAACCCTGGGCCAGTTGTCAAAAGGCTGAGTTTCATCAGGTAGCAGAGACCATGAATGTCAGACATGAAAACCAGCAGACTGGCTTGTAGGGTTACAGTGAAGTCAGGTAAGGTTGGATCATTTTTTCCATTTCAATGCTAGGCAGTAAGGGTAAGACAGGATTATTAGCAAGGGGAATTGAAGGAAACCGTCCTGCAGTTTTCCTTCGTTCCGTGGGTGATCTACGAACGGGAACTTGAGGTCC